>NC_141547.1:59857500-60175416 GCF_021556685.1 Rattus norvegicus | reverse complement strand
CCACACCCACTCCAACAAGGTCAAACCTCCTAATAGTGCCACTCCCTGGGCCAAGCATATTCAAACCACCATGTTGACAAATTGTCTTCTGGATTCAGATTGTGTGCATATCATTTCCTATTTTCTTGAGTAAGATCTGCACAAGATAAAACTATTTGAAATTCTATTATATAAAGACTTCCTGGCATCCTATCCATAGTGGAGTTGCTAAAGTCAGTTGGTGACTACTTAGTGAGGCTATAGAACTCTCTTGAAAATTCTCTATTCATATATGTACCCTATTTTTAACCTTTATTATTTTGCCTTTAAATTATCTATTTCTTGAGTTGTTTATATAATTTGGATTTAGTTCTCTCTCAGGCGTGGAGTTGGTAAAAGTATTTCCACATTTTGTAGCCTTCTACTTCTTATGAATGATAGGATCCTTTGAGTTACAGAAACTCCTCAGTTTCATGACATCCTGTTAATTAATTGTTGATCTTTGTGTCTGTACTATCAGTGTTCTTTTCAGAATGTCTCCTCTTCTGTCAATGATTTAAAAGCTATTACCCACTTTCTCTTCTATCAGGTATAATGCATCTGGTTTTAGATCCATTTGGACTTGGGTTTTATGCAGAATATTACATATGAATGCAAGAAAGTGATATGTAGGTTTATAGTTTTCAAAACCCACCTTAATAAGTGCACTTAAATGTTTTAACCTCTGTTCTAGCCCACTACCCACAAGAGGCAGTTGTAGAGAAAGTTTAATAGGGCAAAGAAGAATGAGGACATGTTTAGAAATACTTCCTTGGGGTCAATCAAATTTGCGTTGTCAGAATATCAGAATTCTCAGTTAACAGAATCAGCTTGATATACTCACAAGCACCATTCACAAATCAGCCATGGCAGTTTAATTTAAAACAAACAAACAAACAAACAAACAAACAAACAACTAACCCACAAGGTTCTGCCAATCAGCCTGAGTCTGGTGAAGCAGCTGAATCATTACCAGAAAATCATTGGTGCGTTTTTCTCTATGAAGGCAAAGGTGATCAGCATAGAAGACTGGGTGAAGCAAAGCCACACAGCACTGTCCACTGTCTGCGGATTATATTTATACCCTTTCCAAATATCACATGTCCTCTCAAGAGATTGCTCTAGGAAAATATCACATGTCCCTTTTCTAAGGAGCATCCTGAAAACCACCACATGTCTGTTCTTAGCAAAATATCCTCCCACATGTCTGCTTCAGAAAAAAACATCCTTTCATAAGACACGTTTTGGGGAAAAAATCACATGATACAAATGAGTCTTCAAAGAAATTAGTAAATTGCAGTGGTCCTATGGAAATCTTCAAAAACACAGGTTGTTGCCAAGGATATAGGTTTCTCTCCACAAATAGACAAAGAGTTCCTATAGCTGAAGACAATACCATACAACTAATTGAATACTGAGTAGTTGAACTGAGTAGTCTGCTTAGAACGTTCGTTCACCCCTGTTTTAGTATTTTTCATATAAAAAGGTACTCTAAAGGCTACCAAAAGAAATGCAAATAACAACTCAAACACACATCCTTTGATGTACAATCTGTTCTGCCTGCAGAACATGCTAATGTAAAAGGTGATACAAAGGTTTTCTGAGTAAACAATCAATAACTGATTTGCTTTAAGGCCCACTTCATAAGATGAAACTCATACACTGTACTGCTTATGTGATCAAAAACCAGAAACTAGGTAGCCAAGAGGCCTAGAAAAACAAATAATACTGGTATAAATATAATAAATTATCTCCTGATGATATTCTGTTGTACTTATAGATCAATGCCATATTCAGCCATCACCAGAAAATATTCCTCCAGCAGCAAATGAACAAACAAATCCAGAGGCCCACATTTAGACAAGAGAGAGAGAGAGAGAGAGAGAGAGAGAGAGAGAGAGAGAGAGAGAGAGAGAGAGAGAGGAGAGAGAAAGACAGAGAGAGAGAGAGAGAGAGAGAGAGAGAGAGAGAGAGAGAGAGAGAGAGAGAGGAGGGAAGGAGGGATTTGTTTCCATCAAATCCCTCCACTCAGGTCAGGGAACCCTGTAAAAGAAAAGGCAGAAAGAATGTAAGAGCCAACATGTATGAAGTACACCATGAAAAGAAGACCCTGTGTATTAACTTAACAAAGATCACCTTAACTCAAAAAGACTGAAGCAGCAGTCACAGGACTGACAGGGGTCTACACCAGATCTTCAGCATGTGTTTATTGCAGGACTGGAGATGCAGTTTACTAGTGGCTTTTTCCCTCCTCTGTGTGGTCAAACTATCTGGCTATATCCAGCATATTTTCCTCTTTGGGAATAGGGATGTTTACTGGGTGCTTTTGTATATTTCAATTCTATATTTTTAATGTGTTGGGTGGTATGGCATAGTAGAGATTGCACTGTATATTAGAAGAGGCTTTGCACTTTTAAATAGTGTTCTCCTCATAAAGGTTGGTAAGGATTTTCTCAACTCAATACATTTTGCATTGTAAAGTGTTGAGCAAGTGAGGATGAGAAATAGAAGTAAATGGCTTACAAGTGATGTGTTTTGTTATCATATAGACAAGGGATGATATTGTGATGGCCAATGTTGACTATCAACTTGGCAGAATCTAATATTGTATGGAAGACAGGACTCTTAGGAATCCTGTCTAAATATATCAAAAGCAAAGTTCATCTCTATTAAGAATGAAAATGTACTCATAATTGGGCTTTGTCATTAGTAATTCTTGAAATGTTATTAGTCTTATAACTTTATGTTTCATGCTACAGTTGGTTCATTTGCTATTAACATGCTGTGGAGAGGATAAAACAGGCAAGACAGACTTTTTTTTCCCTTTCCCCCCAGTTAGTTGAGAGGCACCTTTGGACATGGAAGTGTTGTTTGAGTATGTATCTTTGGACTTTTCTTTAATTTTTACCATTTTGGGAAATGTTTGGGAGATGGTAGAATGTAAGGACAGGTAATACAAAGACTGCAGCAGCTAGCAGACAGGGGAGGGAGCAGGAGAATGCTCTCCTAAAGCTGACTTCTACCTTCCTGTGGTATAGCAAGAATATTCAAATCTAGGATCCTCATTGCTGCTCTTTTGGCTTTGTGACCTCCCATGATCTGAGGGAATAAGAGAGGGTCTGAGTTACATTCCCTTGGAGAATCTAGAGGTTTTCTCAGTTCACACTTAGAAATTGGAGAGGTGGGTGGGGTGTCTTTGTAGCTATAGAAAGATGAGTGGAGCAAAATCTGTGTGGGAAGTGTTAAAGCTCACCCTCTCACATACTTCAGTGTGACCTGCTCAAAGTAGGATGTCTTCGCAGAATTTATAGATTGACAAAGGAGGTATTGCTTTGGAGGAGTGTGTGAGAGAAGAGTTATTAACTTTATATTACTTATATTAGTAGCTTTTCCTGTAGAGAGTGTAGTTTTTTTTTTTTTTTTGGAGACCCACTAGTGGCTACTAAGATGTGCCCCCTCCCGTTTTCACTTCTGAGTCTATGAAGTTGTGAATGGGTCAGTGTGAGAAAGCATGGAGAAGAAAGAGACAGGAGGAAATGCTGCAATTTATTTTGAAATTCAAATGGTTTCTACAAGTTTGTTAGATATCTGGGTCTGGTATTTACATTTCACACTGAAAGATGGATGAAAAAAATGTGTATAGTCACATGTCAATTTTTTTTACAAAATAGGAACATGAGTACTTGCACATGCTTTCTGTTTTGTTAGAGTGTTATTATCTATACCAGAAAATGTGAACTGCCTTTGTAATGTTAAATTTTTTACAATCAGAGTTGGCAAAAGACATAATCAAAAGACTATAAAGGCAATACAAAGAGCTGAAAATATGTGTAAATCATATAACTGACAAGACACAAATAAACAGCATATATAACGTATTCACCAAAGTCAGCATCAAGGAAGATTTTCAAAAGCCTAGCAAATGATGTGACTAGACATTTTTTCAAACAAGTTAGAAATACAGCCAATAAACTTGTGTCATAATGCTCAGCAACACTAACCACCAGGAACTGGATCGAAATTACATCGAGCACATCTTTATTTGGGCATGTCAAAGGCGTTACACTCAAGAAACACTACAGCCAGAATTCTATGCATAATACATAAAGATTATCATCATTTCTTCAAGAGTGGGAGAGGGGCCCATAAAGTCCCACGCTACCTAGAGGGAGTATTGTTACTTTACAGTTGATGGACTGGGAATGTCATTTTCTTCATATTATAGACACTAGTTGGTTTGCCTTGCTCATGCTTGGGCATAAAACTATAATTAAGACCAACGGGGCATTCACAATGATAGACATGAAAACAGACCTATTGAAAATAGTTTGGGTCATGAGAGATGGGATGAAAATAAAGAATGACAATGATTAACATCCATTATATAAATATATAAAATATAAAATAAAAAATAATATCTGCCTTCACCATCATATGGATCCCAAGTTAGGCTGGTCACTAGGCTGCCTTCGGTCTCCAGTTTTTTTCTCATATTAGTTTTCTCTTTTTATTTATTTGTTATTTTAGTTATTTACATTTCAAATGTTATACCTTTTCCCAGTTTCCCCTCCATAAGCCCCCTATCCCCTCCTCCATCCCCCATGCTTCTATGAGGGTGATCTCTCACCTACCCACCTACTCCAGCCTTAGCAACCTAGAGTTCCCCTATTCTGGGTCCTGGGTCATCAAGCCTTCACAGGACCAAGGGTCTCCCCTCCCAGTGATGCCAGGTAAGGGAATCCTCTGACATATATATATATATATATATATATATATATATATATATATATATATATATATATATATATATACACACACATAAGTACCCACTGTGTACTCTTTGGTTAGCGGTTTATTTCCTTGGATATTCGGGGGGGGGGTCAGGTTGGTTGACATTGTTGTTCTTCCTATGAGGTTGCAAACCCCTTCAGCTCCTACAGTCCTTGCCCTAACTTCCCCATTGGTATCCCTGTTCTCAGTTCAATGTTTGGCTGTGTACATCTGCATCTGTATTGGTCTGGCTCTTGAGACAGCTATACCAGGTTCCTGTCAGTAAGCACTTCTTGGCATCAGCAACAGTGTCTGTAATTTGAAAGTAGGTGTGTAGCATTGAGGGATGGGGAACTGGGGGTAGCCACCAGAAGGTTCCAGATGCCAGTGTCAAGGACACGGGGATGGGATAGGGGCTTATGTTCAGGAAACCAGGACAGGGAATAAGATTTGAAATGTAAATTTAAAAAAAAATCCAATTAAAAAAAAGAGGTTTGCAGGACCCAACAGAGAGAACTTTAGCCAAAATACCCAACAAATGGGAAATAGAACCTGTTGTAGGGACCATATTCAGTGGATAGGCACACCCCCCAGTTGAGGGATGAGGCTACCAACCAACCTCAAAAGTATTAATTCAAAATTCTTCCTGTCAAAAGTAAATGCAGGAACAAATAATGGAGCAGAAACTGAAGGAAAGGCCATCCAAAGGCTATCCCACCTAGGGATCCACCCTTTCTCCCAATACCAAACTCTTTTCCATTTTTGTTCCTGCAATTCTTTTAGAAAGAAACAATTCTGGGTAAGAAATTTTGACTGTGGGTTAGTAAATCTGTTCCTCCACTTGAGGTCTGTTTATATACTTGTGGTGGACTCTTCAAAATCCCTCTCCCTATTGTTGGACATTTGGGCTAAGGTCACCCCCATTGAGTCCTGAGACTCTATCACCTCCCAGTACTCTGGTAGTTTCTTAAGGTCCCCCTACCTCCTAATCTTCGAGCTTCAAGACTGCATATTTCCATTCATTCTCCTGGCCCTCAGTGATTCTGGCAAAAATAATCAATCATGAATGAGACTTTTCCATGAAGGTCAGTCATCTGGTTTCATTTTTTTGCACCAGCTGTTTCCTTATTTTGCTTTCAAACTGTAGACATAGAAGTGTACACACACACACACACACACACACACGGATTCTCCAGAAATAAATGTTGAAATGGGTGAACTTAAAAAAAGCATATCTTGAAACAGCTGTATCTTGATATCCTCATGATAGAAACCCAAACCATCATTGGTTCATGTTATTACTGAATAGGATTGTCTGTGGGAAATTTTCTTGATTAATGATTGAAATGGAAAGGCCTAGCCTACTGTGGACAGCAACATCCCTGGTCAGTTCATCCTGGCTTGTATGTGAAATACTTGTCACAAATATTAAGAAGTTGCAACATGTTAAATAAATAACAGCAGCAGTTTGGAAATTTAAAGGTTACTTGAGGTATAAATATATTTAAGACCTAAGTTGATGAAAGGAAGTTAAGCAAGCTGTACAAAGCAAGAGAGCCCGTAAGCAACATTCCTCAGTGGTCTCTACTTCCATCTAGGCCTTCTAGTCCCTACCGTCCTTGAGCTTCTCTCTTTTCACCCTTCACTGATGGATCATAAGCTGTAAGAAGAAGTAAATTCTCCCCTTTCCCACTTTTTTCTTATGAATTTTATCACAGAAGCAGAAAGCAAACTAGGATGCACATAAAATCTATAATCCATCCCTCAAGGCCTGAAATACACTATCTTTATTGAGAGTGTATATTTCCCATTCATATTTAATCTTTAGTCAATAGTTTTGACTACTCTTTTAATTCATTTATTCTGAACTCACTGATTTATTCTGTTGGCCCAAATTATTCATAGTATTTATGGAGTATTTCTTGACTAAACAACTCTCATTGAAGTGACATCTACACCATTTGAATTTAAACTATTAGAATCACTAAAAACTAACGTCTTTAATATATTTATACCACAAGTAACCTTTTAAATTTCCAAGCTGCTGTTATTTATTCACATTTTGCTACTTGTTAATCTTTGTGACAAATATTTCATAGTTAATTAATCCTTAGAATAATTATATTTTACCAAAACAGTTTTATTGATGACATAAATCGAGACTCACAGAAGTTAACAAATCACACAAGGACACAAAGCCAATAAAAGAAAAACTTATTTACTTATTGTTTTTATTTTCTAAGAAGTTGAAATTAAGATAGAGGAAACCAAAGACCTATAAGTATAAGGATAAAAGGCATTGAAAGGATAAATATACTCTTTAAAAAAAACAGAATATTGACATTATAATGGTGACAAGTGCTTCCCATGATCCCTTGTGGTCATTTCACTTTTCACTTCCTCCCTGTTTTTCAAAGACAAATTTTTAATGGTACACCATGAAATTTATGGATTATGTTGTAGTTTTGTGCTTTAAATTATTTGTCATTTTATTTTTAAAACTGAGTATAGAACACTTCCAAGTATAGGTATATGACAGTTCTTGATGTCTTGTTTGATTTCAGAACTTTGAAATTATGATTGAAGTGCTCTAAATGTTTTATGTATTCCAGTGTAGACAAAAGTTAAACAATTGGATAATACATAGAAATGTACAGTCTGAATTGAATGGTAGAACTTTTGTAAAAGTGTTACTCCTTTCCAAAACAGGGTTTCTTCTGGCAATCATTAACTGTCCTCTCTCCCATCCTTCATGTTAATCCCCACTTAACCTTTTAACTTTTAGTATTTCTTTACTTTCTTTGTTAAATGAGAATCCTAAATACCTACATTTCTTTAAAATGTTGTTGTAATATAGATACTTTTAAGCAATACCTCAGGTCATGAAATGCAGTATCTTGAGTGTTCCTGAAGACGGCACACATCTTGGCTTCAGAATATAGAAAACTCAGTCTTAGATCCAAACTTACCCCTTCCTTGCTATCTTCCATTGTCTCAAAATGTTTTATGCAGGCTACTCAAGAAGAAAAGGCATCAGCTGTCCTGCCAGCACTGGACACTACATATTAAGGCACATCCTTTGTAGTCAAGTTGTGACTTGGGGAATAGCAGCACAATTTTTACTGGGTTAGCTAGCTTCTTTCTGACTATATATACGAATTTCTCCACAGTAGGGAATCCAATTTTATCTATATCTATTTCTATATCTATGTCTATCTATCTATCTAGACCCTTGAGTATACCTGCTTTTGTTCTGTTGCAAAACAGTGGTGGTGTCAACTAGCCTTCCACATTTTCGCAGTTGTATTTGTTAACCTGGGTTTCTTTACATGTTTGTCAGAGACTCTTCTTTTTATCCTGGACAGTGGTTAATAGATAGATACTTAATTGTTAAATTGCTGAGAATTAGGAACTGAGATCTTCCCTAAATGGAGTATCTATATTAACCTAATCATAAGGAAGGCTCAACAAATACCTGGAAGACGAACTCAAAACAATTGAAAGTGATTTCTTATTGAGGAAATTAAGAACTACAGACATACACATTGCAACAAACATCAAATTACTTTATACTTCCTCACATCCTGAATCATCAATGGTCTTGTAATCACAGAAACCTGGATAGCAACAAGTGACATATTTGTTCATACTTAACAGCAGCATCACATCATATTAGTTATGAGAAATCATCATATGAAATAGGATATAATAAGTAGGAAAATTTGAGGAGTGGAGTGCCTCATTATAATTGGTATAGTAACATAGATTAATATGTGTTACATTAAAAATTTAAATTTCAGAAATAAAATATAACTAGTAGAATAGTGTTTTAATAAGCTGTTGATTAAAAATGTTCTTCAAGATGACACATATTAAAAGTATAACTAGTATAATGAACTTAAATTATGGGTCTGCACTTTATAGAGAATTTCTGAGTTTTTGAACTTCTTAATATTGTTCTGTAATTATCTACATTTTGCCCTTATTTTCATCTACAGGTTATTAATGCTAATATTGGATATTAACCATCCTATATTCTTTTTGTTCTGTCAATTTTCATCTATCTGTATAAAGTATATTCTTTATTTAATAAGAGTGTTGAAGAACAGAATATGCTTGGTACTTAAGAGCAAGAGCAACTAAAAAACAAAGAATATTTTATTAGAAACATAGAAAGGGGTCTTCCTGGTTGCTGCCGCCGCAGAGAGCCCGTGGGCAGCACCCCACGAGCGAACTTGAGCCTCGGGACCACAGGTAAGACCAACTTTTCTGCTGCAAGAAAGCTGCCTGGTGAGCTTGGGACACACGGAAGCAGAATTCCTCTAGGACCGGGCACATCTGTGTTTACCGGAAGTCCCACACCCGCGGATCCCGGCCCGCAGCAGCTCTCTGCTCCCAGACCCGGTGAGAGAGAGACCCAACCGCCTGGTCAGGTGGGCACTCTTGAGGCTGCAGAGCGGAAGAGACCACCAACACTGCTCACCCCTGCCCATATCCCTGGCCCAAGAGGAAACTGTATAAGGCCTCTGGGCTCCCGTGGGGGAGGGCCCAGGAGCGGCAGGACCCCTGCCTGAGACACCACCAGAACCTGAAGGAAACAGACCGGATAAACAGTTCTCTGCACCCAAATCCCGTGGGAGGGAGAGCTAAACCTTCAGAGAGGCAGACAAGCCTGGGAAACCAGAAGAGACTGCTCTCTGCACACACATCTCGGACGCCAGAGGAAAAGGCCAAAGACCATCTGGAACCCTGGTGCACTGAAGCTCCAAAAGGGGCGGCACAGATCTTCCTGGTTGCTGCCGCTGCAGAGAGCCCGTGGGCAGCACGCCAGGAGTGAACTTGAGCCTCAGGACCACAGTAAGACCAACTTTTCTGCTGCAAGAAAGCTGCCTGGTGAACTCAAGACACAGGCCCACAGGAACAGCTGAAGACCTGTAGAGAGGAAAAACTACACGCCCGAAAGCAGAACACTCTGTCCCCATAACTGACTGAAAGAGAGGAAAACAGGTCTACAGCACTCCTGACACACAGGCTTATAGGACAGTCTAGCCACTGTCAGAAATAGCAGAACAAAGTAACACTAGAGATAATCTGATGGCGAGAGGCAAGCGCAGGAACCCAAGCAACAGAAACCAAGACTACTTGGCATCATCGGAGCCCAATTCTCCCACCAAAACAAACATGGAATATCCAAACACACCAGAAAAGCAAGACCTAGTTTCAAAATCATATTTGATCATGATGCTGGAGGACTTCAAGAAAGACGTGAAGAACTCCCTTAGGGAAACACAGGAAAACATTAATAAACAAGTAGAAGCCTACAGAGAGGAATCGCAAAAATCCCTGAAAGAATTCCTGGAAAACACAATCAAACAGTTGAAGGAATTAAAAATGGAAATAGAAGCAATCAAGAAAGAACACATGGAAACAACCCTGGATATAGAAAACCAAAAGAAGAGACAAGGAGCTGTAGATACAAGCTTCACCAACAGAATACAAGAGATGGAAGAGAGAATCTCGGGAGCAGAAGATTCCATAGAAATCATTGACTCAACTGTCAAAGATAATGTAAAGCGGAAAAAGCTACTGGTCCAAAACATACAGGAAATCCAGGACTCAATGAGAAGATCAAACCTAAGGATAATAGGTATAGAAGAGAGTGAAGACTCCCAGCTCAAAGGACCAGTAAATATCTTCAACAAAATCATAGAAGAAAACTTCCCTAACCTAAAAAAAGAGATACCCATAGACATACAAGAAGCCTACAGAACTCCAAATAGATTGGACCAGAAAAGAAACACCTCCCGTCACATAATAGTCAAAACACCAAACGCACAAAATAAAGAAAGAATATTAAAAGCAGTAAGGGAAAAAGGTCAAGTAACATATAAAGGCAGACCTATCAGAATCACACCAGACTTCTCGCCAGAAACTATGAAGGCCAGAAGATCCTGGACGGATGTCATACAGACCCTAAGAGAACACAAATGCCAGCCCAGGTTACTTTATCCTGCAAAACTCTCAATTAACATAGATGGAGAAACCAAGATATTCCATGACAAAACCAAATTTACACAATATCTTTCTACAAATCCAGCACTACAAAGGATAATAAATGGTAAAGCCCAACATAAGGAGGCAAGCTATACCCTAGAAAAAGCAAGAAACTAATCGTCTTGGCAACAAAACTAAGAGAATGAAAGCACACAAACATAACCTCACATCCAAATATGAATACAACAGGAAGCAATAATCACTATTCCTTAATATCTCTCAACATCAATGGCCTCAACTCCCCAATAAAAAGACATAGATTAACAAACTGGATACGCAGCGAGGACCCTGCATTCTGCTGCCTACAGGAAACAAAACACCTCAGAGACAAAGACAGACATTACCTCAGAGTGAAAGGCTGGAAAACTATTTTCCAAGCAAATGGTCAGAAGAAGCAAGCTGGAGTAGCCATTCTAATATCAAATAAAATCAATTTTCAATTAAAAGTCATCAAAAAAGATGAGGAAGGACACTTCATATTCATCAAAGGAAAAATCCACCAAGATGAACTCTCAATCCTAAATATCTATGCCCCAAATACAAGGGCACCTACATATGAAAAAGAAACCTTACTAAAGCTCAAAACACACATTGCACCTCACACAATAATAGTGGGAGATTTCAATACCCCACTCTCATCAATGGACAGATCATGGAAACAGAAATTGAACAGAGATGTAGACAGACTAAGAGAAGTCATGAGCCAAATGGACTTAACGGATATTTATAGAACATTCTATCCTAAAGCAAAAGGATATACCTTATTCTCAGCTCCTCATGGTACTTTCTCCAAAATCGACCATATAATTGGTCAAAAAACGGGCCTCAACAGGTACAGAAGGATAGAAATAATCCCATGCGTGCTATCTGACCACCACGGCCTAAAACTGGTCTTCAATAACAATAAGGGAAGAATGCCCACATATACGTGGAAATTGAACAATGCTCTACTCAATGATAACCTGGTCAAAGAAGAAATAAAGAAAGAAATTAAAAACTTTTTAGAATTTAATGAAAATGAAGGTACAACATACCCAAACTTATGGGACACAATGAAAGCTGTGCTAAGAAGAAAACTCATAGCGCTGAGTGCCTGCAGAAAGAAACAGGAAAGAGCATATGTCAGCAGCTTGACAGCACACCTAAAAGCTCTAGAACAAAAAGAAGCACATACACCCAGGAGGAGTAGAAGGCAGGAAATAATCAAACTCAGAGCTGAAATCAACCAAGTAGAAACAAAAAGGATCATAAAAGAATCAACAGAACCAAAAGTTGGTTCTTTGAGAAAATCAACAAGATAGATAAACCCTTAGCCAGACTAACGAGAGGACACAGAGAGTGCGTCCAAATTAACAAAATCAGAAATGAAAAGGGAGACATAACAACAGATTCAGAGGAAATTCAAAAAATCATCAGATCTTACTATAAAAACCTATATTCAACAAAACTTGAAAATCTTCAGGAAATGGACAATTTCCTAGACAGATACCAGGTACCGAAGTTAAATCAGGAACAGATAAACCAGTTAAACGACCCCATAACTCCTAAGGAAATAGAAGCAGTCTTTAAAGGTCTCCCAACCAAAAAGAGCCCAGGTCCAGACGGGTTTAGTGCAGAATTCTACCAAAACTTCATAGAAGACCTCATACCAATATTATCCAAACTATTCCACAAAATTGAAACAGATGGATCACTACCGAATACCTTCTACGAAGCCACAATTACTCTTATACCTAAACTACACAAAGACCCAACAAAGAAAGAGAACTTCAGACCAATTTCCCTTATGAATATCGACGCAAAAATACTCAACAAAATTCTGGCAAACCGAATCCAAGAGCACATCAAAACAATCATCCACCATGACCAAGTAGGCTTCATCCCAGGCATGCAGGGATGGTTTAATATACGGAAAACCATCAACGTGATCCATTATATAAACAAACTGAAAGAACAAAACCACATGATCATTTCATTAGACGCTGAGAAAGCATTTGACAAAATTCAACACCCCTTCATGATAAAAGTCCTGGAAAGAATAGGAATTCAAGGCCCATACCTGAACATAGTAAAAGCAATATACAGCAAACCAGTTGCTAACATTAAACTAAATGGAGAGAACTTCGAAGCAATCCCACTAAAATCAGGGACTACACAAGGCTGCCCACTCTCTCCCTACTTATTCAATATAGTTCTTGAAGTTCTAGCCAGAGCAATCAGACAACAAAAGGAGGTCAAGGGGATACAGATCGGAAAAGAAGAAGTCAAAATATCACTGTTTGCAGATGATATGATAATATATTTAAGTGATCCCAAAAGTTCCACCAGAGAACTACTAAAGCTGATAAACAACTTCAGCAAAGTGGCTGGGTATAAAATTAACTCAAATAAATCAGTAGCCTTCCTCTACACAAAAGAGAAACAAGCCGAGAAAGAAATTAGGGAAACGACACCCTTCATAATAGACCCAAATAATATAAAGTATCTCGGTGTGACTTTAACCAAGCAAGTAAAAGATCTGTACAATCAGATCTTCAAGACACTGAGGAAGGAAATTGAAGAAGACCTCAGAAGATGGAAAGATCTCCCATGCTCATGGATTGGCAGGATTAATATAGTAAAAATGGCCATTTTACCAAAAGCAATCTACAGATTCAATGCAATCCCCATCAAAATACCAATCCAATTCTTCAAAGAGTTAGACAGAACAATTTGCAAATTCATCTGGAATAACAAAAAACCCAGGATAGCTAAAGCTATCCTCAACAATAAAAGGACTTCAGGGGGAATCACTATCCCTGAACTCAAGCAGTATTACAGAGCAATAGTGATAAATACTGCGTGGTATTGGTACAGAGACAGACAGATAGACCAATGGAATAGAATTGAAGACCCAGAAATGAACCCACACACCTATGGTCACTTGATTTTTGACAAAGGAGCCAAAACCATCCAATGGAAAAAAGATAGCATTTTCAGCAAATGGTGCTGGTTCAACTGGAGGTCAACATGTAGAAGAATGCAGATCGATCCATGCTTATCACCCTGTACAAAGCTTAAGTCCAAGTGGATCAAGGACCTCCACATCAAACCAGACACACTCAAACTAATAGAAGAAAAACGAGGGAAGCATCTGGAACACATGGGCACTGGAAAAAATTTCCTGAACAAAACACCAATGGCTTACGCTCTAAGATCAAGAATCGACAAATGGGATCTCATAAAACTGCAAAGCTTCTGTAAGGCAAAGGACACTGTGGTTAGGACAAAATGGCAACCAGCAGATCGGGAAAAGATCTTTACCAATCCTACAACAGATAGAGGCCTTATATCCAAAATATGCAAAGAACTCAAGAAGTTAGACCGCAGGGAAACCAATAACCCTATTAAAAATGGGGTTCAGAGCTAAACAAAGAATTCACAGCTCAGGAATGCCGAATGGCTGAGAAACACCTAAAGAAATGTTCAACATCTTTAGTCATAAGGGAAATGCAAATCAAAACAACCCTGAGATTTCACCTCACACCAGTGAGAATGGCTAAGATCAAAAACTCAGGTGACAGCAGATGCTGGCTAGGATGTGGAGAAAGAGGAACACTCCTCCATTGTTGGTGGGATTGCAGACTGGTACAACCATTCTGGAAATCAGTCTGGAGGTTCCTCAGAAAATTGGACATTGAACTGCCTGAGGATCCAGCTATACCTCTCTTGGGCATATACCCAAAAGATGCTTCAACATATAAAAGAGACACGTGCTCCACTATGTTCATCGCAGCCTTATTTATAATAGGCAGAAACTTGAAAGAACCCAGATGCCCTTCAACAGAGGAATGGATACAGAAAATGTGGTACATCTACACAATGGACTATTACTCCGCTATCAAAAACGAGTTTATGAAATTCGTAGGCAAATGGTTGGAACTGGAAAATATCATCCTGAGTGAGCTAACCCAATCACAGAAAGACATACATGGTATGCACTCATTGATAAGTGGCTATTAGCCCAAATGCTTGAATTACCCTAGATCCCTAGAACAAATGAAACTCAAGACGGATGATCAAAATGTGAATGCTTCACTCCTTCTTTAAATGAGGAAAAAGAATACCCTTGGCAGGGAAGGGAGAGGCAAAGATTAAAACAGAGACTGAAGGAACACCCATTCAGAGCCTGCCCCACATGTGGCCCATGCATATACAGCCACCCAATTAGACAAGATGGATGAAGGAAAGAAGTGCAGACAGACAGGAGCCGGATGTAGATCGCTCCTGAGAGACACAGCCAGAATACAGCAAATACAGAGGCGAATGCCAGCAGCAAACCACTGAACTGAGAATAGGTCCCCCTTTGAAGGAATCAGAGAAAAAACTGGAAGAGCTTGAAGGGGCTCGAGACCCCAAAAGTACAACAATGTCAAGCAACCAGAGCTTTCAGGGTTAAGCCGCTACCTAAAGACTATACATGGACTGACCCTGGACTCTGACCCCATTGGTAGCAATGAATATCCTTGAAAGAGCACCAGTGGAAGGGGAAGCCCTGGGTCCTGCTAAGACTGAACCCCCAGTGAACTAGACTATGGGGGGAGGGCGGCAATGGGGGGAGGGTTGGGAGGGGAACACCCATAAGGAAGGGGAGGGGGGAGGGGGATGTTTGCCCGGAAACCGGGAAAGGGAATAACACTTGAAATGTATATAAGAAGTACTCAAGTTAATAAAAAAAATTTATATTTATACCAAAAAAAAGAAACATAGAAAGGAAACTATTTTCCATAAGTTGCTATCTAAGCCTATTTTTACATTTTTTAAAATAAATTCTCAGCCTGTCCTTGAAAACTTTTCAGCACTTTTTAACCCAATGATGTGTCAAGTAATTTTTCTATACTTCATAAAACATGTCTCTCAAAGTATACACATTAATGCTTATGTAGGTAGTGATGGGAAATTCTAATTCCACAGATCAATTCTAATTGTATATAATCCAGATCTGTGATGACTACATAAGAGTGGACCTGACACTTCTTGTAAACCTGTAGGTGTCTGTCATGCCAAGAATGATACTGTCCCTGAAGTATGAAAGTCTACTCTGTTCTACGTCATGTTTTTCCTTCCACCCCATCACCTTTCATATTAATATGTAGAAAAATAGAATTCTGTGTGTGCTAGTGAATGTCAGCCCTGCATCATTAACCACTAGTTTCTCATTTAACAAACGTTTTATGCCAGTCAAGAGTAAAATGGCTATCAGACTATTATTATATTTTAATTCATTTAAAATTTTTCTTTTCCTCAGTTAGAAAGTTGACATAAACAGAAAATAGTGGAACATAAACAATTGTTGTCTTTTAGAAAGACAAAGCAACAGATAAATGGGCAGATACTCACTTGTTTACACATTCCAAAATCTTGTAAAAACAGTGAACTGGAAAGGGAAAAATAGCCCTGGTATAACATTATATGACAAAGTTTCCAAAGATACCACTAATTTCCTTTTCGACAGGCCATCTACTGGTGAGCTTGCATTCTACCTTTAAGAGAGCAAGTGAGGCTCTGCTGGGAAAAACAAAATTTTCATTTGCAAATGGTTATTAATTAGAGATTACTTCTGAGTTAGGAACTGGGACACATGTCCACTTCTTCTTTAAGTTCTCGGATCTTATGTAATGAAGACTCATGCAGGCCCTATGCATTCTACCTCAGTCTCTGAGCGTTCAAATGTGCTCTAATTATGTTGATTTAAAAGGCATGTTTCCTTGGTCTTCTCCGTCTGCTCTGGCTCTTAAATTCTTTCTGTCTTCCCTTCTGCAGGTTTGCTTTATGCCTCCTGAGGGGCAGGGAAGAATTTCATAGATATATATCATTTAGGGCTGTGTTCTTGGGTCTCTCAGGCTGGCTGTGGGTCACTGTATTTGTTTCCATATGCTACAGGAGAAAACTCCAATGATGGCTGAGCAAGATACTGATCTATGGGTATAGCAGAATGTCATTAAGAATCATTTTATTGCTACCTTCTTTTATTAGAAGAGTAGTATTTGTTTATACCCTTTCACCTAGTGCCCTGGCTATGAAGCCTAAGGTTTTTGGCCAACCAACCAGTGTCAAGTATGAATACCCTTGTATAGATTGGGTACATACACAAATTCAGATGAAACATTTGTTAGTTAATCTCAGAAGCTTTGTGCCACCACTGCACTAACATAAGTGCAGACAGGGCACAATTTTAGGTGAAAGTATTAGTCACTGAATACGTGCTTACATTTCTCTTTTGTTGGCATTCAAAATACCTTCCTGTACTGTACCACATTCAGGTGAAGACTGTATGAAGAAAGCAGACTTGACTACCTAATGTTCAATGAATTATGAAGATGCTGTCTTCAGCAATGGTTCCTTGATTTCAATTCTTGGAGAGCAATCTGCACTCTTGGCAGCAGCCTGAGTTTTATGGGGCTTCCTATGGACCAGTTTGCCTAATAATTCAACTAGAAATAACCTATTCCTGGTAATTGAAGCTTCATTTGATGACAAGACCTGGCCAAGTGGGCCTCTGTCACCGGTTTATTTGGTGAGTACATTTAGATCACCTTTATATATGTATATATTTTAAGAGAATCTACTATTGCAAATTTGCATGCTACTTCTCAAATGGCCCTTCATTTTATTTCTGTCCCTAATTTCCCCCTCTTTCCTTTGTTTCCTTTTCTTTCACACCACCATCTAATTCTCCTGCTCAATCACCCCACCATCCATCTTTAACACTGTATTCTGTTACCCTTTCTTAGGGAGATCATTGTGTGTCCTGTTTATTTTACTCCATACCTAACCTCTGTGATTTTATAGAGATTACCTTCATTACCATGAACTTAACAGCTATGACACATGTATAGGGGAAAACATGCTATAATTGTCTTTCTGGGTCTGGGTTATCCCCCTAGGATGACTTTAAGTTCCATCCATTTACCTAGAGTTTTCATGATTTTATTCTTTTTAATGATTGAGTGATATTATATTATACAATGGTGCCATTTTTATCCTTTCTTCTGATGAAGAACATCAGTTTTCCCAGTTTCTGGCTATTGTGAATTAAGCAGCAGTAAATAGGTAGATCAGGAATCCCTATGGTACGATGGAGTGTGTGTTGGAATATGCTCGCGAGCTATAGCTGGGTGTTGATTGTGCTCCACTCCCATATTGCTGAGGTACAACCATGCTGATTTTCATATAGCAGTGTGAGGTTGTTGTCCTACCAGCAATGCATTAGTGTTCCCCTAAATTCATATCCTCATCATCATGAACTGTTACCTGTTCCATTGATTGGAACCTTCTTGGTGGGGGTAAGATTAATCTGATAGTAGTTTTGATTTGTATTTCTGTGATAACTAAGATATTAACCATTTCTTTTGGTGTTTTCAGCCTTTTGACTCTCCTCTTTAGAGAATTCCTTTTCAGATCTCTATCACTTCTTTAAATTTATTATTTTAATTTGTATATATAGCTTTTTGGTTTCTCTATGTATTTTAAATATTATCCCTCTATCAGATATGAAGTTAGTAAAAACTTTTCCTAATCTGGGGTCAGCCTGTTTGTTTGAATGACAGTGTACTTTGCCATGTAGAGCTGTTCAGTTTCATGAGGTCCCATCATTTGTTCTGAATATCTGTGCAAATGATGTCCTGTTCTGAAAGTTCTTTTCTGTGACAATGAGCTGAAGCCTATTTCCTCTTTCTTTTCTATCAGTTTCATTGTAACTGGTTTGATCTTGGAGTTTTTGTTCCATTCGGAGTTTTCTTCTCTACCAGCTGGTATTAAAGAACTATTCGAATTTTTCACATGTAGCCATCTCATTTTGACTATGACCATTTGTTGATGAAGCTGTCTTTATTTCAATACATATCTCTGGCTTATTTTTCAAAAATCAGAGGTCCATAGGCATGTGAGGTTTTGTTTGGGTCTTCAATTTCATTCCTTTGATCGATGTGTCTATTTTTGGGTCTATACCATGTTGGTTTTCTTCATATACATCTTCACTATTCCAACTTGAAATTATTATGGTTATGACTTTGATGATTTTCTTGATTATTCAGGATTTTTTAATGTAGAGGAATTTAATCCAATACCATAGCTGCTCTAATCATACACAGAGACCTACTTTTATATGAGCTGCTGGAATGCAGACACTCCACACACCTTTAGTCATTCGTGTTGGAATAAAGACACACCCTTAGTACACATTTTTTATTCCAAACAATGATGTCAAAATGATTGACAAACAAAATGATAAATCAGAGAAAGATGTGATAGGATAAGCCCAACTTTTACAAGAACTGCCCAGGAAAGTGAAACTATTTAAGAGGAACACAGAGTTAGTCCAGTCACTGTAGTCGATCACAGGGGATTCAGTGCAGTGAGTGTAATATAGTTGAGTTTGTTCATGAGCTCATGCAGTTCAGTGCAGGTCAGCAGAGGCAGTGGAAGCCAAATAATAAGATGGGGCCAGAAGATTAGGACAAACTGCCAGAGTTATTTTGAGGGTAAGTAGAGAAATTCACTGAGAAGCTGGGAGAAGTCAGAATGAACCAATCAGCTTACAGAGGAGTTTGAGCCAGAACAACCGATTTAAACCAGCCAGCCAGAGTTCAGAGAGAACTAGAAAGAATAAGCATATTCAGAAGTAAGTCTTAGAGAATGAGAACGTTCTAAGTGTAGGATAGCATATGGAGGTTAGAAGCTTAAGTCTCCAAAGCCTGGTCTTCCAGAAGATTAGACTGCACAGAGGTGAGAAGTCCTTGCATAAGCCTGGAGACATAAAAACACTCTGGGCTCACTCCAAATCATAAAGCTTTCATCATTTCCTATGAGGAAATAAAACCAACTTTTACAGTTTTTGTTATCTTGGTTTTTTACTTTTGCTTTTATGTGAAGCAGAAAATTATACCATTAAGATCTATAAAGAACTGTGTAGGGCTCTTAATGGGAATTAAATTGAATCTGTAATGGTTCTCAGTAAGATGGACCTTTTTTTTTTTTATCATTATCTCTTTTTTTTTTTTATTAACTTGAGTATTTCTTATATACATTTCGAGTGTTATTCCCTTTCCCGGTTTCCGGGCAAACATCCCCCTCCCCCCTCCCCTTCCTTATGGGTGTTCCCCTCCCAACCCTCCCCCCATTGCCGCCCTCCCCCCATAGACTAGTTCACTGGGGGTTCAGTCTTAGCAGGACCCAGGGCTTCCCCTTCCACTGGTGCTCTTACTAGGATATTCATTGCTACCTATGGGGTCAGAGTCCAGGGTCAGTCCATGTATAGTCTTTAGGTAGTGGCTTAGTCCCTGGAAGCTCTGGTTGCTTGGCATTGTTGTACTTTTGGGGTCTTGAGCCCCTTCAAGCTCTTCCAGTTCTTTCTCTGATTCCTTCAATAGGGGACCTATTCTCAGTTCAGTGGTTTGCTGCTGGCATTCGCCTCTGTATTTGCTGTATTCTGGCTGTGTCTCTCAGGAGCGATCTACATCCGGCTCCTGTCTGTCTGCACTCCTTTGCTTCATCCATCTTGTCTAATTGGGTGGCTGTATATGTATGGGCCACATGTGGGGCAGGCTCTGAATGGGTGTTCCTTCAGTCTCTGTTTTAATCTTTGCCTCTCCCTTCCCTGCCAAGGGTATTCTTTTTCCTCATTTAAAGAAGGAGTGAAGCATTCACATTTTGATCATCCGTCTTGAGTTTCGTTTGTTCTAGGGATCTAGGGTAATTCAACCATTTGGGCTAATAGCCATTTATCAATGAGTGCATACCATGTATGTCTTTCTGTGATTGGGTTAGCTCACTCAGGATGATATTTTCCAGTTCCAACCATTTGCCTACGAATTTCATAAACTCGTTGTTTTTGATAGCTGAGTAATATTCCATTGTGTAGATGTACCACATTTTCTGTATCCATTCCTCTGTTGAAGGGCATCTGGGTTCTTTCCATTTTCTGGCTATTATAAATAAGGCTGCGATGAACATAGTGGAGCACGTGTCTCTTTTATATGTTGAGGCATCTTTTGGGTATATGCCCAAGAGAGGTATAGCTGGATCCTCAGGCAGTTCAATGTCCAATTTTCTGAGGAACCTCCAGACTGATTTCCAGAATGGTTTTACCAGTCTGCAATCCCACCAACAATGGAGGAGTGTTCCTCTTTCTCCACATCCTCGCCAGCATCTGCTGTCACCTGAGTTTTTGATCTTAGCCAATCGCACTGGTGTGAGGTGAAATCTCAGGGTTGTTTTGATTTGCATTTCCCTTATGACTAAAGATGTTGAACATTTCTTTAGGTGTTTCTCAGCCATTCGGCATTCCTCAGCTGTGAATTCTTTGTTTAGCTCTGAACCCCATTTTTTAATAGGGTTATTTGTTTCCCTGCGGTCTAACTTCTTGAGTTCTTTGTATATTTTGGATATAAGGCCTCTATCTGTTGTAGGATTGGTAAAGATCTTTTCCCAATCTGTTGGTTGCCGTTTTGTCCTAACCACAGTGTCCTTTGCCTTACAGAAGCTTTGTAGTTTTATGAGATCCCATTTGTCGATTCTTGATCTTAGAGCATAAGCCATTGGTGTTTTGTTCAGGAAATTTTTTCCAGTGCCCATGTGTTCCAGATGCTTCCCTCGTTTTTCTTCTATTAGTTTGAGTGTGTCTGGTTTGATGTGGAGGTCCTTGATCCACTTGGACTTAAGCTTTGTGCAGGGTGATAAGCATGGATCGATCTGCATTCTTCTACATGTTGACCTCCAGTTGAACCAGCACCATTTGCTGAAAATGCTATCTTTTTTCCATTGGATGGTTTTGGCTCCTTTGTCAAAAATCAAGTGACCATAGGTATGTGGGTTCATTTCTGGGTCTTCAATTCTATTCCATTGGTCTATCTGTCTGTCTCTGTACCAATACCACGCAGTTTTTATCACTATTGCTCTGTAATACTGCTTGAGTTCAGGGATAGTGATTCCCCCTGAAGTCCTTTTATTGTTGAGGATAGCTTTAGCTATCCTGGGTTTTTTGTTATTCCAGAAGAATTTGCAAATTGTTCTGTCTAACTCTTTGAAGAATTGGATTGGTATTTTGATGGGGATTGCATTGAATCTGTAGATTGCTTTTGGTAAAATGGCCATTTTTACTATATTAATCCTGCCAATCCATGAGCATGGGAGATCTTTCCATCTTCTGAGGTCTTCTTCAATTTCCTTCCTCAGTGTCTTGAAGTTCTTATTGTACAGATCTTTTACTTGCTTGGTTAAAGTCACACCGAGATTCTTTATATTATTTGGGTCTAATATGAAGGGTGTCGTTTCCCTAATTTCTTTCTCGGCTTGTTTCTCTTTTGTATAGAGGAAGGCAACTGATTTATTTGAGTTAATTTTATACCCAGCCACTTTGCTGAAGTTGTTTATCAGCTTTAGTAGTTGTCTGGTAGAACTTTTGGGATCACTTAAATATACTATCATATCATCTGCAAATAGTGATATTTTGACTTCTTCTTTTCCGATCTGTATCCCCTTGACCTCCTTTTGTTGTCTGATTGCTCTGGCTAGAACTTCAAGAACTATATTGAATAAGTAGGGAGAGAGTGGGCAGCCTTGTGTAGTCCCTGATTTTAGTGGGATTCTTCAAGTTTCTCTCCATTTAGTTTAATGTTAGCAACTGGTTTGCTGTATATGGCTTTTACTATGTTCAGGTATGGGCCTTGAATTCCTACTCTTTCCAGGACTTTTATCATGAAGGGGTGTTGAATTTTGTCAAATGCTTTCTCAGCATCTAATGAAATGATCATGTGGTTTTGTTCTTTCAGTTTGTTTATATAATGGATCACGTTGATGGTTTTCCGTATATTAAACCATCCCTGCATGCCTGGGATGAAGCCTACCTGGTCATGGTGGATGATTGTTTTGATGTGCTCTTGGATTCGGTTTGCCAGAATTTTGTTGAGTATTTTTGCGTCGATATTCATAAGGGAAATTGGTCTGAAGTTCTCTTTCTTTGTTGTGTCTTTGTGTGGTTTAGGTATAAGAGTAATTATGTCTTCGTAGAAGGTATTCGGTAGTGATCCATCTGATTCACTTTTGTGGAATAGTTTGGATAATATTGGTATGATGTCTTCTATGTAGGTTTGATAGAATTCTGCACTAAACCCGTCTGGACCTGGGCTCTTTTTGGTTGGGAGAACTTTAATGACTGCTTCTATTTCCTTAGGAGTTATGGGGTTGATTAACTGGTTTATCTCTTCCTGATTTAACTTCGGTACCTGGTATCTGTCTAGGAAATTGTCCATTTCCTGAAGATTTTCAAGTTTTGTTGAATATAGGTTTTTATAGTAAGATCTGATGATTTTTTGAATTTCCTCTGAATCTGTAGTTATGTCTCTCTTTTCATTTCTGATTTTGTTAATTTGGACGCACTCCCTGGGTCCTCTCGTTAGTCTGGCTAAGGGTTTATCTATCTTGTTGATTTTCTCAAAGAACCAACTTTTGGTTCTGTTGATTCTTTCTATGGTCCTTTTTGTTTCTACTTGGTTGATTTCAGCTTTGAGTTTGATTATTTCCTGCCTTCTACTCCTCCTGTGGGTATTTGCTTCTTTTTGTTCTAGAGCTTTTAGGTGTGCTGTCAAGCTGCTGACATATGCTCTTTCCTGTTTCTTTCTGCAGGCACTCAGCGCTATGAGTTTTCCTCTTAGCACAGCTTTCATTGTGTCCCATAAGTTTGGGTATGTTGTACCTTCATTTTCATTAAATTCTAAAAAGTTTTTAATTTCTTTCTTTATTTCTTCCTTGACCAGGTTATCATTGAGTAGAGCATTGTTCAATTTCCAAGTATATGTGGGCATTCTTCCTTGATTGTTATTGAAGACCAGCTTTAGACCGTGGTGGTCTGATAGCACGCATGGGATTATTTCTATCTTTCTGTACCTGTTGAGGCCCGTTTTTTGACCAATTATATGGTCAATTTTGGAGAAAGTACCATGAGGAGTTGAGAAGAAGGTATATCCTTTTGCTTTAGGATAGAATGTTCTATAAATATCCGTTAAGTCCATTTGGCTCATGACTTCTCTTAGTCTGTCTACATCTCTGTTTAATTTCTGTTTCCATGATCCGTCCATTGATGAGAGTGGGGTGTTGAAATCTCCCACTATTATTGTGTGAGGTGCAATGTGTGTTTTGAGCTTTAGTAAGGTTTCTTTTACATATGTAGGTGCCCTTGTATTTGGGGCATAGATATTAAGATTGAGAGTTCATCTTGGTGGATTTTTCCTTTGATGAATATGAAGTGTCCTTCCTTATCTTTTTTGATGACTTTTAGTTGAAAATTGATTTTATTTGATATTAGAATGGCTACTCCAGCTTGCTTCTTCTGACCATTTGCTTGGAAAGTTGTTTTCCAGCCTTTCACTCTGAGGTAATGTCTGTCTTTGTCTCTGAGGTGTGTTTCCTGTAGGCAGCAGAATGCAGGGTCCTCGTTGCGTATCCAGTTTGTTAATCTATGTCTTTTTATTGGGGAGTTGAGGCCATTGATGTTGAGAGATATTAAGGAATAGTGATTATTGCTTCCTGTTATATTCATATTTGGATGTGAGGTTATGTTTGTGTGCTTTCATTCTCTTTGTTTTGTTGCCAAGACGATTAGTTTCTTGCTTTCTAGGGTATAGCTTGCCTCCTTATGTTGGGCTTTACCAGTTATTATCCTTTGTAGTGCTGGATTTGTAGAAAGATATTGTGTGAATTTGGTTTTGTCATGGAATATCTTGGTTTCTCCATCTATGTTAATTGAGAGTTTTGCAGGATAAAGTAACCTGGGCTGGCATTTGTGTTCTCTTAGGGTCCGTATTACATCAGTCCAGGCTCTTCTGGCCTTCGTAGTTTCTGGCGAGAAGTCTGGTGTGATTCTGATAGGTCTGCCTTTATATGTTACTTGACTTTTTTCCCTTACTGCTTTTAATATTCTTTCTTTATTTTGTGCTTTTGGTGTTTTGACTATTATGTGACGGGAGGTGTTTCTTTTCTGGTCCCATCTCTTGGAGTTCTGTAGGCTTCTTGTATGCCTATGGGTATCTCTTTTTTTAGGTTAGGGAAGTTTTCTTCTATGATTTTGTTGAAGATATTTACTGGTCCTTTGAGCTGGGAGTCTTCACTCTCTTCTATACCTATTATCCTTAGGCTTGATCTTCTCATTGAGTCCTGGATTTCCTGTATGTTTTGGACCAGTAGCTTTTTCCGCTTTACATTATCTTTGACAGTTGAGTCAATGATTTCTATGGAATCTTCTGCTCCCGAGATTCTCTCTTCCATCTCTTGTATTCTGTTGGTGAGGCTTGTATCTACAGCTCCTTGTCTCTTCTTTTGGTTTTCTATATCCAGGGTTGTTTCCATGTGTTCTTTCTTGATTGCTTCTATTTCCATTTTTAGTTCCTTCAACTGTTTGATTGTGTTTTCCTGGAATTCTTTCAGGGATTTTTGCGATTCTTTCAGGGATTTTTGCGATTCCTCTCTGTAGGCTTCTACTTGTTTATTAATGTTTTCCTGTGTTTCCCTAAGGGAGTTCTTCATGTCTTTCTTGAAATCTTCCAGCATCATGATCAAATATGATTTTGCAACTAGATCTTGCTTTTCTGGTGTGTTTGGATATTCCATGTTTGTTTTGGTGGGAGAATTGGGCTCCGATGATGCCAAGTAGTCTTGGTTTCTGTTGCTTGGGTTCCTGCGTTTGCCTCTCGCCATCAGATTATCTCTAGTGTTACTTTGTTCTGCTATTTCTGACAGTGGCTAGACTGTCCTATAAGCCTGTGTGTCAGGAGTGCTGTAGACCTGTTTTCCTCTCTTTCAGTCAGTTATGGGGACAGAGTGTTCTGCTTTTGGGCGTGTAGTTTTTCCTCTCTACAGGTCTTCAGCTGTTCCTGTGGGCCTGTGTCTTGAGTTCACCAGGCAGCTTTCTTGCAGCAGAAAGGTTGGTCTTACCTGTGGTCCCGAGGCTCAAGTTCGCTCGCGGGGTGCTGCCCAGGGGCTCTCTGAAGCGGCAGCAACCAGGAAGACCTGTGCCGCCCCTTCCGGGAGCTTCAGTGCACCAGGGTTCCAGATGGCCTTTGGTGTTTTCCTCTGGCGTCCGAGATGTGTTTGCAGTGTGCAGTCTCTTCTGGTTTCCCAGGCTTGTCTGCCTCTCTGAGCGTTTAGCTCTCCCTCCCACGGGATTTGGGTGCAGAGAACTGTTTATCCGGTCTGTTTCCCTCAGGTTCTGGCGGTGTCTCAGGCAGGGGTCCTGCCGCTCCTGGGCCCTCCCCCACGGGAGCCCAGAGGCCTTATACAGTTTCCTCTTGGACCAGGGATGTGGGCAGGGGTGGGCAGTGTTGGTGGTCTCTTCTGCTCGCAGCCTTAGGAGTGCCCACCTGACCAGGCGGTGAGGTCTCTTTCCCACAGGGTCTGGGAGCAGAGAGCTGCTGCGGGCCGGTATCAGCAGGTGTGGGACTTCCCGTGAGTGTGATTTTTTGTTTGCTTGATTGTTTGTTTGTGTGTTTGTATTTTAAGGAACTTGAGTGTGTAATATTCCTTTACAAATATCATGACCAAGAAGCAAGTTGGGGAGGAAAGAGTTTATTCAGCTTACTTCCACATTGCTGTTCCTCACCAAAGGAAGTCAGGACTGGAACTCAAGCAAGTCAGGAAGCAGGAGCTAATGCAGAGGCCATGGAGGAATGTTACTTACTGGCTTGTTTCTCCTGGCTTTCTCAGCTTGCTCTCTTACAGGACCCAAGACTACCAGCCCAGGGATGGTATCAACCACAATGGGCTGGTTCCTCCTCCCTTGATCACTAATTGGGAAAATACCTTACAGCTGGATCTCATGGAGGCATTTCCTCAACTGAGGCTCCTTTCTCAGTGATAACTTCAGCTTGTGTCAAGTTGACACACAAAACCAGCCAGTACAGGTACCCTTGAATTTGTAGCTTAGATGTTAATTAAGAATTGAAATATCCTTTTGGGTGATTTTACTTTGATGATTATGTAATGGCTTTCAGCATTTCCAAAGAACTTATTTTGTTCCAAAGATTTATTTTGGTTGGAAGTCTATTTTGTCAAATATTACTATGACTACACCAGTGTGCTTCCTAACTCCATTTGCATGGAATATCTTTTTCTAATCCTTCATCGTGAGGTGATATCTATTCTTGTGGTTAATGTATATTTGTTAAATACAATAGTGGTGCGGATCCTATTTTAAATATCCATTCTGTTAATCTGTTCCTTTTAATTGATAGGTTGATACCGTTGATGATATCAATGAGTGGTAGTTGCTGAGTCCTGTTAATTTGTTGTTCTGGTGTGTGTGTGTGTGTGTGTGTGTGTGTGTGTGTGTGTGTGTGTGTGTGTGTTTGTGTGTGTGTGTGTGTGTGTGTGTGTGTGTGTGGCTTCTTGGATTTGACAATCTGGAAATATATTCTGTATATATCCCTTGTGTTTTGTTAGGTGTAGTTAGCATTTCTAGATTGTAGTGTTTCTTTTAGCCTTTTTCTCTAGTGGATCACACAATATTTCTTCACCAAACTTCTTTGCCTCCAGCTATCCTGTTATGTCAGCTTCCAACTTCAGCAAGCATTCCCTGAGAACACTCCAGCTGAACCTGCCAGAGAAGCAAGTAGGCCCACGTGCAGGTAGGTGAACTTTAGATTTTTACTCCTCCACCCACTCCAAATCCTGTGAGGCTAGAAGTACAAAATCACCTGCTTACCAGTAAGACAGATAAATTAAGAAATGTTATATAAAACATCAGATCAGTACCCTAAAAATGCTTCATATTTTTTTTATTCTTACAGTTCTAATTAAGTAGTGTCCTCTAATGTTATGGTGACCAAATCTAAGGTAAGAGCTCCCAACTCAACAGTGGCACAAAGGCCAGGCAATCTAAACCAAACAGGAGCTTTTGTCACTAGTTGTACAGAGATATACATTATTTAATTGTGGTAAATGTGCTAAAATACTGAGGAATATTACAGGTAAGAGAGATCAGATACCAGATTTAGGGAACTCTCTGCAAATATTCTTTAGTCATTTTATATATAAGCCCACAACAATTACATACATGCACATATAATTTATAGAAAAGAGGGAAGAGAGTAATTTCCTCAATGTACAAAATCTGTATGTGGTGAATAGCAACAACAAAGGAAAATCTTTGCGGATTTTCTTCATTGGTTATAACTTAGGACTTTATCTAATGGGATGGATTCTTATTTTAACTTTGACAGAAAGTTTATGCATCTACCACCAAATGAAACAATATTAACATAAGACTGAGATGGTATACATGCATGTATGTTTAACAGACAATTTTAAGTCAGGATGATATGTCTGAATAATAAGTTTCTTTTTCCCCTAGGGCCTATGACATTCTAGGCATAAGCTTTGGATCAGCATTACAAAATCTTAGGCAGGAGATTCCTTCCTCTAGAGCAAGTCTCTAATGCAATCAGAAAACAGTTAGTTAAGCATTAATGGCTGTAGTAGAAGACACATCTTGGATAATAGATAGGTATTGCCTTGTGCATGTCCTAGTGTTGAGTAAGACCACTGAGGTCCTCTTTTTCTCAAAAGTTGGCATTGCACCTTTATGCATTTTGAAAGTTAGTCAACAGCAAGAATGTTTCCTAGCTACTTAGATTTGCTATGTGACTGCAGGCATCGAGTCCTGTCATGCAATTATGCTAAATAAAGCAGCAATGGATATAGCCTGCGTTCTTTTGCATACCTCTGCTGCCTCCATGAACAAGGTATGCATTGTACTTCAACTTTCATTTAACAATTTCATGTCTTGAGGGACTGATATTGTTAACATGTGCAGCATAATATTACTTGAACTCTTTTGAAAAGGCTTTATTTTAAAATTGACTTATTAACTAGAAGGTTTCCAAATTTAAAATGTAAATTTCACATTTTTAGAAAAGTTTCATTTTGTTTTATGCATTTAATTATTTCCCAATATGTCTCCCATGTACACACACACACACACACACACACACACACACACACACACACCATCATCATCACCACTCAGATTATTTCTTATACATTAATTTTTTAGAATTTAGAGTATAATTCTTTTTTCACAAAGTATAAATTTTTCTTAAGTCTACACAATCTTTAGTAATGATTTCAACTGAAGTTACACCTGTATTTTTTATAGCACACACTAGCTTATCACAGTTTTCACAAGCAACTTCCTTATAGATGCCAACATAATAATTTTCCAATATATGTGTGTGTTTTAGCATTTATATTATATTCTAATTTTATGTCATAAATCTATGCAAGCAGTTCTTATTGATCCCAGATGATTAAACATTTCCTTACATTTCTTTTACTAGTTTATCCTATCAGAAGCTTGTAAAAGTACACATGGGAATTCTAAGTGAAATACTTTTAGCAAGACTCAAAGATGTTCGGCCTACCACAAAAGTTAGCTTCAGTGTTTTGTATAACTACCATACATATTCATTCAACTTTTCTCAATTTCCAGTTCTGATTTGTTATTCCATTCACTTTTTTTTTATCCTTGACCCAATTGGTAAGATATAATTGCCCTTTTAAACATACAAAGCCCGGTACCATCCATCCCTTGAGAACATTAATAACAACATGTAAATACACAGAGCGAGATCTTTACGTCAGCCTCCATTGTCCTGCCACGGCTTCTCCCCTTCTCTCTCCCCTATTCCATTCACTTTTATTGATCAATCATTACTATTCTGTGCACCCTCTATAGAAATGTCAGGTTGAATTCTGAATCATATACTATTTCCATTCAAAAGCACAGAAGCTCAAAAAGAAGACATTACACTCAATATATCACATACTATTGTCATTTATATATATAAGACCATTATGTACAAATATGTTAGTTTACATTTCCATCAGCCTCTCTTTGTGCTGCTTTCTACCAAAGAAATTGTCCTAATAATAGTAATGACTATGGTGAATGCATAGTTTGAGAAATTGTAACTTTTTAAATCATATTTATATTATATATTTATATTATCATATTTTTAAATAAAACTTAACTTGGTAAACATCATTATATTAAAAATAAAACTAAACAAAAAAATCACGTATGAAAAAGTTAACAAATTCTGTCTATACACTGAGGAAATGCGTAAATACTTAGAACAGAAGCTGTTGAGGTTCATATTAAATTTCACATGTGTAATATTAAAAAAATTTCATGTATTTGTCCATCAGTGATACCAAAATATCCATGACAAAGTTAGAACTAGAAAACCAATTAGTTTTATATATTATCTGTTTTTATATCTCATGAAATATTTTTAAGACCTATCCACTTACAACTGTCAATTATTAAATTAATATATATATTACTTATACAGTGTAAATAGTTACATCAATATATATAGTTCCTACACATATTTATAGTATATTGTAACTTATTTTAGCTTGTTCCCTAACTATTGCACTAAAGTTAGTGTGATGATTCCACCAAAGACTTACAAGTTTATTTCCTTAGTGGAAAATGTCCCCAGTTCCAATCTAGGGTTAATGGAAATTTATTAAATATACTCTCTCAGATTTAACGTTGTAAGACAACACTTATTCCTGTACTCAGTTTGACTACATAATAATTACATTGCACTTCAGCATGCATCATGCTACAATGTTAAAATGCACTAGATAAAAAATGTTGCAATGTGAAATTGAACTTTATTAAAATAGATTTTAAAAGTCAAATGTCATGAGCAAATACTGTTAAAGCCCATTTACTGGGCTTGTAAGACTAGTCTCAGGTCTGATTTTAATTCTGAACCACCTGTTCCATTGAACTCTCACTGCCTAGAGGTTTTCCACACTCATTATCTTACTCAGACAATATCAATTCCTTTTCAAAATAATATGGAGTTACATCCAGATAGTTATCTACCATAAGTTTGAATGCAATTTAATATGTCTGGCCTATTAAACACTACATTATATCAATAATCAATTTTTCCTTTTTCTCCCTCTTGTCTCTAAGCATTTCTTTCCTTGTTCTTTCTTTTTCTGTTGTCTGTCTGTCTCTCTGTGTGTATGTGTGTATGTGTGTATGTGTGTATTTACATATATGTAAATAATATATCTCACCTATACCAAGAAAATTTGTATACTGCCCAACACCACCTGAAAGAATACAGAAATAAAAATTTGAATCATGGTTTCTACCTGACATGTGTGTCTTAGAACAGAATCATAAAGTCAAAAAGATGTAAATTAGATATTATACATACATATATATATATGAGAGTATGTATATATACATATATATGTAAACTCTATTTATTCATCTATCTATTCTATGTATGTATTTATAATCTATAATCAATCTATATTTTAATAGAATACATAGTTTACTGAATATTTAATGAATTTACTAGAAATTATGGTTAATTGGTACCACCTATTACCAAGAAAATTTTGTATACTGCCCAACACCACCTGGAAGAATACAAAAATAAAAATTTGAATCATGGTTTCTACCTGACATGTGTGTCTTAGAACAGATTCATAAAGTCAAAAAGACATAAATTAGACACTATATGTTAGGAAACTTCTGTATTTCTTAAGGGGTGTGTGTGTGTGTGTGTGTGTATCTAGGGATTCTTTTATACTGATACGATGGGTTGGAATAACTCAAACTCCAATGCAAACTTTGGTCTTAGTATTAGGATCTCTTTGGTAATATATTAAGTCTCATAGACTTACCTGGCTTCTAGATATATGCTTAATTTTAATTCCATGTTCACTACTATGAAAGCAGTTCTTTTACCATCATTATTTATTTTCTTGACATTGAACTTAGATCTAATTAGATCGTAGACCTAATATAGTGTTCTTTTCTTCCAGATGTCTACACTGTTCTGTAAACTTAATTGTGAATTTTTATAAACATTGAAATAGGAGAGGAATCAGTTTTTTATTATTGTTACCTTCAGTAACTTGAATAGTTATTTGTAAATAACCTTGATTGTCAAAATGTTTTATCAATAAAAGCGAAAGCCATATTTTTATTTGCTAGGTTAACGACTTAAATTTGCCTTAACAATGGAAAGCATCAATTTTATTTTAAATTTTAATATTTACAGTAGAAATATTGAAATTTCTCTTTAAAACCCTAAACTTAGGTAATAGGTATAGACAAGAGTAAGATTCCCAACTTAAAGGGACAGTAAATATCTTCAACAAAATCATAGAAGAACATTTCCCTAATGTAAAAAAAGAGATGCCACAAACATACAAGAAGCCTACAAAACTTCAAATATATTGAAGCCGAAAAGAAATTCCTCCCATCCCATAATAGTCAAGATACCAAATGCATAAAACAAAGAAAAATATTAAAAGCAGTAAGGGAAAAAGTGAAGTAACATATAAAAGGACACTTATCAGAATTACACCAGACTTGTCAGCAGAGACTATGAAAGCCAGATGATCCTGCACAGTTGTCATACAGATACTGTGAGAACAAAAATGCAAACCCAGGCTACTATATTCAGCAAAACTCTCAATTAACATAATTGGAGAACCCGAGATATTCCATAACAAAATCAAATTTATACAATATCTTCCCACAAATCTAGCCCTCCAAAGAATAATTCATGGAAAATACCAGAACAAGGAAAGAAACTACAACCTAGAAAAAGCAAGAAAGTATTCTTCTTTTAAAAAATCTAAGGGAAGAGAGCCACACAAACATAACTCAACCTCTAACAACAAAAGTAACAGGAAAGACTATGCCTTAATATCTCTTAATATCAACAGACTAAATTACCCAATAAAAAGACAGAGACTGGGGGTTAGGGATTTAGCTCAGTGGTAGAGCCCTTGCCTAGCAAGCACAAGGCACTGGGTTCGGTCCCCAGCTCCGAAAAAAAAAAGAAAAAGAAAAAAAAAGGACATAGACTGGTGGTTATTATATAGAAGAATGCATATTGACCCATTCCTATCACCCTGTACAAAGCTTAGGTCCAAGTGGATCAAGGAACTCTACCTAAAACCAGATACACTCAAACTAATAGAAGAAAAAATTGGGGAAGAGCCTCAAACACATGGGCCCTGGGGAAAATTTTCTGAACACAACACCAGTGGCTTATGCTCTAAGATCAAAAGTCAACTAATGGGAACTCATAAAACCGCAAAGGTTCTTTAAGGCAAAGTACACTATCATTAGGATAAAATGGCAACCAATGGGAAAAAATTTTTACCAATCCTACACCTGATAGAGGTCTAATATCCAATGTATACAAATAATTCAAGAAGTTAGATTCCAGAGGGCAAATAACCCAATTTAAAAATGGGGCAAAGGGCTAAACAAAGAATTCTCAGCTGAGAACTATCAAATGTCTGAGAAGCACCTAAGAAAATGTTCAAAATCCTTTGTCATCAGGGAAATGCAAATCAAAACAACTCTGAGATTCTACCACACACCAATCAGAATGGCTAAGATCAAAAACTCAGTTGACAACAGATGCTGGCAAGGATGTGGAGAAAGAGGAACACTCCTTCATTGTTAGTGGGATTGCCACTTAGTATAACCACTCTGGAAATCAGTCTAGAGATTCTTCAGAAAATTGGATATAGTACTACCTGAGGACCCAGCCTTACCATCCTTCACATATTCCCAAAAGACACTCTAATATATAAGAAACACATATACATGTTCCACTATGTTCATAGCAGCCTTATTCATAATACCCAGAACCTGATAAGAACCCAGACATCCTTCAACAAAGAAATTGATACAGAAAATATGGCAGATTTACACAATGAAGTACTACTCAACTTCTAAAATCAATGACTTCATGACCTTCATAGACAAATGGATGGACCTAGAAAATATCATCCTTAATGAGGTAACCCAATCACAGGAAAAAAAAAACACATGTGTTATTCACTCACTGATAAGGGGACATTAGCCCAAAAGTTTGATTACTCAAGATACAATCCACAGACCCCATGAGCTCAAAAACAAGGATGACTAAAGTGTGGATGCTTCTGTCTTTCTTAGGGTAACCAAATATTCATAGGAGGAGATATCGAGACAAATGTCCAAAGGAATGGACATTCAGAGCCTGCCCCACCTGGAGATCCATTCCATATACATACAGCCACCAAACAGAGACAATATTACTGATGCCAAGAAGTGCATGCTGACAGGAGCCTGATATAGCTGTCTCCCGAGAGGCTGTGCCAGAGCATGACAAATATAGAGGTGAATGCTCCCAGTCATCCATTGAAGTAAGAACAGGGTCCCCAATGGAGAAGTTAGAGAAAGGATTGAAGGAGCTGAAAGGGTTTGCAACCCTATAAGAACAACAATAACAACCAACCAGAGCACCCATGGACTTAACCACCATCCAAAGAGTACATACACATAGACAGACCAATGGCTCAAGCTGCATATGTAGCAGAGGATGGCCTTGTTGGACATCAAATGGGGGAGAAGCCCTTGGTCCTGCCTGGGTCCCTCTCCCCTTCAAGTGTAGGGGAATATCAGGGCTGGGAGGCAGGAAGGGTTGGGTAGTTGGGAGGGGGAGGTGGGATAATATTTGAAATGTAAATAAAAACATATAAAATAAAAAATTCCCATTTATGCCTTGTGGAATGTAGATACTTTGCTACTGTGTTTGAAAACTGATTGAATCTCAGCGTGTCATGCTTTTAATGAACTCACAAAAAAGTCCATAAATAAACTTTTTCTTTCTTTTACTGAAAATATCTAAGTAGTAAATGAACTTGTTAAATGGCATAGCATCTCATGCTTACTGACTGCTTTCTTACTTTTTATAGGTGACAAATTTTAAAACCATGCATTTGAAGAGGGTAAGTAAGGTTCAGAAGGTGTGAGTTCAGAATTCCATTATTTTGTGCTGGAAAACTCTATTTCTACAAATAAGTGATGGTAAAAGTTTCAGTCACTAACAATGTTGGCTTTACAATTTGGGTGTTAATAAATGGATCAGTTCAATCTAGGTCTGGGTTGCTAAAAAGTCAGCTAAGCTGTTGTTCCTAGCCATACTCTTAGCTACCTTTTTATCTTTGGATGGCAATTGCCTTCTCTTGAATAAGATTGTGAATCAAATGGTTGGTTGTAACCCTAAGGACCTATTAGGTCAATTACAGTAATTTCTTAAACAATTAAACTGATATTTTCTCCAGAACTTATGAAAGTTGCAGAAGATAAATAAGGACAAAATTCATTTAACACAATAAATCTGTTTCCTCAAGTCTTGATGGCAACTTCAAATTGAACTTCATAGTCATCCAATCTATGTTGGCTCCTACATACACACAAACTCGTTTTAACATTTCAGTGTTTTGTGCTGGTTCCTAGAAAGTTAACAAGCTCTATTTCATGTTAAGAGGTATATGTGGCTGTTGTAAACCATTTCAATGTTATGACAGAGTACACTGCTTTGAATATTTTTTAGTATTTTGATAACTGCTTTCACGATATATAATCATTTAGCTTACATTTCTATTGTAGTGTCACTGCCAACATTTTGAAACTAGATTAATATTTTTCTAAATTTTGCTTAAAAATCTGAATTAGCTTTGACTAAGTGAATAAGGTAGATCAACAGAAAAGATTATATTCACATTTTATGTGGTTTTATATTATTTTTAATACTGAAACTTCTCTTACTGATGCTTTCCAGTTGCTGTTTTCTCATATATGTGGTGATTTTCATCTTTTGTATGGACTATCTTTCTCCTAAGGTTTAATCATTTTTATGGCTTTTGTTATTGACTGAAATGTGTAACACAAAACACAATATTTCTTGTACTTAACATTTGACAAAAAATGCAGTGCTTGATGATCTCCATAACACAACTGACTCAAACGTTATTTCTCCAGGAAAACCATTATTTCTCAATCTAAGAGATCAATAAGGATATGAAACATTAGCTAATGTGCCAGTGTTCATCACTGCAAAACCTCCTGACTGCAGAAGTTTTTGCTGATAGTGGCTAAAATGGATGTGGTCCATAAGCCCAATTGCTTTTGATACCCATCTAATCATACTGAGTACTCCTCTAGGTCATTTAAAAGTTTAAGGCTCAAGGAACTGTATGATTCTTACAGAAACCTATTTTCTCTACTATAGCTCTGTATGCTAGAAAGTTCTTTCCAAGTGATTTGTTTTTATTTCTTTGTGATTTCCCTTTATTGCCCATATCATACCCTTGGGTATCAAACACAGGGAATTCCTACCTTTTTTACTGGATCTCACAGCATTTCACCACTGAGTCATCTTGCTTTTATTCTCATGAACAGCAAATATAACATAGAAACTTACTTCTATTAAGAATTCCATTGCACTGTGCAATATTACTATTATTATTATGTGATGATAACATTGTAGCTTACTTCAAAGAGGAGAGAATCTGGAAGCCCATTGCTTCAACTTCTTATAGGCTGTGAGATCTAGAGAAATTAGTATGTTGTCCTTCCATAATGTCCTGTGATTAAATAGAAGCAGTGTGGTATCTATAACAATGCTTTTCATCTCACATCACTGTGAGATACATTAAAAAGTCAAAACCTTAAAATACTCTGGGGCTGAATCTAGTACTAGTACTTTGAAATATATTTACCTTACATTATGTTTATCGCTACCTTTAAAAATGATATGTGTTCCATTGTTAATTTCAAATGATTGTATAATGGCAAATTTATGTCTCCAGGAGCATAAGGGGTTCATTAATTATGATATACATAGTTTACTATTTCCTTGCTCTGACAGAACTTTAAAAATAAATGCATAAAAATTTTATCCATAGGAAGTAAAGTACTTTAATAAAGTTACAAATATATAACTTTGGGCAATTACACAAATGTTTCTTATTAAAGCATCCTTTGTTCATTTTTCCTGCTTAATTTTCTCTTTTCTTTTCCACTGATTTCCATACATTATTACCCTCTCTATATTGTTACATTATGATTTGTTGCTGTTGTTTCTTTCTACGGTATTCATTGAACATGGAACATTTGATAGGGGCTTGAATAATATAGAAATACACAAATATATCTCCTGAGGCAGTATCATTGCATACAGTAGAAAATATGTGAATAACTACCAAGCTTCCCTTTGTAAAATTTATGTCATAGTGTTGAATGAGCATGATAACCCTAACAGACCTCTGCCACCAAAGCGCAATGCAATTTGCAGATTAAAGCTCAGGAAGAGAATGAACCCAGATACACTGAAAATCAATACTGGAAAATTTAAGCAACAATATGCAGATTTTATGTTAATATGAATTATATAACTCCCATTTATGATATTAATTATATAACACCCATACATTTTTCCAAGCAGATATTAACTCAGAACCAGGGGTAATTAGGAAAATAGTGATTACTCAATCATGTGTATTAAAATTTATATTGTTCTTCGAGGAGTCTCCTGCACAATTCAGTACAGACTCCTGACACCTGGTGATTGGACACATATGCCAGTCAAAATCAGGAGTTTTGAAAGACATTTGGTATATCAAGTTTGGAAGAGCATATTTAAAGTTACACAAATATTATATATATTTGTTATCAAGATTTCCTATGTCTCTTTCCTTTGGGCCTTAAATTTTCTCATTTTAAGAAAAAAGAACTTCATTTCCCCTAAAAAAAGTGAATGGATATTTTGTGGATTTTTTTTATTTCTTTTTAAGCTTTGATATGTAACAGTTAAAATATCAGTATGTTTATAAAAGTTTGAGTCAATGTGCTATAACTTTAAGACATGGGTTTTATAATATTTTTTAAAGTCTTATTGTGTGGGACATGGAGATAAAATATTTGAATGGTGAGAGAACTTTCAGAAGCTACATATGAGATAAAAACAGCACAGTTATAAACGTGTATCAAACAATACTGATATAGACAATCACATAAATCTAAAGAAAAAAGTCTGTATTAGAATCACAATGCATTGATTTTAAAATAATTCTAGAAAAGGAACCATGAAAATCTAATCTACATAATGTGCTATTGTGGTATCAAATATATAAATGTACTATGTCTTTGAACTTTTGGCTTATGTCTGTGATTATCAACTATATATAGTTGTATAAAAATAATTCAAACTAAAAGAGAAGCTATTAATAGGAGGTTCAGGATTAGGTGTGAGGAAGAACAGGAGGGATGGTAGATGCCCATGGAAAACTCCAAATGACAGACATTAGGAGGTAGATGCCATCACCAAATCAAGACAGAGGCCTGGGATATGGAGGAGCCCCTGAATCAATGGGATGACCTTGGCTGTGACTCTCTACACTGGGGATGTGGCACCTGAAGAGGCCACCTCATGCAGTCAGACAGGAACCTTAGTGAAGTGATAAGGACAGCAACCTACAGACATAACTTTCAACCCAAAATTTATCCTTTCTATAAAAACTGCAAGCACTAGAGATGGAGCAGAACCTGAAAGAATGGCCAACCAATAATGGATCCAACTTTAGACGCATCCAATGGGCAAATGCCAATACCTAACACTGTTAGTGATGCTGCTATGCTTGCGGACAGAAGTATGTTATTCTCAGAAATATTCCACCTAACACCTGACTCAGAAAGATAGTGTATGGAGCTTGGGAAGTCATAAAAGAATAGGAGGAAGGATAGTGGGTCCCAAAGTGGATAGTCACTCTACAGAAAGAACAAAAGAGTCAACTAACCTGCACCCTTAGGGCTCTGAGAGTCTAAATCACCAACCTAAGAATATTTACTGACTGAACCTAGGACAGGCCTTCCTCCAGTCATATGCATATGTACAGCTTGGCCTTGATGTGGGTCCTGAACAAATGGAACAGGAGTTATCCCAAAAGCTATTGCCTGTATGTAGGAAATGTTTTATTCATTGGTTGCCTTGACAGGACTCTGTGGGAGAAGAGGCACTTAGTCTTGCAGAGACTTGAAACTCCAACTAGGGGTGGGAAGTAACCAAGGGTCATCCTCATTTCTCAGAGAAGAGGTAGTAGGGATGGGGGAAGTGTTGTGGCATGCAGTAACTGAGAGGAAGGCAGTGAATGGGATGAAAAGCGAATAAATAAAAATTAATTAATTAATTAATTAATTAAAAGATGTAAAAAATGAATTCATCTCATCCTTTCATATGTTGACAAAGGACTGGGTTAGCTAGACCATTCTACCCAATCTAGGTGAGATACAGGGATTCCCTACATTGGAAATAAGCTGTACATTGACCTTGGTAGAACATGGGCTCATCTGTGCTCACCATGATCTTATCCTTTATTAGACTACCTGGGACTGACATTCATGCTATCCATTGCAGAGTTGAGAGCAAGACTTCCCAGCTAACAATAATCATGTTATGGCTTTTCAGGCCATATTATGTATAGGATTGGTGAGCCTCCAGCACTGGATGGGAAGACCTTATTGTTGATCATACCACATATTGGAGTAACAGGACATGGAAGAATCAAACTGGTACTAACCTTGAATATCCATCCTCAGTGCCTACCTTTCTCTTGCAGGCAGGTACTATGCACACTACTGGTGGAGAAAAGTAATCAATAATCATAACTATTTGTGAACCTGCCAGCTACAATAAATATTTTTCTTTGGACAATATGTATTCTGGTGCCATAATGGCCAAGAAATCCTGGGAATAATCAACAAACATAGAAGAAAACTTCCCTAACCTAAAAAAAAAGAGATACCCATAGGCATACAAGAAGCCTACAGAACTCCAAATAGATTGGACCAGAAAAGAAACACCGCCCGACACATAATTGTCAAAACACAAAATGCACAAAATAAAGAAAGAATATTAAAAGCAGTAAGGGAAAAAGGTCAAGTAACATATAAAGGCAGACCTACCAGAATCACACCAGACTTTTCGCCAGAGACTATGAAAGCCAGAAGATCCTGGACAGATGTCATACAGACGCTAGGAGAACACAAATGCCAGCCCAGGTTACTGTATCCTACAAAGCTCTTAATTAACACAGATGGAGAAACCAAGATATTCCATGACAAAACCAAATTTACACAATATCTTTCTACAAATCCAGCACTACAAAGGATAATAAATGGTAAAGCACAACATAAGGAGGCAGGCAACACCCTAGAAAAAGCAAGAAACTAATCGTCTTGGCAACAAAACAAAGAGAAGAAAAGCACACAAACATAACCTCACATCCAAATACGAATGTAACAGGAAGCAATAATCACTATTCCTTAATATCTCTCAACATCAATGTTCTCAACTCCCCAATAAAAAGGCATAGAATAACAAACTGGATATGCAATAAGGACACTGCATTCTGCTGCCTACAGGAAACACACCTCAGAGACAAAGACAGACACTACGTCAGAGTGAAAGGCTGGAAACCAACTTTCCAAGCAAATGGTCGGAAGAAGCAAGCAGGAGTAGCCATTCTAATATCAAATAAAATCAATTTTCAACTAAAAGTCATCAAAAAATAAAGAAGGACAAATCATATTCATCAAAGGAAAAATCCACCAAGATGAACTCTCAATCCTAAATATCTGTGCCCCAAATACCAGGGCACCTACATACATAAAAGAAACCTTACTAAAGGTTAAAACACACATTGCACCTCACACAATAAAAGTAGGAGATTTCAACACCCCACTCTCATCAATGGACAGATCATGGAAACAGAAGTTAAACAGAGACGTAGACACACTAAGAGAAGTCATGAACCAAATGGACTTAACAGATATTTATAGAACATTCTATCCTAAAGCAAAAGTATATACATTCTCCTGAGCTCCTCATGGTACTTTCTCCAAAATTGACCATATAATTGGTCAAAAAACAGGCCTGAACATGTACAGAAAGAAGAAATAATCCCGTGCGTGCTATCAGACCACCACGGCCTAAAGCTGGTCTTCAATAACAATAAGGGAAGAATGCCCACATATACGTGGAAATTGAACAATGCTCTACTCAAGGATAACCTGGTCAAGGAAAAAATTAAAGACTTCTTAGAATTTAATGAAAATGAAGGTACAACATACCCAAACTTATGGGACACAATGAAAGCTGTGGTAAGAGGAAAACTCATAGCTCTGAGTGCCTGCAGAAAGAAACAGGAGAGAGCATATGTCAGCAGCTTGATAGCACACCTAAAAGCTCTAGAACAAAAAGAAACAAATACACCCAGGAGAAGTAGAAGGCAAAAAATGATCAAACTCAGAGCTGAAATCAGCCAGGTAGAAACAAAAAAGACCATAGAAAGAATCAACAGAACCAAAAGTTGGTTCTTTGAGAAAATCAACAAGATAGATAAACCCTTAGCCAGACTAACGAGAAGACACAGAGAGTGCGTCCAAATTAACAAAATCGGAAATGAAAAGGGAGACATAACTACAGATTCAGAGGAAATTCAAAAAACATCAGATCTTACTGTAAAAGCCTATATTCAACAAAACTTGAAAATCTGCAGGAAATGGACAATTTCCTAGACAGATACCAGGTACCAAAGTTAAATCAGGAACAGATAAACCAGTTAAACAACCCCATAACTCCTAAGGAAATAGAAGCAGTCATTAAAGGTCTCCCAACCAAAAAGAGCCCAGGTCCAGATGGGTTTAGTGCAGAATTCTATCAGACCTTCATAGAAGACTTCATACCAATACTATCCAAACTATTCCACAAAATTGAAACAGATGGAGCACTACCGAATTCCTTCTATGAAGCCACAATTACTCTTATACCTAAACCACACAAAGATACCCAACTAAGAGAGAGAACTTCAGACCAATTTCCCTTATGAATATCGATGCAAAAATACTCAATAAAATTCTGGCAAACCCAATCCAAGAGGACATCAAAACAATCATCCACCATGATCAAGTAGGCTTCATCCCAGGCATGCCGGGATGGTTTAATATATGGAAAACCATCAACGTAATCCGTTATATAAACAAACTGAAAGAACAGAACCACATGATCATTTCATTAGATGCTGAGAAAGCATTTGACAAAATTCAACACCCCTTCATGATAGAAGTCCTGGAAAGAATAGGAATTCAAGGCCCATACCTAAACATAGTAAAAGCCATATACAGCAAACCAGTTGCTAACATTAAACTAAATGAAGAGAAATTTGAAGCAATCCCGCTAAAATCAGGGACTACCCAAGGCTGCCCACTCTCTCCCTACTTATTCAATATAGTTCTTGAAGTTCTAGCCAGAGCAATCAGACAACAAAAGGAGGTCAAGGGGATACAGATTGGTAAAGAAGAAGTCAAAATATCACTGTTTGCAGATGATATGATAATATATTTAAGTGATCGCAAAAGTTCCACCAGAGAACTACTAAAGCTGATAAACAACTTCAGCAAAGTGTCTGGGTATAAAATTAACTCAAATAAATCAGCAGCCTTCATCTACAGAAAAGAGAAACAAGCCGAGAAAGAAATTAGGGAAGCGACACCCTTCATAAAAGACACAAACAATGTAAAGTACTCCGTGTGACTTTAACCAAGCAAGTAAAAGATCTGTACAAGAAGAACTTCAAGACTCTGAAGAAAGAAATTGAAGAAGACCTCAGAAGATGGAAAGATCTCCCATGCTCATGGATTGGTAGGATTCATATAGTAAAAATGGCCATTTTACCAAAAGAGATCTACAGATTCAATGCAATCCCCATCAAAATACCAATCCAATTCTTCAAAGAGTTAGACAGAACCATTTTCCAATTCATCTGGAATAACAAAAATCCCAGGATAGCTAAAACTATTCTCAACAATAAAAGGACTTCAGGGGGAATCACTATCCCTGAACTCAAGCAGTATTACAGAGCAATAGTGATAAAAACTGCATGGTATTGGTACAGAGACAGACAGATAGACCAATGGAACAGAATTGAAGACCCAGAAATGAACCCACACACGTATGGTCACTTGATTTTTGACAAAGGAGCCAAAACCGTTCAATGGAAAAAAGATAGCATTTTCAGCAAATGGTGCTTGTTCAACTGGAGGTCAACATGTAGAAGAATGCAAATCAATCCATGCTTATCACCCTGTACAAAGCTTAAGTCCAAGTGGATCAAGGACCTCCACATCAAAGCAGATCAAACTAATAGAAGAAAAAGTAGGGCAGCGTCTCGAACACATGAGCACTGGAAAAACTTTCCTGAACAAAACACCAATGGCTTATGCTCTAAGATCAAGAATCGACAAATGGGATCTCATAAAACTGCAAAGCTTCTGTAAGGCAAAGGACACTGTGGTTAGGACAAATCGGCAACCAACAGATTGGGAAAAGATCTTTACCAATCCTACAACAGATAGAGGCCTTATATCCAAAATATACAAAGAACTCAAGAAGTTAGACAGCAGGGAGACAAATAACCCTATTAAAAATGCTGTTCAGAACTAAACAAAGAATTCACAGCTGAGGAATGCCGAATGGCTGAGAAACACCTAAAGAAATGTTCAACATCTTTAGTCATAAGGGAAATGCAAATCAAAACACCCCTGAGATTTCACCTCACACCAGTGAGAATGGCTAAGATCAAGAACTCAGGTGACAGCAAATGCTGGCAAGGATGTGGAGAAAGAGGAACACTCCTCCATTGTTGGTGGGATTGCAGACTGGTACAACCATTCTGGAAATCAGTCTGGAGGTTCCTCAGAAAATTGGACATTGAACTACCTGAGGATCCAGCTATACCTCTCTTGGGCATATACCCAAAAGATGCCCCAACATAAAAAAAGACACGTGCTCCACTATGTTCATAGCAGCCTTATTTATAATAGCCAGAAGCTTGAAAGAGCCCAAATGCCCTTCAACAGAGGAATGAATACAGAAAATGTGGTACATCTACACAATGGAATATTACTCAGCTATCAAAAACAATGACTTTATGAAATACATAGACAAATGATTGGAACTGGAAAATATCGTCCTGAGTGAGGTAACCCAATCACAGAAAAACACACATGGTAGCCACTCATTGATAAGTGGCTATTAGCCCAAATGCTTGAATTACCCTAGATGCGTAGAAGAAATGAAACTCAAGACGGATGATCAAAATGTGAATGGTTGGAACTGGAAAATATCATCCTGAGTGAGCTAACCCAATCACAGAAAGACATACATGGTATGCACTCATTGATAAGTGGCTATTAGCCCAAATGCTTGAATTACCCTAGATCCCTAGAACAAACGAAACTCAAGATGGATGATCAAAATGTGAATGCTTCACTCCTTCTTTAAATGAGGAAAAAGAATACCCTTGGCAGGGAGGGAGAGGCAAAGATTAAAACAGAGACTTAAGGAACACCCATTTAGAGCCTGCCCCACATGTGGCCCATACATATACAGCCACCCAATTAGACAAGATGGATGAAGCAAAGAAGTGCAGACTGACAGGAGCCGGATGTAGATCGCTCCTGAGAGACACAGCCAGAATACAACAAATACAGAGGCGAATGCCAGCAGCAAACCACTGAACTGAGAATAGGTCCCCTATTGAAGGAATCAGAGAAAGAACTGGAAGAGCTTGAAGGGGCTCGAGACCCCAAAAGTACAACAATGCCAAGCAACCAGAGCTTCCAGGGACTAAGCCACTACCTAAAGACTATACATGGACTGACCCTGGACTCTGACCCCATAGGTAGCAATGAATATCCTAGTAAGAGCACCAGTGGAAGGGGAAGCCCTGGGTCCTGCTAAGACTGAACCCACAGTGAACTAGTCTATGGGGGGAGGGCGGCAATGGGGGGAGGGTTGGGAGGGGAACACCCATAAGGAAGGGGAGGGGGGAGGGGGATGTTTGCCCGGAAACTGGGAAAGGGAATAACACTCGAAATGTTTATAAGAAATACTCAAGTTAATAAAAAAAAATGTGAATGCTTCACTCCTTCTTTAAATGGGGGAACAAGAATATCCTTGGCAAGGAATAGAGAGTCAAAGATTAAAACAGAGACTGAAGGAACACCCATTCAGAGCCTGCCCCACATGTGGCCCATACATATACAGCCACCCAATTAGACAAGATGGATGAAGCAAAGAAGTGCAGACTGACAGGAGCTGGATGTAAATCTCTCCTGAGAGACTCAGCCAGAATACAGCAAATACAGAGGGGAATGCCAGCAGCAAACTACTGAACTGAGAACGGGACCCCCATTGAAGGAATCAGAGAAAGACCTGGAAGAGCTTGAAGGGGCTCGAGACCCCATATGTACAACAATGCCAAGCAACCAGAGCTTCCAGGGACTAAGCCACTACCTAAAGACTATACATGGACTGACCCTGGACTCTGACCTCATAGGTAGCAATGAATATCCTAGTAAGAGCACCAGTGGAAGGAGAAGCCCTTGGTCCTGCTAAGACTGAACCCCCAGTGAACTTGATTGTTGGGGGGAGGGCGGCAATGGGGGGAGGGTAGGGAGCGGAACACCCATAAAGAAGGGGAAGGGGGATTAGGGGTATGTTTGCCCGGAAACCGGGAAAAGTAGTAACAATCGAAATTTAAATAATAAATACTCAAGGTAATAAAAAAAAGAAAAAAAATGTGAGGATTTAATATTTTAGCTTCTTCACTAGTAATAGAGAATAATATTTAGGATTTTCTCATGAAATATTCAAAATATTAGAAAAGAGCATTTTATACTGTGCAACAAAACTATACTGTTATGCACATATTGTTACTATAATGGTCATTCTTACATTCAGCATTATTAAATAAATGAATAAAGTTCCAACGTAATATAGACAACAGACTTCAAAATCCACCACTCTGATCAAGTCCTATATACATCTGTAAATTTGTATCAGCCGTAATTGATTTTAGTAGGCCATCGATGTTTCAGTCTTTTCATCTATCTCAAGAAAACCATGTATATAAGCTATTTTCATTAATCATATTAGATTAAACTGAATAATGTATAATTCTAGAAAACTTACCAAGTACTCCATGAAGGCACTCTTTTATGACTAAATTTAAAATAACAGAATCTAACTTTCATCATTATCAAACCAGATTGAAAATATTTTTGAAATAGATTAAACTACAAGCTGTTCGTTATTTTTCTTTAGAAAAAGACAGCTAAATATTATATTAACGTGCTTTTGTATTTGCTAATGTTTAATGCAAATACGCATAATAATCTATAAAGTTCTACCAGATAAACAAATCTAACATTACAATTACTTTATTTTTTGTTATGTTACTTATCTATCTATCTATCTATCTATCTATCTATCTATCTATCTATCATCTATCTATCATCTATCTATCTATCTATCTGTCATCTATCTATCATCTATCTATCTATCTATCTATCTATCTATCTATCTATCTATCTATCTATCTACTTATCTATCATAAAATGAGTAAACTCAGATCTGTTATGGCAACCTTGTGGAGAGACAAGCCTGAGTAACTTTTCCCTTGTGGTTTTTAACATGGTTTTACATGACTTCAGCATTTGGGATTTGCATGGCTACAGCTTTTCTCATTAAGCCATATCTTGAGCCCTTGTTAGAGATTTTTCAAAACAGTGATAGTAGTGTTAAATATTGAGTTTCATTCAGTTGGTTAATATTTGTGAAAAATACATGAGTCTCTGAAAATGAGATTGAAAATGTAATATTACCAACTATTTCACATCAAATTCATATTATATACGCATATTCAAAATTAGTATGTAATTTAGTATGTAGTAATTTTCCCCAGGGCTAGTTATTAAAAAAGTCCAAGCTGCATTCTAAAATTTAGATTATATCTGCTCTGGAACATCTTTAATTTTCTCAATTTAATTTTCTCCTTGAGTAAATCATTGAGTTGGCTATCCCATAGTATAAAAATATTTCTTTTTACATCCAGGTATTTTTAAATAGAGTACCATTTATTCATTTTTATGTATGTTTTTGTTTTTCTTTAAAAGGAAAAATATTTGCAGTATAGGGTGGTGGTCGATAGAATTAATTTCATGGAATTATCAACTACAATACAGACTTGAAATAAACTAGAACAATAATTAAAGTTGCAGTGATCATGATTAATTCATGATTTTAGGAATGAAACACAATGATAATCTCTCATTGAAAGACTAAATGTTAAATGAGAAATAAAGGTTGAATAATGGTTGAAAACTATCATAATTAAATTAAAGTAAATATATTATCAACTTCATTTTTATGACTAAATTGTGTTGCTATATTGCTTTCATTTTCTTTTAATCCAGGGAAGAGACATTGGTATAGAGAAATCTCTCATTGTTTCTAAGGAATCTACATATTTTATATCAAATTATTTTAGCAAAGAATAAAGAAACAAAAGGAAAGACACTATTTTTTAAGCAACACTTTTTTCTTCAAATTCAAACATGAAAATATTTTTACTTATGTACTAAAATATTTTTATTTTTATTTTTCCTTGATACCAATTGGACTAGTCCATTTTATTTACAAAATTCTCAATGAATTCTTTCATTTGTAGTGTACTTTTAAGAATTCAATGAATTTTCTCAAAGTTTTAAAATAAAGTTAAATTAGAAATCACTGGAAATTCAAACAAATGCTGACTTCTAAGTAAGGCTAAAATTAATATAGATGCCTAAGAAAGTAACAATAAAGGAAATTCATGAAAAACATTGTATTGATAATGATAATACAAAATAAAATTAATTAATTCAATAAATATAGTACCTACCATCAAGCATGGAAATTTAAGGTCAATCTCAGCAATGCACATACATAAATGAAGACAAAATAGAAACCTGCAGTTCCCTAACTGCTTACCGGTCAACAGAGCCAGCCTACTGGTGAGTTCTAAACCAGGGAGAGACCAGGCTAAAGAAACAAAATAATAGCAATCTCTACAATTTTGAGAAAGTGTAAAAATAAACCCAAGAGAATTTACTTTTATTAAAAAATAAAAAGGTAAGAGCAGCAGAAGAAAGTCCTCAAAGGTTCATCTCAGTCCGTGGCCCATGCACAGACCCTTGAGTAAATGATGGTAAACATATGTACTCCTCAGATGAATATGTACATAGAAGTGGCACAAATACATATTTAATTTCTTTGGTAAGAAGAGGATTATAAAAAAGAAATTGTAATTACACCTTAGCAGATAATGCAAAACTAACTGGTGAATCCTGTCAACAATCTTTAGCATTAAGTTTGTAAAATTAGACAACAGAAAACATATTCCTAAATAATAAAATTTTTATATCTGACTCAAGACAAAATGAACTCCAGAATGATGTGATACAAATTAAGCATGACATATCTCTATTTTAACATATTTTAATGTTTCTGCCTAGAAAACACTAAAGTATGTTTAGAGAATATCAGTATTCTGCTAATACATACATCTTGGTCTTACTTATACTAGCATTCTGGGGACAAAATGAACTAGCCACAAGTCCTTCTATGAGACGAATATAGCCATAATTACTATCCTAGCACAAGAATGTGAGAAATGATAATTAAAGAATTGTGTTGCTCATGAATAGGGATGGAAAAGTCCATGTAAATTCCGTAAAACTTCTAATGCTGCACATAGGACAGTAAAGTAATTGGTAAGTGGCTGCCATCCGGCAGGCAGCTAGCTCTCCTGTGTGAATAAAAGGTAATTACACCCCTTTCCCCCAGTAAGGGAGCAAGAGGAAAAATCAGAAAGGGGAAACTAACTTTTAAATAAAAGGCACAATAATCCTATTTTGAGAAACAAGATAAATATAGGTCATTAGGGATTTAGACTGTTCTAAGCACAGTAACTCTTGATCTGGACAATGAGAGAAGCCTTGATGATCTAGATTATTCCTCAAATTCTTCCTATTTTCCTGTAAACCCATGGGTTGAGGTTTCTTTTGTTGTTGTTTTCTTTTTCTTTTCTTTTTTTTTGTTATTTTATTTATTTACATTTCAAATTATATCCCCTTTCCTGGCTCCTTCTCCGCAAACCTCTGTATCCCACGTACCTCTCCCTCACCTCTCTACAGATTCACCTCTCTGGCATTCCCCAACACTGGGGCATTGAACCTTCACACAACCAAGGGCTTCCCCTCCCTTTCATGCCAGATAAGGCCATCCTCTGCTACATACGCAGCTGGAGCCATGGGTCCCTGCATAGGTAACTCTTTGGGACTTAGTACCTTAGTACCTGGGACTTCTAGGAGTCTGCTTCATTGATATTGTTATGGGGTTGCAGACACTGTCGGGTCCTTCAGTCGTTTCTCTAACTCCTTCATTGGGGTTCCTATGCTTAGTCCGAGGTTTTGCAGCATAGGTCTTCATGCATTGGTCAGGCTCTGGCAGAGCCTCTCAGGAGACAGTTTTATCAGGCTCCTATCAGCTAGTACTTTTAGGCATTAGATTAGCAATAGTGTCTGGTTTTGGTGTCTGCATATGGGATAGATCCTCAGGTGGTGCAGTCTCTATGTGGTCTTTCCTTCAATCTCTGCTCTACTCTTTGTCCCTGTATTTCCTTTAGACAGGGGCAATTCTAGGTTAAAACTTTGGAGATGGGTGTGTGGCCCCATCACTCAATGAAGGACCACATCTAACCTCTGTATATTGTCTCTAGATGTTCTCTCTACCCTTTGTTGAGTGTTTCAGCTAATGTCATCCCCATAGATCCTGTGAGACTCATGCTTTCCTGCCATCTGGGACTTTCTGGGGGCTAACCTCAGTCCCCCATACTTATTTTCCACACCTCTGTTTAATTTCCTAACCCTCTGTACATCTCTCCTGTCTCCTCCCATACCTGATCCTGCCCCCTTTCCCCTTCTTTTTCCCCCCAAGTCCCTCCCACCTTCTACCTCCTATGATTATTTTGTTCCCCCTTTTAAGTAGGACTGAAGCATTGGTTTTCCTTCTTGAGCTTCATATGGTCTGTGAGTTTTAATGTGGGTATTCCAAGTTTTTTGCCTAATATCCACTTATCAGTGGGTACATACCATGTGTTCAGATTTCTAAGTGACAGTCACAAAATGCATTGTTCATACACATCTAAACATGAGCATAAAAACACTCTTCATTTGGTATGAATGCATTGGGATCTGCACTTAAATAACACAAGAAAAACCTTTCTTTGTGTAGTTTGGCATTTAGAATTTTCTTAATCATGTTACATTAGTGAATTAGTGAATAACATGTGATATACTTTTATTGAAAATCAACACTTAGTGTCTTTTGATTTTTTCTTAGATACATGAACATCTTCAAATGATAAGTCTTATATTGAATTAAGATATGATCCCTTCAGTTAATAAAGAAAAATAATGATAAAAATCAGTAATCACTCAGGAAATAGGGAAACAATTCTATTGTGGAGTGTTTACTTACTACTATTCCTAATATACTACGTTTAGTTCCTAGCAAAATACACACACACACACACACACACACACACACACACACACACACACACACACCAAAGAAATAGTATTAGTAAACAAGAATTAGTAAAATTTAAATTTTATAGGGCAAGAATTTCAATCTATTTTATTTTTTTCTATCCAGTACCAAAACTAGTTTCCTAGACATAGAACGCAATAACTAAATTAATTTTTAATTGAACTAATAATATGTAAGCTTTTAATATGAGAAATGATATCTATAAAATGTACAATATTAATAAACAACCTACTAAATGAGCAAATTGCAACCATTGTTTCAGTAGGGTAACTAGTAAATATTAAAGTATTATTTGTGTCTTAGTCAATTTTTCACTGGAGACCTTATGCAGCAAAATACAAAAACAATACACAATAAATACACAAAAAATGAAAGCAGAGAGTAAAACTTTCATGATTTTTCAATAATGATTTTCTACATGAAACAGAAGCATCAACAATTTACAATAAATAATTGAAGATATTAGAAATTTCAGTTGATAAAAGATTTAAAAAGTCAATTTTATTTCTGAACATTAGTGCTAAACTAACATTTTGAGCATATAGTCCACAATGTGATTTACAGAAGCTATAAAAGCATTTTAGTTGAAAATAAATTGAGCAAATGATATATAGTTTTCTACAATAAATAATGAAACTGCAATAAACAGCATTATAGAGGATCTAAAAATGAATAGATGTCTCATGCTTAAAAGTCTTAATAGTGTGCAATGTCACCTTTCCTTAATAAATGTTAGAATTTAAGTGTTTTATAAAAGAATCTAATAAATACTCCAAACTATATTTTGTGGTACTTAAAAAAAAATTAGAAGTTCATAAAAATGGTACAAAACTAACTTGAAGACAAGCCCTTAAATGTAGGCATGTAGTGAAAGAATTCAGTATTATATTTCCCCATGTGTGTGAATGAGTGTGTTTGTTTGTGTATGTGTATGTGTGGTGTGGCGGTGGTGGTGGTGGTGTGTGTGTGTGTGTGTGTGTGTGTGTGTGTGTGTGTGTGTTCATGTCTATGCCTGTGTATGTGCATATTCATATATGTGAATTCAGACCTGCACAAGTCACAGTGTGTATTTTGAGGTCAGAGGACCATTTTAGGTCCCAGCCTCCCACATTTTTTTAAAACAGGGTTTCATTGTTTTTTGCTGTGTGTATCAGATCAGGTAACAGTCTAGTGTCCCGAGATCCTTATTATCTCACTTACCATTCCACAATAGGAAGATTGCCATTACAGATACGTGCTACGTTGTTGGCTTTACAAGAGTTCTACAGATTCAAACTCATGTCCTCACACCCGTATTCCAAGTTATTTGCCTATTGAGTTGTCTCCCCAACCCATAATTGTCTCTTGAAGTAATAATAGGATCGTATAACATTGATATAGAAATAGAGAAAGGAATATTATGGGGGGAACCCAACTGCTTTTTGCTTAGATTTAAGGACAATTTCACAAGGAGTAAACATGCCTGCACCTGAAAATCTGGCCATGAGGACAAAGGTGTGGACCTCACAAGTCCTTTAAAGTCCTATCCTTCTACCTTTAGATTAATGCAATTGTCATCATTATCTATCAGAACTCCTAAAATTTCCTTATTAAAGTTGATGGTGGTTCATACGAAAACTCACATCTGGTCAAATGTAGAGATATATGACTACTGATTGCTGAGAATAAATGAGAAATCTGTATCACACTCTTCCATGGAGCTCAGGGAGCATCATAGACATAGGGAGAAGGAAATATTTTTAAGAGCTAAATACTGCAGAGGACCCCCCAAAAAACAAAACAAAACAAAACAGTATCTTCTGGGCATGACAGAACCCACTGAACATAGGGACACATCCATAGCTCTTGCTGTCTTCATAAGATCTTCACACAGCCAACCAAGTGACTAGTCTACCATGAAAGCAGAAGGGCTCCAAAAGCTCCCAGACCTAACTGTGGAGGTGTAGACAACTGACGGTTTGTTTGGAAGAGAGAGATGCTTTTCTTTAAGGTTGTAGCTCCTGGTAGGGAGGTTGACCACCAGTGGATTAAGGCTATAAGGGATGCATGGGCAGGATAAATTATAATTTATGGTTATCACATAAAAAATAAATATACAAAACACAAATCTTTATGAATAGAAAGCTTAGAGAGCTGAGAGTGGGTCTGGAAAGGGTTAAGGATATAACTTGAGTGTGAATATGATAAAAATACACTGGATAAAATTCTCAAAAAGTTACATAATATTATCAATTAAATTATATAAATCTGACTAATAAAGGAAAAACATACAAGAGAAACACACATACATGTACACACGTTTCGATATATGTATTGCATTTTGTTAGAAGACTAAGAAAGCCTCATGAAGAAAACTTTCCACAGAAGCTATTCTGAAACTGAAAAATGAGATTGAAAACTTGATACTCAATGATTCATACAAGGGTTGATAAAATCTGGCCTCCCTATTAATGGCCATGTTGCTGGCAACTTTATTCTGTTTTTACTATTCATGTTTTAGGCTAGAAGATATTTGTGTTTTGACATTCATTATTATCCTTCATTCAAAATTCTTAGATCCATTTCGTGATTTCATTTTTCAATTTAACTAGTTGATTTTATTTAAAAATATATATTCAAGGCAGTATGTCACAGAAGAGAATCATTATTTTTAAAGTTTCCACAAAAAATTAAACAATGCAATGGGACATTAACCAGCTGGATTCAATGATCCAGGAAAATCACAAGTGGAAGAGTAGAGAAGTACTCATAAGATTGGACAAAATAAAATTATTTTTGCATGATTTCTTAGAGTTTTCTTAGAGTTAGTGTTGTTTTCGATAAATCAAAGACCAAAGGCAACTTGGGAAGAAAAGTTTTTCTTGGCTTACATATCCTGAATCACAGCCCACTGAAGTAAGCCAACGTTGCAACTCAGAACAGTTAAAAACCTGAAACCAGGAGAGGTGGCTCCTTATGGCTAGCTCGTCCTATTCTCCTCTATAATTCTAGAATACTCGGCAAAGGAAGGCACAACCACAGTGAGCTTGGCCCTCCCCATCAGCTGCTAATTAAGATATGCCCTACAGGCTTGCCTATAAAGCTCTATGTTGTAGAGCCATTTTCTAAAAGAGGTTCTCGCCTCTCAGATGAATATAGCTCATGGCAATTTAACCTAAAACTAGCAAACACAGCTCTGAAGACACGAATTAATCTGTGTGTAGATTTGACGTTTTCCTGAAAATCACTATGTCTTAGAGTATTTTAAGCCATTAAGATGATTAGTTGTCTATATACATAAAATGCCCCACTCTCTATCACTATCAATACCGGCATCTTAGGTTTATTGATCCTTTCCAAAGATTGAACAAATATCCTGTAGTGCCCTCCAGTTCTTTTTTCATAGGAGGATTAACAGACTCAGGAGGATTTTCCAAGCTCAGGTACCTGAAAGTTATTCAGTAAGTTTAACCTTTATTCTTTATAAGATTATTTGTATCTCCTTTCATACGTAATTCATGGCAAAAATCCACAAAAATATCATTAAAGTAAATGGAATATATAGCTACTTATTTCTTATCTTAATTAATATTTTTAAGAAAAATAAAATCAATGAAGTTCATAATGAATATTCACCTGTGATGAATTTATTATATAGTAGAAAGCTGTAGTCATAGTATTTTTACACTGAAAATGATTTAAATATCAGTAACATATATTTACATCTAATCCTATGTCAATAGAGGCACAGGATTTATAAACAGTTTTATAAATCATTTAATATAAAATAATGGTATATTAACTAATTCAAAGGAGCATATACATAGTAATAAAAGTGAATTTTTATATTTTTTATATTTATATTTATATCTTTATATATATTATTTATATTTATATCTTTATAAGATAATTTTGTAAACCCTAACTGCATTAGCTCCTTCAGAGCTCATTTTGCCTGTTTGCAATGAATCAGATTCCACACTGCACTGGAAGGCTAGTGAAAATTTTGCTTTGTTAGATATTAAAAAATAAATGATGATGAACTTGTATGTACAGTTTTAACACACTCTTAGATGCTTGTATACAGGCTGCTTTGATAGATGTCAGCTTCAGGATTCATTCAGCTGTCTGAAGTTTGGCAGGTAATTCTCGCTGTGACATTTCCACCATGCTCGACAGCGAAACAAAACAGTCAACTGGCATCTCTGAAGACAGTAATCTTATGAAGCCCAATTAGTATGTTAGTTGAAAAATAACACATCCTGATGAAGGCAAGTTTTGGTGACATTTCACAGATACACTATCTAAAAGGAGGCCCAACCTCATGCCAGACTTCTGCAGAGCTATGACTCTCCCAGGATCTGTGTTCTTTCAGAAACTTTGGCAAATGTAGGAGTGAAGTCAGCCTTCCATTTTGAAGAGTATTGCACAAGCCTGAGCACCACTCATTTGACACTTGGACTAATCTAAATGTATCTTAGCTTTGAATGGGATTCATAGACACAAGGACATGATGCATGTTCATATATATGTCCATATATAAGACAACATTTTAAGTATACAGAATAGCATTACATGAAATAAGAAAGCCAGTCCTCATTAAAGAGATTAATCATTGAAGAAAGTGAAGGTGTTCATTTTTCTTTTTTCTTTTATTTTTTTGTTGGTATTAGGGTCACAAGGGACCTTAAGAGACAAAAGGGCAATCCAGGATGAAATATAGCCTTCCAAACAAAAGAGAGATCCAGCCCCTGATAGACTGAACTCCAAACAGCTGTGTACAAGCATATTTATTGATGGTCATACAAAAATTCTGGAGTAAAACAAGGAACTCATACCAATACCCAGATCTGATCTACACACTTTGTGAATTAACATCTCTGACCTTTGAAATTTTTGCGCTATTTGCAAAACTCAATAATCCAAGACATTTCAGGTTTGCCAGCATTATCTTGTGATTAAAATCCTGTAAACATCGTAAAGTTCCCTCTTTAAAACAACTCTGTAGCTCACAGAACACAATCATTGTTTTCTACAAAGATTTCCTCAAGGTCCAAGTACTTCCAGAAGATAACTATTTCCTTGTTATATTTACCCTACACACAATGTCTCTACTATTGTTTCCTTCTATGCATTTGAATGATGAAAAACATTTAAACTGGGGAATTTCACTTTCTCTGCTATTCAGTAATTGTTTAACCTGTAGAATAAAGGATCATTACAAAAAGGCTATACCACTGGGACACATTTTGCCTTTTCCTTTCATGTATTTATCGTAATTTCTTTGTAATAATGTAAGAAGGATTGTAGTCATTTTGTCGAATAAAATGATATAGAATGAGAGAGAATTATTGCACAATATCTGTTGTCTGGAATTTTAAGGCGTTGATTTCATACAAACTGGGAGATTAGTGGTGGCCAGGGGTAAAGTGTGGAAAGATGAATAAATGTTATCAGACGGCGTTAAACCACAGCTTGAGAGTTTCAGGAAGCTTCGATGAAGAGTTGCAAAGTAGGTCCACTTTGATTAACAACGTATAGTAGGTACAATGGGTAATAATTATGTCATATATCTTGACATCTTGTAAGAAATAACATAATACTTTTACCATTATATACCAGTTTGAAAAGTGGATATATTAAAATGTATTTAATGATTACACAGCATGTGCACATATCAAAATTACATAATGGGAACACAATGAATTTGCCATTTTTATGCTTTTATTTGTCAGTTAAATAAAGAATAATATTCTTAGATAATTATTAAGTCTCAACTAAAAGTTGCATCTGCAAATGTAGGTTCACTGGTATTTTTTATTACAAGAATACTTCAAGGAATGCATTTCTGGCTTCTTGGCCCAAGAGGATTCAAGAAATTCAAGGTCATACAACATAAAAATTCAAAATTCAACATTAGATGCTGGATAATTAGAAAACAAAATGATGAGTACAAAACAAACTTCATAACAGATCAATATATGAGTCAGAGAAAATTCATAGACTACAAATTTATAGAGCTCTAATTTAGTTGTGGTATACTACCTGAAAATCAATGAAAGATGTAAAAATGTAGCTGAGATAAATTCAGTTCAATTTTTGCTTTAAGGAAATGTTTAGATCCACACATATATACTATGAATATTCAAATATATTGGTATTTGTCTATGAAAAAGTAACATTTCTATGTGACTTACTTCTGAGTTAGTTTAAGATCTTTGTTAAAAATAAACATAGTGGACTACAAGACCTAAAAATTATTGTAAAGTAAATTTTAGAGAGGGGAGGTATTTAAAATACTATTTGAAAGACATTACAAAAAGTTCAGTTATTTGAGATTGTGTGTCCCATCTTAACCTTTCAATTGCTAAGTAGTTGTCAGTATTTCCTGTTAGGGGTGTTAGAGTGTTAGAGTCTGGATAAACTCAGCACAAGAATTTTGTGCAAGTCTGCATGTCTAGAACATATCTGGAGATGCTATTTCATTGGCTGATAAGACAAAAGGCGAGACATGCAGAAAGATGTTACTTAGGCATTAGGAGGTCATGATAAGTTCTAGCAATAAGCCAAAGCCACATTATTTTGCAAATAAAGTTTGGAGGCTTATCTTTTTTATTAGAAATATTACAATTCTCACTAATTTTTAGGATCAACTATGTAAACCAGTCATATATATATATATGACTTCTGCTTCAATGGCAATTTTTAAGGAAATGGTTGCCATGGTCCTGCCTATATTCCTAGATACCTGCAGGCACCAAGAACATTCAGGTGAGATCCCTGCCCTTGCCGCACAATTCCTTGTCTGCCAGATTTCCATGGGGGGACATTCAGTAGCAGTGAACTGAGCCCTGTCCCCTGAGCTCCATTTTCCAGCCACAGCCCTGCCTACATTCCCAGACAACTGCTAGCACCATGGACAACCCATGTTCCTTGCATGTCACCCTGGGGCATGCTCAGTAGCTTTGAGCCCTGACTCAATTTACTGAGCTCCATTCTCCTGTCCATGGCTCTATGAATTCAGGAAGGGGTGGCAAAGCTGGGGACAACCAGTCCCAATAAAACATATCTGAAAGCTGCAAACTGTACCCAGACTGTGCCCCTCCATTTTCCTTCCGGCCCACAACTTTGTCTGCATTCTGGGAGCCTTGCCAACAACAGGAGCAACCAGATGGCTAAAGGCCAACATAAGAACACAATCAATAAGACTCGGGACAATATGTCATTACCAGAACACAGCTATTGTATTGCAGCAAGCCTGGTGTACCATAACGTAGCTGAAGCACAAGAAAATGACCTTAATACAAATCATGTGAAGATAGTAGAAGCCCTTAAAAAGGAAATGAAAAATATCACTTAAAGAAATACAGGAGAATACAATCAAAGAAGTGAAGGAAATAAATAAAGCAATGTAAGAACTAAAAATAAACATAGAAGCAATAAAGAAAACCAAAACAGAGCAAATATTGGGGATGGAAAAGCTAGGAAAGACAATAGGAAATACAGATGCAAGCATTACTAAGAGAATTGAAGAAATGAGAAAGAGAATCTCGGGCAAAGAAAGTACAACAGACAAATGGATATATTAGTGAAGGAAAATGCTAAACTCTAAAAAGTTTCTGGCATAAAACCTCCAGGAAATCAGGGACACTCATTGCATGAGATTATTTCTATTTTCTTGTATCTGTTGATGCCTGTTTTGTGCCCGATTATATGGTCAATTTTGGAGATTGTATCAATGGTGCTGAGAAGAAGGTATATTCTTTTGTTTTAGGATGAAATGTCTACAGATATCTGTTAAATCTATTTGGTTCATAACTTCTGTTAGTTTCTCTATGTTTCTGTTTAGTTAGACTGACCCTGGGCTCCAACCTCATAGGTAGCAATGAATAGGCTAGTAAGAGCACCAGTGGAAGGGGAAGTCCTTGGTCCTGCCAAGACTGAACCCCCAGTGAACAGGGGAGGGTAGTAATGGGGGGAGGATGGGGAGGGGAAGCCCATATAGAAGGGGAGGGAGAGGGATTAGGGGGATGTTGACCTGGAAACCGGGAAGGGGAATAAAAATCGAAATATAAGTAAGAAATACTCAAGTTAATAACAATACACACACACACACACACACACACACACACACACACACACACACACACACACACGGTACGTACATGAAGCTATTTGTCATCAGAACAGGTGCAGGTGGAGAAAGACTCACCTTCACCTGGAGAGCTGGCAACTAGGAATGGGATCATGCTCCAGTAAGCATATGAACAACAGGAAATCGACTTTTCCCCCTTTCTTTTCTTTTGTTTGGTGGGAGATCTTACAGGGGAGGTGGGGCAGACATGGGAAGACATGGAGTTAATATAATCACATTGTGTCTTTTTTTTTCTTTCTAGGTAGCTCATGTATAAACTAAAAAAAAACGAACCCAACTCTGCAAATTCAAAGTGTATAGGACATAAGATTAGTGGGGAACCAATGGACCAAGGCAGTGCATTACCATTTACCCTTTTCTGCTGTGTTTTCCTTTCCCTATCAAGTTTTTTTTGGTTATTATAAAAGCAAGGATATGTGAGATGGCCAACTCAACCACCCACAACTATTTCTGTGCATGAGGATAATATGTTGATTCACTGTAGGACTAGAAAGAACACAAGGATACTTTACGACTAGTGGAGGAGAGAAAAATCACCAGAAGGGATATCAGTTAAAACCCACATCAAAAAGAGTGATAAAAACCCAAATCAAAATAACCCAAATCAATGAAAACCAAGACAAACTTGGTCTTGGTGGCTTTCCCAGTCCAGAGGAGGGAGGCCTTTTTTAAAGGACAACTCTATTTACCTATAATTCTTGCACTTTGTTCTGAGCTTTTCATTCTTCAATAGTCTTAGAAAAAGAGCCCATCTGGTAGCTGATAAAAATCTGTATCAAGAAAAATATCTCGTAAAACAGTACCAGTGTTAAAGCTGCTTAGTGTTTCTCACTATGCTTCACCTGATGTCATCTAATCACAGCAAAGACAATATTTAGAGGGAAAGAGAGTAAAATTTTCAAGTATAAGAGCTTTATGAATCTAGAGACATACCAGTGCTCCAGTAAGTAACCCCAAAGAAATCCTTTGGTTCACCAAGATAGACTTTGGTGGAATCATTCTTTGGATAAATTATGGTCTATCTAAAGTGAATAAATGCTTGTTCACACCACTGTGGTAAGTCAGATGATTAATGTGAAGAATATCACAATGTGACCCTAACTCATGGGAGTTGTGTGCTTTTGTGTATGCATGTGTTTATAGACATGTGTATGACCTGTGGATTAAACTCAGATTCCATTGCATGCAAGTCTAGTATTTTACCAATGATATTTATTTCCAGGCTTTCATGAGAATTTTTAAGGACTAGTAGGTATTACATCAATTTTTATACTCACTCACTGGCCATAATGGAAACACTACTCCAGCAAGAATTGTTTTTAGAGTGCAGGTTCTGTAGAAAGTGGAAACATTGAGCAAAGATGTTAACTGACCCAAAACATACCTTTGGTAAAGAAAGAATTTAACTAATTATCATTGTAAACAATGGGGATTTGGAGATTGTTTGTAATGGCAGGGTAGTGTAATGAATGATGTCTTGTTTTTTTGTTTTTTTGTTTTTTTTTTATTAACTTGAGTATTTCTTATATACATTTCGAGTGTTATTCCCTTTCCCGGTTTCCGGGCAAACATCCCCCTCCCCCCTCCCCTTCCTTATGGGTGTCCCCCTCCCAACCCTCCCCCCATTGCCGCCCTCCCCCCATAGACTAGTTCACTGGGGGTTCAGTCTTAGCAGGACCCAGGGCTTCCCCTTCCACTGGTGCTCTTACTAGGATATTCATTGCTACCTATGAGGTCAGAGTCCAGGGTCAGTCCATGTATAGGCTTTAGGTAGTGACTTAGTCTCTGGAAGCTCTGGTTGCTTGGCATTGTTGTACTTTTGGGGTCTCGAGCCCCTTCAAGCTCTTCCAGTTCTTTCTCTGATTCCTTCAATAGGGGACCTATTCTCAGTTCAGTGGTTTGCTGCTGGCATTCGCCTCTGTATTTGCTGTATTCTGGCTGTGTCTCTCAGGAGCGATCTACATCCGGCTCCTGTCAGTCTGCACTTCTTTGCTTCATCCATCTTGTCTAATTGGGTGGCTGTATATGTATGGGCCACATGTGGGGCAGGCTCTGAATGGGTGTTCCTTCAGTCTCTGTTTTAATCTTTGCCTCTCCCTTCCCTGCCAAGGGTATTCTTTTTCCTCATTTAAAGAAGGAGTGAAGAATTCACATTTTGATCATCCGTCTTGAGTTTCGTTTGTTCTAGGGATCTAGGGTAATTCAAGCATTTGGGCTAATAGCCACTTATCAATGAGTGCATACCATGTATGTCTTTCTGTGATTGGGTTAGCTCACTCAGGATGATATTTTCCAGTTCCAACCATTTGCCTACGAATTTCATAAACTCGTGGTTTTTGATAGCTGAGTAATATTCCATTGTGTAGATGTACCACATTTTCTGTATCCATTCCTCTGTTGAAGGGCATCTGGGTTCTTTCCAGCTTCTGGCTATTATAAATAAGGCTGCGATGAACATAGTGGAGCACGTGTCTCTTTTATATGTTGAGGCATCTTTTGGGTATATGCCCAAGAGAGGTATAGCTGGATCCTCAGGCAGTTCAATGTCCAATTTTCTGAGGAACCTCCAGACTGATTTCCAGAATGGTTGTACCAGTCTGCAACCCCACCAACAATGGAGGAGTGTTCCTCTTTCTCCACATCCTCGCCAGCATCTGCTGTCACCTGAGTTTTTGATCTTAGCCATTCTCACTGGTGTGAGGTGAAATCTCAGGGTTGTTTTGATTTGCATTTCCCTTATGACTAAAGATGTTGAACATTTCTTTAGGTGTTTCTCAGCCATTCGGCATTCCTCAGCTGTGAATTCTTTGTTTAGCTCTGAACCCCATTTTTTAATAGGGTTATTTGTTTCCCTGCTGTCTAACTTCTTGAGTTCTTTGTATATTTTGGATATAAGGCCTCTATCTGTTGTAGGATTGGTAAAGATCTTTTCCCAATCTGTTGGTTGCTGTTTTGTCCTAACCACAGTGTCCTTTGCCTTACAGAAGCTTTGCAGTTTTATGAGATCCCATTTGTCGATTCTTGATCTTAGAGCATAAGCCATTGGTGTTTTGTTCAGGAAATTTTTTCCAGTGCCCATGTGTTCCAGATGCTTCCCTAGTTTTTCTTCTATTAGTTTGAGTGTGTCTGGTTTGATGTGGACGTCCTTGATCCACTTGGACTTAAGCTTTGTACAGGGTGATAAGCATGGATCGATCTGCATTCTTCTACATGTTGCCCTCCAGTTGAACCAGCACCATTTGCTGAAAATGCTATCTTTTTTCCATTGGATGGTTTTGGCTCCTTTGTCAAAAATCAAGTGACCATAGGTGTGTGGGTTCATTTCTGGGTCTTCAAATCTGTTCCATTGGTCTATCTGTCTGTCTCTGTACCAATACTATGCAGTTTTTATCACTATTGCTCTGTAATACTGCTTGAGTTCAGGGATAGTGATTCCCCCTGAAGTCCTTTTATTGTTGAGGATAGCTTTAGCTATCCTGGGTTTTTTGTTATTCCAGATGAATTTGCAAATTGTTCTGTCTAACTCTTTGAAGAATTGGATTGGTATTTTGATGGGGATTGCATTGAATCTGTAGATTGCTTTTGGTAAAATGGCCATTTTTACTATATTAATCCTGCCAATCCATGAGCATGGGAGACCTTTCCATCTTCTGAGGTCTTCTTCAATTTCCTCAGTGTCTTGAAGTTCTTATTGTACAGATCTTTTACTTGCTTGGTTAAAGTCACACCGAGGTACTTTATATTATTTGGGTCTATTATGAGGGTGTCGTTTCCCTAATTTCTTTCTCGTTTTTTTTTCTCTTTTGTATAGAGGAAGGCAACTGATTTATTTGAGTTAATTTTATACCCAGCCAGTTTGCTGAAGTTGTTTATCAGCTTTAGTAGTTCTCTGGTGGAACTTTTGGGATCACTTAAATATACTATCATGTCATCTGCAAATAGTGGTATTTTGACCTCTTCTTTTCCGATCTGTATCCCTTTGATCTCCTTTTGTTGTCTGATTGCTCTGGCTAGAACTTCAAGAACTATATTGAATAAGTAGGGAGAGAGTGGGCAGCCTTGTCTAGTCCCTGATTTTAGTGGGATTGCTTCAAGTTTCTCTCCATTTAGTTTCATGTTAGCAACTGGTTTGCTGTATATGGCTTTTACTATGTTTAGGTATGGGCCTTGAATTCCTATTCTTTCCAGGACTTTTATCACGAAGGGGTGTTGAATTTTGTCAAATGCTTTCTCAGCATCTAATGAAATGATCATGTGGTTCTGTTCTTTCAGTTTGTTTATATAATGGATCACGTTGATGGTTTTCCGTATATTAAACCATCCCTGCATGCCTGGGATGAAGCCTACTTGATCATGGTGGATGATTGTTTTGATGTGCTCTTGAATTCGGTTTGCCAGAATTTTATTGAGTATTTTTGCGTCGATATTCATAAGGGAAATTGGTCTGAAGTTCTCTTTCTTTGTTGTGTCTTTGTGTGGTTTAGGTATAAGAGTAATTGTGGCTTCGTAGAAGGAATTCAGTAGGGCTCCATCTGTTTCAATTTTGTGGAATAGTTTGGATAATATTGGTATGAGGTCTTCTATGAAGGTTTGATAGAATTCTGCACTAAACCCGTCTGGACCTGGGCTCTTTTTGGTTGGGAGACCTTTAATGACTGCTTCTATTTCCTTAGGAGTTATGGGGTTGTTTAACTGGTTTATCTCTTCCTGATTTAACTTCGGTACCTGGTATCTGTCTAGGAAATTGTCCATTTCCTAAAGATTTTCAAGTTTTGTTGAATATAGGTTTTTATAGTAAGATCTGATGATTTTTTGAATTTCCTCTGAATCTGTTGTTATGTCTCCCTTTTCATTTCTGATTTTGTTAATTTGGACGCACTCTCTGTGTCCTCTCGTTAGTCTGGCTAAGGGTTTATCTATCTTGTTGATTTTCTCAAAGAACCAACTTTTGGTTCTGTTGATTCTTTCTATGGTCCTTTTTGTTTCTACTTGGTTGATTTCAGCTCTGAGTTTGATTATTTCCTGCCTTCTTCTCCTCCTGGGTGTATTTGCTTCTTTTTGTTCTAGAGCTTTTAGGTGTGCTGTCAAGCTGCTGACATATGCTCTTTCCTGTTTCTTTCTGCAGGCACTCAGCGCTATGAGTTTTCCTCTTAGCACAGCTTACATTGTGTCCCATAAGTTTGAGTATGTTGTATCCTCATTTTCATTAAATTCTAAAAAGTTTTTAATTTCTTTCTTTATTTCTTCCTTGACCAGGTTATCATTGAGTAGAGCATTGTTCAATTTCCACGTATATGTGGGCATTCTTCCCTTATTGTTATTGAAGACCAGTTTTAGGCCGTGGTGGTCCAATAGCACGCATGGGATTATTTCTATCTTTCTGTACCTGTTGAGGCCCGTTTTTTGACCAATTGTATGGTCAATATTGGAGAAAGTACCATGAGGAGCTGAGAAGAAGGTATATCCTTTTGCTTTAGGATAGAATGTTCTATAAATATCCGTTAAGTCCATTTGGCTCATGACTTCTCTTAGTCTGTCGACATCACTGTTTAATTTCTGTTTCCATGATCTGTCCATTGATGAGAGTGGGGTGTTGAAATCTCCCACTATTATTGTGTGAGGTGCAATGTGTGTTTTGAGCTTTAGTAAGGTTTCTTTTACGTATGTAGGTGCCCTTGTATTTGGGGCATAGATATTTAGGATTGAGAGTTCATCTTGGTTGATTTTTCCTTTGATGAATATGAAGTGTCCTTCCTTATCTTTTTTGATGACTTTTAATTGAAAATTGATTTTATTTGATATTAGAATGGCTACTCCAGCTTGCTTCTTCTGACCATTTGCTTGGAAAGTTGTTTTCCAGCCTTTCACTCTGAGGTAGTGTCTGTCTTTGTCTCTGAGGTGTGTTTCCTGTAGGCAGCAGAATGCAGGGTCCTCGTTGCGTATCCAGTTTGTTAATCTATGTCTTTTTATTGGGGAGTTGAGGCCATTGATATTGAGAGATATTAAGGAATAGTGATTATTGCTTCCCGTTATATTCATATTTGGATGTGAGGTTATGTTTGTGTGCTTTCATTCTCTTTGTTTTGTTGCCAAGACGATTAGTTTCTTGCTTCTTCTAGGGTATAGCTTGCCTCCTTATGTTGGGCTTTACCATTTATTATCCTTTGTAGTGCTGGATTTGTAGAAAGATATTGTGTAAATTTGTTTTTGTCATGGAATATCTTGGTTTCTCCATCAATGTTAATTGAGAGATTTGCTGGATACAGTAACCTGGGCTGGCATTTGTGTTCTCTTAGGGTCTGTATGACATCAGTCCAGGATCTTCTGGCCTTCATAGTTTCTGGCGAGAAGTCTGGTGTGATTCTGATAGGTCTCCCTTTATATGTTACTTGACCTTTTTCCCTTACTGCTTTTAATATTCTTTCTTTCTTTTGTGCGTTTGGTGTTTTGACAATTATGTGATGGGAGGTGTTTCTTTTCTGGTCCAATCTATTTGGAGTTCTGTAGGCTTCTTGTATGTCTATGGGTATCTCTCTTTTTAGGTTAGGGAAGTTTTCTTCTATGATTTTGTTGAAGATATTTACTGGTCCTTTGAGCTGGGAGTCTTCACTCTCTTCTGTACCTATTATCCTTAGGTTTGATCTTCTCATTGAGTCCTGGATTTCCTGTATGTTTTGGACCAGTAGCTTTTTCTGCTTTACATTATCTTTGACAGTTGAGTCAATGATTTCTATGGAATCTTCAGCTCCTGAGATTCTCTCTTCCATCTCTTGTATTCTGTTGGTGAAGCTTGTATCTACAGCTCCTTGTCTCTTCTTTTGGTTTTCTATATCCAGGGTTGTTTCCATGTGTTCTTTCTTGATTGCTTCTATTTCCATTTTTAGTTCCTTCAACTGTTTGATTGTGTTTTCCTGGAATTCTTTCAGGGATTTTTGCGATTCTTTCAGGGATTTTTGCGATTCCTCTCTGTAGGCTTCTACTTGTTTATTAATGTTTTCCTTTGTTTCCCTAAGTGTGTTCATGTCTTTCTTGAAGTCCTCCAGCATCATGATCAAATATGATTTTGAAACTAGATCTTGCTTTTCTGGTGTGTTTGGATATTCCATGTTTGTTTTGGTGGGAGAATTGGGCTCCGATGATGGCATGTAGTCTTGGTTTCTGTTGCTTGGGTTCCTGCGCTTGCCTCTCGCCATCAGATTATCTCTAGTGTTACTTTGTTCTGCTATTTCTGACAGTGGCTAGACTGTCCTATAAGCCTGTGTGTCAGGAGTGCTGTAGACCTGTTTTCCTCTCTTTCAGTCAGTTCTGGGGACAGAGTGTTCTGCTTTCGGGCGTGTAGTTTTTCCTCTCTACAGGTCTTCAGCTGTTCCTGTGGGCCTGTGTCTTGAGTTCACCAGGCAGCTTTCTTGCAGCAGAAAATTTGGTCTTACCTGTGGTCCCGAGGCTCAGGTTCACTCGTGGGTTGCTGCCCAGGGGATCTCTGCAGCGGCAGCAACCAGCAAGACCTGTGCCGCCCCTTCCGGGAGCTTCAGTGCACCAGGGTTCCAGATGGTCTTTGGCTTTTTCCTCTGGCGTCCGAGATGTGTGTGCAGGGAGCAGTCTCTTCTGGTTTCCCAGGCTTGTCTGCCTCTCTGAAGGTTTAGCTCTCCCTCCCACGGGATTTGGGTGCAGAGAACTGTTTATCAGGTCTGTTTCCTTCAGGGTCCAGCGGTGTCTCTGGCAGGGGTCCTGCCGCTCCTGGGCCCTCCCCCACGGGAGCCCAGAGGCCTTATACAGTTTCCTCTTGGGCCAGGGATGTGGGCAGGGGTGAGCAGTGTTGGTGGTCTCTTCTGCTCTGCAGCCTCAGGAGTGCCCACCTGACCAGGCGGTTGGGTCTCTCTCTCACTGGGTCTGGGAGCAGAGAGCTGCTGCGGGCTGGGATCCGCGGGTGTGGGACTTCCGGTAAACACAGAACGTGCCTGGTCCTGGAGAAATTCTGCTTCCGTGTGTCCCAAGCTCACCAGGCAGCTTTCTTGAAGCAGAAAATTTGGTCTTACCTGTGGTCCCGAGGCTCAGGTTCGCTCATGGGGTGCTGCCCAGGGGCTCTCTGCAGCGGCAGCAACCAGGAAGACCTGTGCCGCCCCTTCCGGGAGCTTCAGTGCACCAGGGTTCCAGATGGCCTTTGGCTTTTTCCTCTGGCGTCTGAGATGTGTGTGCAGGGAGCAGTCTCTTCTGGTTTCCCAGGCTTGTCTGCCTCTCTGAAGGTTTAGCTCTCCCTCCCACGGGATTTGTGTGCAGAGAACTGTTTATCCGGTCTGTTTCCTTCAGGGTCCGGAGGTGTCTCTGGCAGGGGTCCTGCCGCTCCTGGGGAGGGTCTTGTTTTAATAATGAAAATAGTTTTAGTCTTTTTTTTATCTTCCAAATTAAATAATCTTAGCTGGTGATTCTTCTGTAAGAATCATCTATAAATAAATATATGAAAATATATAGGGTTAATTGTTTACATAGATTTTGTAATCATTATGTTTATTTGAAAGCTAGAGAGACATGATGAGTTGATGAATTTCTGCTAGCATGACCATACCCAGCATTGTGATAGTTTGTATTAAACAGTAATATCAACGGTTGCTGCTCATTTCCTCTGTGCCAAGTGAGTACTTTGTGTTGATTGAGTCACTTTCCCAGAAACTTCCCTACACAGTCTTTACATCTGTGAATGAGGACACTGAAATATACAGTGTGTTAGTAACTGATATAGAGAGAGTCAAGTATGGCACTTAATTATTTACACTTAGTTATCAAATTATAAAGATGGTGCATGAGGTAAACAGGAAAGCAGTTCATAAAATGAGAAGACTGCTCCCAAAGGAAGGTCAGAAGATTGAGGCAGTCACCAGAAATGGGATGTGGTTGAAGGGATCTACTTGATATCAACCTGACAGACATGAGAGCCAGGCATCATGAAACTATCCAAAACAGAAGTAGAATTGGTCCAGACTTCAGCTGGCACAGTCCTGATAGTGCAGAGGACAAAAACATTAAATCTCTCAAGTTTCTAAATTGTAGATACATTACAATTTAATTTTAAATCTGTAAGACAAATGTATATATTTGATGTCATAACTTATTCACAAATTGAATCACTTTTAAAGAAACCATTATATAATATCATAAGTCTATAGATTGCACCAATCTTTAGGAAACAGCTAGAGTAATCATCTAAATATTTTTGAATATTATAAATACCCATTGTTCTCTTCTAGTGTAACTTAATTCTCACCGATTCCAGTGGAATTCCTATCTTCAGGCTTCTCTTTTTAGTTAATGCTAGATTTATAAAAGAAATAGACATTTGGACATTGGTGAATCCACAGACTTGTCAGACATATGTAATGATTCTGCAATGATCCCTTAGAATAAAATCTAATGCAGGAACAAGGTGTAGTGCAGAATCCAAGGCTATCACAGTCGTCTGTGCTTTGTTGGCTCCTTTTGGTTTTGTTTGCATTTTGTGATGAAAACAAAGCACTAATTGAACTTACTGGTGTAGGGAGATGAAGTCAGAAATGAACCTTACCATCTTCCATATATAGTACTTGCTTTGTTTGCAATATTACTCATTTAATAATTTCATGTGAGTATTGACATTACTGATTTTTTCATTTTACTTTCACTAAAATTCTATGAATTTACTTCTGATACAAAGAGTGACTATAGGACACCCACATCTGTGTTTTTCACAAAATTTAAACCCCTAAAGTACCTGTAGCCTTCTGCTTAGATGACAAATTTATACAAAATGGCTTAATTTACATCAAGAAAATAATGTATATATTAGCAGATTTTCCCAAGAGACAAAACTGGTCTCTCTTTAAAGGTGTATATAGAACCTGTGCAGAGTTATTCCAGAGGCATTTTCAATAGCACGATCATCTGAAGCATTTGTCTTGAGCATTAGCTGGTTGAAGGAAGCCAATCTTGCTCATTTATGAAACTCACTCATTTGTATATTTGTTCATATCAGTGAATTTAAAGAATGTGGAGTAGATGAGACAATAAGGAAGTGTGTGCAGAGGTGATGAGAGAGGAGAGAGGAGAGAAGAGAGAGGGAAACGGAAAGGGAAAGGGAGTGGCAGAGGGAGGGAGGGGGGAGAGAGTGAGAGGCAGAGAGAGGGAGAGGGAGAGGGAGGGGGAGAGGGAGAGGGAGAGGGAGAGGGAGAGGGAGAGGGAGAGGGAGAGAGAGAGAGAGAGAGAGAGAGAGAGAGAGAGAGAAGGGGGTAACTCATAGTAAGTAACTCTGGTGATATGTAAGAATTATAGTCAGTTTTAGGAGTCCATTGTGCAAATATAATAAGTCAAAATTCACCAGGAATCAAAATAAAGATAAAGATTTTTTCACTATTTTGTGATTTCCATTGGTTTGGACACATTTAATTATATATTTTATAGCATAATAATAGTATTAAATTCTTATGCATTAAATATAATAACAGTTTCACAGTTAAATCTTTACCCCAAAGTGCAAAGTATAGATGTTAATGCAGTCCTGATATGGTCAGAAATAGGATCTCTTTGCTTTCCTATATTCTGTTTATTCTGTGATTCTTGTGTTTTTTTTCTATCAACTCTTTAATCCCTGCACTTTGTCTACTACTTTCATTCACATCCTAATTGTTATATTACTTAGAAACATACTATCATATGCACTTCTCCAGTATCCAGATTTCTAAACAAATTTTACATGAACTATAACCAAAGGAATCACATACATTTCATTATTTCACCTTGTTGCATAGTGCAGCTCTGGAATGACCAAATAATTATATGTAGCATTAAACTACATTCTGTGATTGTAAATATCTAGGCGCTGTTAGTCACTGGTTTATTGAATCTATAGTTATTGAGAGCTTGCTTACAACAAATCAGAAATTGAAATGTATAAAGTTTACTGCATTTTTAAACTTAATAGCAAGAAATAAATGACTTTTAATAACATATAAAAAGATGCTATACTACCAAAAGAAACAGAAAGTTTAGTAGAATGGTAACTATTAATTCTTCCTGCAGTCTGAACAGTGGTACTGAGGTTGTCCAACACAGGCAGTATTCTGCATTCCATCCTCAACACTGAAACAAATAAATAAATATGAATGAAAGAAAATTTAGACCAAATTCAGGTCACAATAGAGCGCTGCAGTCATTATAACAAGGAACTTGTAAGTCTGTATTTTGGCTTTACTATATACTAACTTAATGATCATATTTCTAAGGAATCTTAACAAGATGAGATATTTGAGAGATGTAGTCTATGTGGAATTAAACATCAATATGAATCTTACTGTCTGTGGTAAAGAGCTCCTGCAGAGAAAGCGAATCAGTGATATTAATGTTTGGTATAACGTAAGAGGACAAATGGCTACATCAGATGAGAACAACAACGACAACAACAACAACAACGATAACAATAACAAAACTGGCTTTAATGGTGTATAAAGAGAATACATTTGCTATTTTTTGAGATTAAAAACTGATTCTATTCAATACACTCTGACTCATTGCATTTGAAAAAGTATCTTTTTTATTGGTTATTTTATTTATTTACATTTCAAGTGTTACCCCCTTCCCAGTTTCCCCTCTATAAGTCCTCTATCCCCTCCTGCCTCTTCCTGTCTCTATGAGGGTGCTCCCCAACTCACCTACCCACTCTCTCCTGCCTCAGTGGCCTAGTGTTCCCCTATCCTGGGTCATCAATCCTTCACAGGACCAAGGGGCTCCCTCCCAGTGAAGCCAGATTATGCAAACCTCTGCTCCATATGCAGCTAGAGCCATGAGTCCCCCTGTGTATGCTTTGGTTTGTGGTTTAATTCATTGTAGCATTGGAGGATCTGGTTTGTTGACATTGAAAAGGTAACTTCTTAATTATGATGTAGATTTCCTAAAATTATTTAAAATAATACAATAAGAAATGAGAAAGGCACAAACCTAAAATGAAAGAAATGCTTCAGAACAAAAAGAGAGTATAAATTTGTGGTTATATAATGATGTCATGCATATATACACATTCATATACACATATAAATGCACACACACATACATACACATTCTGCTTATAAATAATTTAAACTTTGTTCAAATTTCTGGAATGCAAAGCCGTAATCTAAAGGCATTAATTTTTTATATGTGGGTTCAATGTGTTGGATGTACTACCTTTATATAATTTTCCAGGTGGTTCTTCAAACCAAAGCTTAACTACTTAAGAATTTCAAATATGACAAACAGCCCTTTGAAGATGACTTTTGTGTGTGCTTCAGAGAAACAGAAGATGGAACATAAATAAAAACAACTCCCAGAAACAAGGTTTAAGATCTGACATTTCTAAGCAGCAGGTTTCTCCTGTCCTCAGGGAGATAAACAAAACTATTGAAAACCCCATTAGGTATATTTATAGCCCAGGTTTAATGCCCAGGATGTAAAGTAAGATACCAGAGTGTCAGGCAGCAACTTTGGGACAGAAGAAAACAGCTTCTTAGAGTGAATATTTTCAATCTTGCCTCATCACTATTCCAAAGACATGGCAACTTAATCTTTTGTACATAGCAGAGAAGCCTTGTGTTAAATGAATTTGCATGAAAATTTTTTTCCTGGAAATGTCTGGCACAATTTAGTTCTGTATTTGTGATTGTGTTTACTGCTTCTTGGATGTGGATGTGGACAAGGGCAAAGACACAGAACTTTTCATAGCTTCTATAAATGAAGGGAAGGAACAATCCCAAAGTATATGCCATCCTAGGAAGAAGTATGTATATATAGACATTCACAAAATGCAAAGAATACCTGATAATGTATTTCAAAGAATGGATGTAGTTTTACAGGGCATCTGTAAAGATTGATATATAGGCCCAAGGGCAAAATTTTATGTTCTGCCCTATGTTGTGAACTAAATATTTGTTGCATCCCAAGATATACTTAGATTCTGTAGTCTATGGAACACCTCTTTCTATTTAACTTTATAGTAAATGAGCATCTCTGGTCCATTTAAATAATGTCCTGATAAAATGAGTAACCATAAATGAGTTATTCTTCATTCTCTGTCTGTCTGTCTGTCTGTCTGTCTGTCAAACACACACATAGTTCCTTAAGATTTTTTCTTCTGTTACAATGGAGGGCATGTTTTTAATGAAGCTATTATTGATAATTCATATGGGCTCAGAAAGAGAGAGTCAGTTTTGTGTTACGGATAGTAAGTCAACCACACTCTAGCAGAAGGCCACATATCCAAAATTAGATGGACAATACCAAATGGACTAGATATTGCTATTTAAAGACAGGAAACTAAACTGCACATCTGTTACATATGTGCATACTGAGGGTCAGGATAGTGGGCTAGATTTAGCCCGTGTATGCTCATTGATTGGTAGTTCAGTCTCTGAGAGTCCCCAGGGGTCTAGTAGTTGACTCTCTTGGCCTTCCTGTGGAATTGTTATCTCCTTCAGGGCCCTCAATCCTTCCCTCAACTCTTCCATAACAGTCCCCAAGCTCCATACAATGTTTGACTGTGGGGCTCTGCATCTGTCTGAGCTAGCTGCTGGGTGGAACTACTCATAGGACAGCCATGGTAGGCTTCTATCATATAGATCATTTTGAATCAAGGTAACCTCACTCAGGATGATGTTTTAAAGGTCCACACATTCACTTTCAAAATGCAGCTCAGTCTTTGTGTGGGTCTGGAAAAATTGCAGTAAGAACTATCTGTAAAGATGTTTCCTGTCTGGGAAATCTGTTCCCATTACTTGACTGTCTTTTCTGGCCTCAGTCAGAATTGAAGAACCTAGCCCTGCAGAGATTTAATGTGCCAGAGTGGGGCTGGGGTATATCCAGGAAGCCCCTCCATTCTCACAGAGGGAAAGTGGAGACAGGACTGTGTAGGGACTTTGGGAGGAGGAGATTGGCATGGGGGACAGCAATTGGGATGTAAAGTGAGTAAATAATTAAATTAATAAAGTAATAAATAATTGGAACTGACACAAAGTAGGAAGTGTGGAAGAAGATGGGTTTGAAATGAGTTGGGGATGTGTGAGTAAAATCATAATACATTGTAGAAAAATTTCAAAGAACTAATGAAGTGAAATATATTAAAATGAAATGAATTAAAATGATACTCTTACAGCATACACACACACACACACACACACACACACACACACACACATATATATGTGTGTGTGTGTGTGTGTGTGTGTGTGTGTGATCAACCTTGGTGTTTTCCTGCTGGACCTTCTACCTTTTTGTTGTTGTTGTTCTTCCCATAACATGGTCTTTTATTGTCCTGAAATCACTGGGTATGCTGGGGAGCCCTGGTTGTCACTGTCTTTACTCTTCTCTCTCTGGGAATACAATTTCATGTCATCATACCTGACTTTATGAGCATTCTAAGAAGCAGTCTCAGTTTCTCATGTTTGTGTAGCAAGTACTTTATAGAGTGAACTATAGTTATATTTTTAAAACCTCCTCTTTAGGGAGTCCATCATATGATATTCATAGACAGATTACAAGACAATTATTTCAACTTTTAAATAGTTTTAAATTTTTCCTATAATCATTAAAGAAGGAGATTAATCCATAAATATTTGAGCTGCCTGTATACATTTTAAAGTTGTTTGAGCTTTCCATTACTTTGATAATGTCTTGAGTTTGTAGAAATTTAACAATTATTTCTACTACTTTCAAGATTTTTTTCTTTTGAAATTACTTCCTGAAATCATTACCTTTATGCTGACTTAGTACTTGTTTCAGGGGCACTCTAAAAATAGTGAGAAACATAGCTTACACAATTATATTAAGCCAGGAATTAGACTAATAGACCAAATAAAAGTCTTATTAAGTAAGCAAAATTTCTGTTCAATCCAATTTACACACTTATTAGCCTCTTAAAGAACAGATTTTTTCTATTTCAAATGTTTATGTATAAGTTGTCCATACATAAAATTCTTTGTGCCTGTTCAATGACATCTCAAAAGAATATTTGACCTTTTCTTTAGAATGCTAAGAAGAAGACTACAGCTTAACACAATTTCTCATCTATTATATTTAGCAGACAAGTTTTTATTTGGAGGGGTGTTTTCCAAATACTATTGCATGCTGAATTTTGCCAAGTTGCAGATTCAAAAAAAAAAAAACCAGTTTCTACAAATCGTGTCAGTATTGGAATGTTAAAATCAATATAAAGGATTATCAAGTATTTGTTTATATCTTAGGGAAATGGAAATACTATTTTCTGAATGTCTACCATTTCCCTGTTTGATGAATTAAATTTCAAATAAATCCTCATTTACTGGATTTGTCTTCCAATTCCTAATTCTAAATAGAGTTCCCACATTCATGTCATGGAAACCTTTCAACATAGTGTTGCTGTGTTTACAGATTAAACAACCCGGTGCCACTATAAGTACCAGTAAACTATAAACTTCAGTCTATTCTATAACAGAATAAATATGAGTGAATTTGTTGACATTTGTGTGTACTCCTATGGCTTCATGTCTATACTCAATGATTTGGGATCTGCAATTCCCAGCACTACATACCAAACTAGGTCAGAATTTGTTTTGTCTTAAACAGTATAGCTGTTACATTTAAAATATTTGTACTTTGTTTACCATTAATACCCTAAAACATGGGATAGCATTTTTTCATGTTTTCAAAACACATTTCAAAGATTTCAAAGACCTATTTATGCGCCTTACAAATATGGTAGGAATATTATTTATATAGTATCTTTTAACCCTAACGATGTTTATGAAGATATTACTACTTCATTACAATTATTTATTTTCAGTCCAAATCCAATATTCAAAACAAAGGACTCTTAATACTTTGAAGGTAGATTTATGTAAGAATATCTCAGTAGGAAGTCATGAAATGGGATGACCATAAGTTAAATAATAATTTAAGATGATAAATTTTATTAATCAGTAGGTTTATGCCTCTCGAGTAAAGTTATCTTGAAGTAGGAAAGGGATTTTTGTGTAGTCTGCTTATAGCCAGTACTCAGTAAGTTACTTCTAATCATTGTAAGCACAATAAGTGCATAATTACTTTTTCCTAATCCTTCAAAGTTATTGTGAGTGAGGGAAAATATTTTGTTTTTGTTGTTATTGTTGCACATTAAGCTGGGAAAAGTACTTTATAGAGATATGAAGGAACCTGAAGAATCATGTATAATTACTGCAAGGATATGGTTGCCATGGCATACAGTTTGATAGAATCATCTTTTCTAGATGAGGATTTTAATTTGTGTTTTATCCTTATTTGCTCTTCAACATTCTTCTTGAATCTGTGAAAAATATATCTTCAACAGCATGAAAAAGGAAGACAGATTGTTTTGCTTACTTAAACACCTCTACTATATGTGATATTCATTCTTTAGGCCTCCCCAGAAAGATGGTTTTACATAAAACACTACTTAGCACATTTAAATTTACTCTAATAAACACCTAAAAGAGTACAACTTAATATAAAAGTTAGTAATACAATTTTTTTTGCCTCTATATTTTTGAGATTATGAAGAAACATTATGATTTATCCCTTGCGTTTTCTCTCTCCAAACCCTCTCATTTCCTCTCATATTTAAGGTCTCATTTTTCAGCAGTTAGTTACAGTGTTAGTGGCAGTTCTAACTTAGCAGTAACCAGTACACCTCTGATTGTCTTAATGCCCTTTTAAGAGGAGGGAAAGCCTGCCTGATCATGGAAACCCAGCCAACTACCCAGAACTAGAGAAGCCATGAGTTTTGGATTACTGTGTTTCTGTAAAATTTCTAGATAGTCATATTATTACACTAAGAAGAAATATTTTAAAATAGTACATTATTTTCTTAAAGTTAATATATGAAATAGCTCAATGATTACTAATATTCACAGAGAGATTTTCAAAGATATAAATTATAACTAATTTCAAATAAAGTATGGATGTTTAATCAAAACCCTTTTTATTCCTCTCCTAGATTTGAGTTGTGTGAATTTTATTTTATTTTATTTTTATGGCAAGACAGGGTTTATTTTAGCTTATACCTTTGGACTCCAGGCAGAAACTCAAAGGCAGGAACAGACACAGACAGCACTGAAGAGCATTGCTCCCTAACTTTCAACCTGTGAGTCTCTAAGTTTGTATTTTTATGTAAGTTTGTGTATGTCACCCAAGTACGATACCATCTCTAGTAGGTTGTGCTCAGCCATACTAATTATTAATCATGAAAATTCTCAAAAATTATTCTTACAAGATTATTTGATATTATTTGACAAGGCCTAACCAGGAGCTGACTGAGATAGAAGCAGATACTTACACCCAACTAATGAACTGAAGTTGAGGTCCGCTGTGGTTGAGTTAGGGAAAGGCCAGAAGAACTTGAGGAGGGAGACACCAGAGGAAGACCAGCAATCTCAACAAACCTGAGCCTCTGAAATCTCTCAGACACTGAGCCACCAACCAGACAGCATACACTAGCAGGTCTGAATCCCACTTCCCCAACACAAATAAGCAGAGGACTGCCTGGTCTGGTCTCAATAAGAGAAGAGGCACTTAACCCTGGAGAGACTCCCCAGGGAAAGGGGTGGCCTAGAGGAATGTGTGGGCTTGGGAACATCTTGGAGATGGGGGAGAGGAAGAATGTGATAACAACAAGCTGTCAGAAAGCAGAACTGGAGGGGGATAATGACTGGAATATAAAAAAAAGGATTAAAGATAATTAAAAAGAAGTCCCTCTTTCCAGATGTCCAAATTTATTTTGTTTCCACTGAGAGCAGTCATAACACAATTTTGAGCTGTTCAAATAGCGATGTCAATATGATTTAATTTTCTAAGATCTAGGAAGTAGTTTCTGTTTGACTTAAAATTTTTCTTTGTATGTTAATCAAAGTGAACTCTTTTGTGTATTAGTGATTTTTCTATAAGAACTAATGAGAATCCAATGGAGACTGATGAAAAAATTAGTATATGTAATAAATACATTTAAACTATTATATTATGTGGCATTATATCCTCCAAGTATTTAACTGTAAATGGTTAGGTTTAATTTATCCTATTCTTCCTTTAAGTTTTTTTGAGGCTTTTAAAATGGGAGAAATCAATAATTTGAGAAAAATTTGTAGACAGATATTTTTAATTCAAAGAAAACAATTTTTCTAAGCAATATGATCTTTTGTTCTTTCAGAAAAATTCATTATTGCTGTAAAACAAACATAAAACAACCAAAAAAAATCCCAAAAATTTTTTTGATAGTTGAACCTCTTGAACCTTGGCTTCTACAGTTGATAATCAAGATAATATATATGGTTTGTTCAATTCATTAGGGTTGTTCAACTCTATTTGTATAACAAATAAGAAGTGTCATCTAAAAGACTTTTGCCTTCTTTTTAGACTTACTGAACGACTTGAGAGAGAGTAAATATGTCTAAGGGTCCCTAGCCCATATGTGACCTCTCATTATTATTTGCTAGAAGATAGACCTAATGGGAACAGCAGTTTGGCTTAACTACACCAAATCCACACAAGCTGAGACATCTACCCTTCCCTTTATTTCTTTTTCTATTTTCTATTCCTTTCACACTTGCACTTTCAGTTCCATAAGAAATGCCATGCAGGGTGGAGGATGTGGTTTGGTGGTGCAGCATTTGCACAGTGTGGACAAAGCCCTAGATTTTATACCCTGTACTACACGGCAACAAACAAAATGCAACTTATATTCCCTTACTACTACTGCCGCTATGGACATTGATCATCATTCACTTGAATGTGCCATGAATTAGTAGGCTATTAATTGAAAATGCCAGTGCCCTGCATGGAAAAGCACTTCCTTTGAGTTGTGAAGCATGAACCAGAGATGACTGAACATGAAACTTAGTGACTGACTGACTGACTGACTGACTGACTGACTGACGGACTGACAGACTGGATATTGAGTTCAGTTATCTGCCTGCCACCTCCTTCCACACCTGCCTAAGGCCACGGTTTCAGATTGATTCACAAAGTTTAATTTTTCTACATGATCTGAAGATTTAAACTGATTTCCTTGTGCTTGTGTAGTAAGTACTTTACTTAGACATCTCCCTGGCCCCTACATTTAAGTTTATTCTACCTTTGAGAATTTGTGTGATTCTAACTGATGCAGTATAATTTTATTATATGTGCATTTTTATCTTATATGATAGCAAGATAATAGCATCTTTATATTAAAATGTGCAAAAGACACTTAAAAATTGTGAACACTAAATTTTCTTCAACAAGTCATACCCTAAGAGACATTTTCTAAGTTATTAAGTGGCCCCTTCAATCTCTATCATTAATATTTAAGAAATTACTTGTCATCAATATAGCTAAGATATATCATAGTTAATTTCTATATTCTACCAAATCTCTACTTATTACAAACAAATATCCTTTTAGTTTTGAAGATGTAGATAGCGGTGTGCTCAGTGTTCTGTCTGGGCATCATAAAAGCATAGTCTGGCCTGGAAGACCATAGAATTCAAATGTGAAAAACACAGTTTCTGTTCAAACTCTTGATTCTTATGTGTTTTTTGTCCCTTCCTACTGAATTTTTGTTTTACTTATTTATATGGAAGCAAGATGCTAGATGTATACGTTATCAAAGGATCCTTATGGTATTCTATGTCCTATCTAGTCTAAAACCTAAATATTAAGATTTATAAAATTTCCTAGAAATTCACCAAAGGTTATAGAAATTAGAACCTTAAAGAATATCATAGTACATAATACTATTAATTTAATGAGTTTACTCACCTATAAAATGTATCATACTTCATTTCCCATATCAGTCTGACCTTGTAATCAATATAAAGTTGCCTTCTATAGAATATGCTGCATTTAATTGGACAATACGCTAAATCAATCACACATGACTAGATCAGCTTTATTATTTATAGTCTGTTAGTTATTTCATCATTACCAGAAAATAACTGTGCTCCCTCTGTGTTTTTTTCTAGGTCTGAGACTCAGCAAAACATTGAAGGTAGGCCCTGGAGCTGACATGCTTTTCTTTCATAGTAATGACCATAAGAGAAAATACCTCTCATCCACGGCTACTATAATCTGTCCCTCTCCTACATCATGGAGTCTAACAGAACATAACAACCATTCATGTTATTTCAATCATCTTCATTTCCTCAGAGGCTTGTGACAGAATTTGTACATGGTGGAAAGGAAACCAACATGAAGCTAGCACAGGAGGATGTAAGCGTACCTCAGGAGGCTCTGCGTACTCACAAGTATGTAGGGCATGAATTCTGTGTGTCTGCATAGTCCCCTCTTAATTTTGAATTAGGACTGCTCTGCTTGGGTAAGTGCCAAGCAATAGCATTACAGGAAAGACCCTACACGGAAGGCTGTTTCATGGTCTGCTAATAAGCAATCAAATGTATCAGCAAGTAGATTAGCCAAAAACTTATGTTACAGAGTAAAGTACAACGAATATAGACAGGTTCTTTCACTTATTGTAGTGTTTGTTTGTGGCAAACTTTATCACTGAAGGAAAAAGCTCAGGGCTAGATAATGAACAGTCTTTGCAAGAAAAGAGTAAACTTCTACTAACCTCAGAAACAGCACTCAACTCCCCACTCACTGTCTTTTATGTAAAATCTGACTCAGGATCTAACAGTTTAGAAGACTCAAGTACTTCGCAAGCACTTTTTGAATAGTTAACTTCATTTTCATACTAGGTATTTCTGTGTGCATCTAGCTTCATTTATGCACGATCAGAATTGTTTTCGAGACAAGGTGAAACAAGGACCTTCACCAATGCCAGAACATAAAATTGACTTGCAAACAAGCTCAGATCTCTGCTGTGTCTGCTTTCTCACTGCCACAGATACAGTGATATTCTACCAAGCCTGGCTTTCCTGGAGGGTGAGAGGATCCAAACTCTTATGTTGGTACAGGTAGCTCTTTACCAAGGGAACCATCTCCTTAGATGGTAGAAATGAAGAAAGAACAAAGTGTGGATGCTTCAGTACTTCTTAGAAGTGGGTACAAAATACTCACGGGAGGAAATACAGAGACAAAGTGTGAAGCAGAGGCTGAAGGACAGGTCATCCAGAGACTGCCACACATTGGGGATCTATTCCACATGCAGTCACCAAACCCAGACACTATTGGGGATGCCAAGAGGTGCATGCTGGCAGGAACCTGATACAGCTGTCTCCTGAGAGGCTCTGCCAGAATCTGACAAATACAGTTGTGGATGCTCGCAGCCAATTATTGGACTGGGAAGGGGTCACCAATGGAGGAATTAGAGAAAGTACTGAGGTAGATGAGGGAGTTTGCAACCCATAGGAAGAACAATAGTATCTACTAACCAGACAGTCTAGAGCTCTCAGGAACTAAAACACCAACCAAGAAGTACACATGGAGTGGACCATGTACCAGCTGCCTATGTAGCAGAGGACGGGCCTTGTCAGGAATCAATGGGAGAAGAGGTCCTTGGTCCTGTGAAAGCTTTATGCCACAGTTTAGGGGGATGTCAGGGCTGGGAAGCTGGAGGAAGTGGGTGGGTGGGGAGCCCCGTAAAGGAAGCAGGAGGTGGGGGATGGGGTGGGGTATTTCTGGAGGGGAAACCCAGAAATGAGATAACATTTGAAATGTTAATAAAGAAGATATCCAATTAAAAAAAATCTTCTGACGGTAAAATGCATAAACTAATTAGTAAATCCTTTAATTTAAGCTGAAAGAGGAAAAAACAAATACTTGATATTTCTTCATATTCAGTTTCTGAAAGTTTTGTTTTGATTCACGATTAATAAAGAAAAATGATCATATACTTTATAATGCTATGTGTTAAAATTAGACATCAATGATGTCCAATAAAATGACATTTATTTTTAGAAAAAAATCTTATATTAGATGGAACAGATTAATTTCAAAACTATAATACTAATTAATTGTATTAACACAATATTTTATTATGAAATCATGTATCTATATACTGGTAGTATTCCTTTTCATGTTGAGGTCTATTTTTTGATGGTACTTTCTGGCACTTCTCTCCAGTCTTGTTACTGATTGATCAACACATCCTATGCAATTCTTCCCAAAGATGTTGTGACGAATTGGCTGTCAAGCCTGAGACTTTTCACTTCAGTAATTCTATCTACAATATCTCATCACATATTATCAAATATGAGCCTGTCTAAATTTTGTTGTCTTTGTTGCCAACAACAAGTTCAAATTTATTAAAGATGACTTCCTTCATTATTTTCATTTGGATAAAAATTTCATTTATATCCCCTTCATCTCATAGACTTTAAAAATATTTATTAAATTATTCATGCAGTGTCAATATCTTTTGATGCGATACCAATAATAAGTCCTTTAATAAAATATATACTAGTAGTACAGTAAATTATAGATTCTAGGAAAGACTGTCTCAGCTGTCATAATTTTACTACAAATCTTTCATTTCTCACTGTTTTGAAAATTTGTGAGTTCTTTTGAAATATAAGGAAGAGAAAAATCAGAGTGAGAACAATGCTACAATCTATTCTTTCCTTTCTTCATTCATTCATTCTTTCTTCCTTTCTTTTTTCTTTCTTATTATTTTCAGATAAGGTCATACTTAGAAGTCAAGTCTAGCCCTCAATGTATAATAATTCTCTGTCCATGGCTTTTTTTGCCTGAAATTCCATGTCAGGAAAATGGCTTTTAAATTTATGTCTTCCACTAAAAACTTGACTAGAATGTCCTAATCTTCTACCAAATTAAGTGATATAAATATTCATCAGTATTAGTAATTTTTCTTTGAAAATAAAGTAATCTTACTGTGACCTACCCTGTATGGATTTCCAGAGTAGTGTGTATGGAACACAGAAAAAGAATACAGTGTGTCCTTTAGGTTGGAAACTTGGTCACATCTTAGGGAATATGAATACATGATTGTTTTCCTCTAAATTATTTAGCATAATTCTTCAGTCCGTCTTGACAAGTCTAGATGACTACAAATGGATGCTAGTATAAATTAACTTTTCTAATTAAATATTAAGAAAAATATCAACATCTACTTCTCTTTCCTTATAGATTCTGGAAGAGCATGACCAAGCATATGTGTCAGAAAACTAGCTTTTATGAAGAGAATTGCTGTTAATCCAGTTTTCATTTTTATAATCTATGATGTTGGATTAATAGATATTCATTCTTCCTAGTTTTCATACAGTTTTAGATTAATATTAGCTTTCTTTTTTCTTTTATTGGATTTTTTTATTTATATTTCAAATGTTATTCCCTTTCCCAGTTTCCTGGACATCAATCCCTTTTCCATCCCCTTCCTCTTTTTCTATAAGGGTGTTCCTCTCCCCATCCACCCACCCCTTCCCACCCCCCACATCCCCCTACACTTGCATGTACAGCCTTGGCAGGACCAAGGGTTTCTCCTTCCATTGGTGCCCAACAAGGCCATCTGCTACATATGAAGCTGGAGCCATGGGTCAGTCCATATGTAGACTTTGGGTAGTGGTTTAGTCCCTGGGAATTCTGGTTGGTGGGCATTGTTGTTCTTATGTGGTTGCAAGTCCCTTCAGCTCTTTCAATCCTTTCTCTAATTCCTCCAACAGGGATCCCGTTCTCAGTTCAGTGGTTTGCTGCTAGCATTCGCCTCTGTATTTGACATGCGCAGGTTGTGCCTCTCAGAAGACTGCTATATCTGGCTCCTGTCAGCATGCACTTCCTAGTTTCATCAATCTTATCTAGTTTTGGTGGATATATATATATATATATATATATATATATATATATATATATGCTGTACAAGACTGTTTTTTAATTGCATTTACTTGTATTTCCCCACTTGTCAAGGAACACTAGAAAGCCTGATTTACACAGTAATGTTCAGCTACTAAATAAAATTTTGATGGCTTAGACTTCCTCTAGAGTAGCTTCTTATACTATTATTGCCTTTGACCTAAAAGCATACATAATTATTTGCTTCTCTATTTTTAATAAATCTTAAGCTTGATACTAACTTAAGCTGTACTGCAAAGCAATAGTGATAAAAACACATAGTATTTGTATGGAAATAGACAAGTTGATCAATGGAATATAATCAAAGTAATGGGACCATGTGAAAGTGAAAATTTGCAAGGGACAGCATTCCATCAAGAGGACAAAATGGCAGCCTACGGATTTAGAATGGATCTTCACCAAATCTATGTTCATATAGAGGACTAATGTCCAAAATATATGAATAACTCAAAAAGTTAAATTCTATAAAACCAAATAACTCAATTAAAAAGTGGGTACAGAGCTAACAAACAAGGAACATCAGATTATGGATGCCTCAGTCCTATTTAGAGGGCAGAACAAAGTAATCACAGGACATAGAGTGTGGTCAGGACTTGGGAGAAAGAGACAAGGGGGGAGAAAAAAGAGAGGGGACAGGATCAGGTGTAGGAGAAGATGGGGGAGATCTACAGAGGTGTGTAGCAATGGGGGATGGGGAAATGGGCATTTCCAATAGAAAGTCCCAGATACCAGGAAAGCAGGAGGCTCCCAGGACCCAGTGGGGATGACATTAGCTGAAATACCCAACAAAGGGGAGAGAAAACCTGTAAAGACCATATCCAGAGGTTAGGCAATTTCCACAGTAGAGTCATGGGGCAACCCACCCTTCTCAAAATTTTAAGCCAGGATTGCTCCTGTCTAAAGGAAATACAGGAAAAATGTATGGAGCAGAAACTGAAGAAAAGGCTATGCAGAGATTGTCCCACCTGGGAATCCATCCCATATGCAGTTACTAAATCCAGACACTATTGCTGATGCCAAGAAGTGCTTTCTGACAGGAGCCTGATATGGATGTCTTCTGAGAGACATGACCAAAGACTGACTGATACAGATGTGGATGCTTGCAGCCAACCATCAGACTGACCAGGGTGACCCCAAAGGAGGAGTTAGAGGAAGGAGCTGAAGAGGTTTGCAGTCCCATGGGAAGAACAACAATATCAACCAATCATATCTCACCCCCACCCCACCCCTGCCCAGAGTTCCCTGGGACTAAACCATCAACCAAAAAATACACATTGGGGGACCCATGGCTCCAATTGCATATGTAGGATGGCTTTGTCTAGCATCAAAGTGAGGAGAGGCCCTTGGTCCTGTGAAGGCTTGATGCCCCAGCATAGAGGAATGCTAGGGTGGTGGGGCAGCAGCAGGTGGGTGGTGGGAGAGCGCCTCATGAAGGCATGGGGAAGAGTTTGGGATGGGGGGTTTACGGAAAGGAAACAAGGAAGGGGGATAACATTTGAAATGTATGTAAACAAAGTAACCAATAAAAAACTAAAAAAAAAAAATAAAAAAATTCTCAACAGAAGAGCCTTGAAGGTCTGTGAAGCACTTAAAGAAATATTCAAAATCCTAAGTCATATAGCTAATGCAAATCAAAACGACCCTAGGTTTCCATATTACACCAATCAGAATGACTAAGATCAATAATCTCATAAAGTTTAGGTTAATAATTTCATTTCAGTATCTGAAATTACCTAAAAGATGTCCCAATACAAACCTTAATATGGCAAAAAAAAAGTAAGAGCCTTGCATAGAAAATCTCCCTTCTTTGTTTGCATCTTCTTACTTTCTGTTACTCACCTAAATTTACCCGATAAATCTCAATCATTCAAATCAATTATTGTCACTGGATTTTGTATTTTTTCAAAGTATAAAATCTGATCAAATTACATAGTTTTTTGTCTCCATACAAGAGCAGGTAGAGATCTTTTTCACTGTTGTTTTCCTCCATGTATAATTTATGCAGTCAGCATACACTTCTTGCCTATCCTATCTAACCACATGCCATTAGCTGTCCTCTGACAGTTTGCTAGCCAGCCTGCATTGCACCTTTCTTTCAACACCGGAAGTACCCGAACTTAAAATATAGTTTAGTTTTCAAAAATGTAGATATGATCATATTATACCCAGTTCAATAAACTCAGTGATTTCTTTCCAGATTAATATAAAAGCCTTACATCAACCATTCTTGGTCTATCGAGGCAATTCATTCCCTCCATTTGTTTCCAAACATATTTATATTTCTGTATTTTATTGCTCATATTTTTCTCCTTTATCTATCTGCACTCCTCTTTGTCTATCACACAGACTGTACAAATATATGTACACTATCCACACACACCATGCTTATCTATGTTTGAACACATCTAGTTTATCCACCTTATTCTGAACAGCACTTGTTGTTAGCCTGGCGTCATTATTGGTGAGTACCTTCTAAGTTCTATGGCCAACACCCATCATCACCTGTCAAGACTTATTTCAAATGTCTTCCACTTAAAGGATCACTTCGGGGCTCTCTTTCACTCAGTGCTATCTGTCTTTCCAGAAAGGCTCATAAATATTTATTTGTAGGTTTCTTTGAGAATTCATCATAATGCATGATTTTAATCTGAAACCCTAGGAACTGAAACATTCCTCAAACAATATCGGAGATTGTCTTGTAGAAGCAATGAGATAAATAACTGTACCAATGTACATTCTAAAAGCTGACCCCTAAAGTTTTTATGCTTTTATCAATTAGTGATTCTCCTGCATACTGATTTGAAAAAATATATCAATAGTTGAAAATTTAAGAAATCTTTACCTCCTTTGGGTTATCTTGTAGACTTTTTTTGCTCCACTACTTGACTAAGAACAGAAATTATATTGTTCTTCATTTTGTGTTCAATTTTGTGTCATATCATCTAAGACGGTTTCATAGTAATAATATAATGATTTTCTCAGTTACCTAGCTATAATTCAGTATGGTTAACTAGCAAAAATACTTATGAATGGGGTAGTTATTAATCTACCAGAGTAGAATCAAAGCAAAGCCTGATTTTGTTCTTCAAAAAGATATACATCTGTCAACAACAATGTCTGCAGAAGATAACTCTTATTTTAAATTTTGTTTCTTTCAATCACTGGCAAACTACCATAAAATTTACATTATTCCTCTGCCTTAATTTCCCCTTCTAAAAAGTAATAGGTGATAAAAGACATGTATAGTTCACATGCTTCATACAAATAATAAGGAGGTTATAGTATATAAAACTTAAGAAGTAACTTTTAATGATGTATGTATATAAATATACTTATTAATTTTATTATTATCAATGTACAGTAGTAAAGAAAATAAAAAGAATATATATATATATTGTTATATAGCAGTAACAAAAGAATTCAAACCTGATTTCTGATATAAGAGAACAAAAAACCTTTGTATTCACCAATGCAACTAGGCATAGAATTTAAGTGTGAACAATGAGATGACCTATTTGAGTGCTTAATAGACTTAAATATGAATGATGCAAAAAGAGAAAGGACCATCAAAGACAGAAATGTTTGTGTGTGTTAACACCCAAGGGCAGTTAGTAATGTCAAAGAAGACATCGTGTGCTCAGTCAACAAATGTTCAGCTGTTAGACATTGCTTTCAACTGTCGTCCAGTGCCTTTCCGATCCTTTTCTGTTTGTAACATATACCAGTTTTATACAAATTACACATATGTGATTCTGAAGTGTCGAACAATTATCATACAGATTCGAAAATATTTCTATCAAACTAGTAGAAACCAATTCCAAGTAGAAAGAACTCCATATCCTCAGCAAATTTTATAATCCTAGCTCAAGGTAATTTTTACTTTTTTTTCTTTCTTATGACTTTATTTGATGAGTGATCATACAACTAGAACTGTGATATCTGTATTATTTTGTGAGCAATTTTTATTACTTTAGATAAAGTTTTCAAAGCTCTTCTGGGCAAGCATGGTGGGTTTGGTGTGCCACTGTATGAAGTTCCTAAATAATTACTAAAATTCTAGGTTGGAAATAATTTTTCCAGATTTAGCATGTATGAGGTCATTATACTTTTCTAATTTCCATTACAAAATCTACATTTTCTTTTCTAAAAATGAATCTGCATGCTCCTAAAGTTTTTGAGGCTAGTTCTTTGAAGTGGATTCCACCATTATGAGTACTCTTGCTTTGCCACTATTGCTCTGTAGTAGAATTTGAGGTCGGGGAGGGTGATTACTCCAGAATTCTTTTCATTGTGCTGGAATTTTTATGGGAATTGCATTGAATCTACAGATTGCTTTTGGTAAGATGGCCATTTTGACTATATTAATCCTACCACTTTATGGGCATGGAAGTTCTTTCCATCTTTTGATTTCTTCTTCAGGGAAATAAATCATTGATTCCTTTCTTTGGGGATTTGCAGTTCTTGCTATACAAATCTTTCATTTGCTTGGTTAGAGTTTCTCCAAGGTATTTTATATTATTTGTGGCTCTTGTGAAGGGTGTTGTTCCCTTAATTTCTTTCTCAGCCAGTTTATCATTTATTTAAAGAAGAGCTACTGATTTCTTTGAGTTAATTTTATATCCTGGCACTTTGCTGAAGCTGTGTATCAGCTGTAAAGAGTCCCTGGTAGAATTGTGGGGGTTGCTTATGTATACTAACATATCATTCATGAATAGTGATACCTTGACTTCTTCTTTTCCAATTCATATCCCCTTGATCTCCTTTCCTTGTCTTATTGCTCTAACTAGAAATTGAATATATAGGGAGAAAGTGGGCAACTTTGTCTTGTCCATTATTTTAGTGGAATTACTTAGATCTTTCTGTTAATCCTACATGTAACAGAGGCCTAAAATCCAAATATATAAAGAATGCAGAACCTTAGATTCCAACAAACCAAATAACTCAGTTAAAATATGGGTATAGAGCTAAAGAGAGAATTCTCAACATAGGAATCTCAAGTGGTCAATAAGCATTTGAAGAAATGTCCAACATCCTTAGTCATGAGGGAAATACAAGTCAAAATGACCCTGAGACTTCATGTTATACCAATCACAATGGCTATGATAAAAACCTTAAGTGATAGACTACACTGGCGAGCGTGTAGAGAAAGAGGAATATTCCTCAATTAATGGTGGGTTTGCAAACTTGTATAACTGCTCTGGAAATCAATCTGGCAGATTCTCTGAAAATTGGGAATAGTTCAACACTCAGCTATACCACTCCATGGCAAAAACCCATGCCACAAGAATGTGCTCCTTTGTATCAGCTTTCTTCATAATAGCCAGAAACTAAAACAACTCATGTGTCTCTCAAATGAAGAATGGATACAGACAAAGTGCTTCATTTAAACAATGGAATGCTAATCAGCTATTAAAAAATAAGGATAGCATGAATTTTGTAGTCACTTCACAGAGAGGAAGAACTAAACAATAAGGAAGGCCCAAGATAGGATGCTTCAATCTCACTTAGAATGGGGAGCAAAATATTCATGGGAGGCAGAGGGAGAAATGGGCCTAGATGGGACCTCCCCAGTAGAATATGGGGGCAGGATCAGGTGTAGGGAGAGTCGGTCCCAGAAGGCTGAGAGAATGAATGGAAATCATAAGCTGCTGGGACTAGGAATTTGGCGGTAATCTCTAGAAAGTCTGAGAAACCTGGGTTAGGTGAGGCTTCCACGAGTCAATGCAGGTAACCTTAGATGAAATGCTTAACGGTGGAAATATGGAACCTGAAGAGCCAACCGTCTGCAAGTAGGCAGGACACCCAGTGAAGGGATAAAGCAGCAACCCACCTATAAAACTTTTAATGGAAAATTTGTTCTGTCTAAAAAGAAATACACAGACCAAGATGGTGTAGAGGCTGAAGGAATGGTCAACATGAGACTCGTACCGTGGGGAAGCTTCAGTCTCTGACCCTATTAAAGATACTCTGTTATACTTGTAGAGAGGAGCTTAGCATTACCGTGCTCTCACGGGGTCTACCCCGTTGCTGATTGAAGAAGATGCGAGTGCCCACAGTCAAACATTGAAACCAAGACTGTTACAGAAGAGGGGAGAGACTGAATACCTTGAGGTGATAGACTCTCCACAGGAAGATCACAGTGTCACTTTACCTGGAGCTATGATAGACTGGGCCAGCGACCACAGAACATACAGTGGCTGAAGGGGGTAAGGGACTATAGGGAAGATTCGGAGGAAGACAGATTTTGGGATGTAAATAAATGAATGAATTATTCTTTTAAAGGAGTACTCTTGTCAGCTGTTTAATTCCTCAGTTTCCTCTTGTTAATTATGTGACCTATAGTTTATCTTGCAGCTTTGATGGAAATATTGTTTCTCTTCATAAGCTATCAGCAAATAATTATTCTTAGCTTTCATCTCTATGTGTAAGCTTGCTAACAACTTAGGTCCTTTGGAGAGAGCACCAAGACTTTCTATGCACGTTCCGTTGTCTGTCCAAGAACAATCTCTGAAGCCCCACCACAGAGGTAGGAATGGTAAGTAACAGACTTGTTTACAGGCAGGATAACAACAGCTAATGGTATCTGACTCGTCCCTGCTTGCCTCTTCCAGCGGGGAACTTGCGTCCTAGAAATTACCTGGTTGAAAGAGTCAAGGATCTATTATTCTTATCTTTTGTTTATGGAGGTTTTCACACGTCCAAACCTGGAAATATAGAGGAAAATGTAAACAGAATCAAAAATTTCCATCTTTGTGTGGACTACAGTTAAAATTCCCCTTACCTGTAAATAAAATGTTACAATCAAGCTGCCCTCACCAATCTACACTATTTAAGTTTTGAGTTTGTGAAATACTAGGTAAAAAATTCTTCCTAAAAAAAGTTTAACTCATATTTATGACAAATAAAGGCACCATAATAAGACTGTAATGTATTCCTTTGGACAGCGCAGTTTCTTTTGGTTTTAAATGTCATGCTGCCATAAAGGAAACATTTATGACAGGGTGCTTGGCAGGTGTTTGCTTATTAAACACTTTTGTAACTTAATTGAAGAATATCTTCACATCATCTTCTGTAGCATCTATTAGTAACATTCTTTTACTCTCAATTCATTCCCATTGTAAGTAAAGGTTGCAGGTACACAGTGAACCTAAAAGGTCAGTGCATCTTCTAAAATTCAAATCTCTAGCTATGAAAATTATTTATCCAAGATGTAACTCTCCACTCATTCCATGTGACTACAGGAAGGCAAAATAGTAAATCACCCAGTTGAAAGCCTCATATGCTAGAATAGTGTCCTCCAGTTAGAGACCTACTCTGTAATTATAAATTATAAAGTTCTGATAAATTGTGAGATTCTTTTGAATAGAAAAATCACCTATTTTGATTACACATCATGGGTTTTCGAATTCAAAAATAACAAAAGATAATCTCTCTGATCATAGCACTTTTTTCTCAAAGAGGAAAAAGCACTGAAAACATTTCTACTATCTTTTTATGAATGACAGAGAAGTAGAAGCATCTTTCACTACAGAACAATAAATCCACTGGAGCCAGGCATTAGCAAATGGAGAGAAACACTGATTGGAAACTAAAGACCTGTAGCCAGGATACCATTAGTTATTATTTAGTGTATCCTATATTCTCCCTAAGCTCCAACTTCATCACTTGCTAAGCTTAGACTGTCTGTTTTTATTTATTATATTCAAGTAATACACCGTAATTATGCTTTTCTGATATTTCAATTGAAATATTTAAAGCTACCAGCTCTTATAATTAAGACAAATGTTAAGATTATGTAAAACCTACCTTTTCCTTTTCATTTGTGTGTTTGATAACTTGAACTCTTATAGAAGGAATAAGTCAGTTCCTTAATTACTTGATCATGCTGTTGGGATTCTTAGCCAAACCAGTATTAGGAGATGGACTTAACTTTCGGTAACTGATACAAATCGCTCCATTTTGTTCTCTAGAAGAACATAGACAGTAGACTTTTGCACTAGACTAATCTTAAATGAACCTCTGTGATCACTTTCTGTCTTGCATGCTGAATCATCACACAAAATAATTCTGAACGTGAGTGTACATCCTTTTGAACTATTTGTATTCTAATAACAAAAATGTTTCTTTAGCAGCAATGTACTAAATCATTTATTAGGTAAATACCACTTCTTGTTCACTAACTTTTTAAGAAATAATTGTTACTTGGTCACTGTTAGTCATAACAATTTTTATGTAAATAATTTAATTATTTATCTAAATAGACATCCTAAAATGTAGACTAGAAGAAAATTTTCCACTTATTGAAGCATCTTCCTTAAATCATAAATTATATTATACCATAAATTTCATATATTTAAATGTTCCATTTTTTAATGTTGGTGCTAGTAATGAAATGATATTTCTTACTATCTGATAATTTTCTAAATCTGATAATGTGTAGAGATAATTTTTATACAATTATCAGACAGAACATGTTCCATTAGCAGAATCAAGGTGTTCTGCTGATAAAATTGAATAATGAGTCTTTTCCTAATTTGTTGGAAAAATTAGTAGAGATAATTTGTTCAATCTTAGATGATTCAAATGAGCTCATTTTCTTAGAACATTCACACTTTATGCATCTAAATGACACCTCTTTTTCCATTGGAGTCTGCATATATCACCATTTTTCAAGTAGGTAAATATACTGAATAATTTTGGGAAGGGTTGATCTACCTCAAAATCACTAAGGAAGATATTAAAAAAACCCTAAAATTAATGAAGGTAATATTTAATAACAAATAAAACGTGTGTACTCCATGATATATTTACTTATCTTGTATAATTATGCAATTGTTTATTGTGTTCCTTTAAAAATTGTTCCAGCCAAACAAATCTTAGAAATTGTTAGTCTCAATTAACCTGGTCCCTGAGATCAACACTGGATCACCAACTAGGCAGCATACACCAGCTGATATGAGGTCCCCAACACATATACAGCAGAGGACTGCCTCCGGATCTGAATTCAGTCAGAGACACCGAACCCTCAAGAGACTGGAGGCCCCATGGAGGTTAGAAGTCTGGTGGGGTGGGTGGAATGAAGACATCCTTGTGGAGAGAGGGCTCAGAGGAGGTATAAGATGTGGAAGGATCGGAGGGTGAACTGGAAGCAGAATAAAATCTGGAGAGTAAGAAAAAAAAAGAAAAAATAAGGGAAATACTTAAAAGAGAAAAGAAAATGGGAATTACTATGTCATATCCATAAAATAAACCATATTGCAAAAAATGTGAAATTGTCAGTCATAAGTAGAGGAATGCCAATCTTGGACTTCCCTAGTCTGGATGAATATACTCCTAAAGTTGTATCATGGCATGTTTATAAAGGTTTATCATAAATATTAAAACCCGAATACTACTGCTAATTTCATTGTTTAAATGTTCAGGAAAACTGTTCATTTTAACACTGATAAATAATGGAAATCAGAATTAGAACTGAGAGCTTTAAATGGAGCTCAGTGGCAGCGACCTGACCCGGCATGTAAAGAACCAGGGCGGTATCACCAAAGGCTAGAAAATTCACCTTTAATCTTTATGATAGATATTCCTTGTTCAATCCATAGAATCACTATTGTTAAAACATTCCAGTTCCTCTCAGCTTTAGTATTTTTTTCTAGCCAAATGAAAATTTCAAATAATTTACATTACTTTTATTATAAAGAATACAATAATAATGATGATAATATGAATTTAAATGTAAAAGCATTTGTAATGTCACATTATTGTTTTCTGGGGACTAAGCCACCAATCAATGAGTACACATGGAGGGAATCATGGGTCCAGCCACATATGTAGCAGAGGATGACCTTATCTGGCATCAATGGCAGAAGAAGCCTTTGGTCCTATGAAGGTTCTTTCCCCAGTGCAGGGGAATGCCAGGGTGTTGAGGTGGGAGTAGGTGAGTGGAGTGGGAGCATCTCTTTAGAAGCAGGGGGGGGTGAAGGGAGGGGGGAAGGGGATAGCATTTGAAATGTAAATACATAAAATATCCAATAAAAAAGTTTAAAATATCAAACATAAGAATACTATATACTGATGATATATAGTGATTCAGACCCTTTTCTCTCTTTCTTGTTTATTAATCATTTTAATGTTTACATTTCAAATAATATCTCCCTTCCGGTTACGCCACTACAACCCTCGCATCCTATCCTCCTCTCCCGCTCCACTTTGCCTCTATGAGGGTGCTTCCCCAACCACCCATCCTCTCCCGCCCCACAGCTCTAGCATCCTCTTCACTGGGACATCAAGCTTCTACAGAACCAAGGGCCTCACCTCCCACTGATGTTAGATAAGGCTACCCTCTGCTACACATGTATCTGGGTCCATCAATAAACTCTTTGGTTGGCGATTTAGTCCCTGGAAACTCTAGGTGGCCAGGTTAGTTAATACTGTTGTTCTTCCAATGATGTTGCAATACCATTCAGCTCATTCAGTCCTTCCCTTAACTCTTCCATTGGGGTCCCCGATTCAGTCTGATGGTTGCTTATAAATATCTTCATCTGTATTGTTCAGGTGCTGATAGAACCTCTCAGGGAACAGCCATACCAGGCTCCTGTCACCAAGTGCTTCTTGACATCAGCAATAGTGTCAGGGTTTAATGTTTGCAGATGGGATGGATCTCTAGGTGGGACAGTTTCTGCATGGCCTTTCCTTAAGATTCAGACCCTTTTCATAGTTAACTTTTTCATTCCTCTTTGAGATATTTCACACTTTTGAATGTTCTCAATGTTCTGAGTGTTTTGAACCTTTGCAGTTCTGTCCAGGTGTAGCGTATTTGCTCGTCTGTCTAGTGAGAAAAACACACCTTTGCATTCCTCTTAAACAGTCCCTGCAGTTTGAGTACTGCTCTAAGGTTGCTAGTGGCTCTCTTCCTCTTCTCCAGTATCTCATGCAGTAAATAATTAATGTAGTGGTTTAATTTAAATATATGTTAATGTATCATAAAAGCAAAAACAGAATCCACTCTTTTCTCACTACACTGAACAGTGCTTCCACTACAGAAGGCATAAATATGTAGCAATTTGAATTACAAAGGATTTTACAAAAACATAATTCAAATAAATCAATTAAATATATATGTAACTTGGAATGTAAGTAGGAACCTTTGAATTATATTGTTTCTAAGGGTTACTTATCCAGGCAGGATATATTTATAATTTTATAATGATTACAATATAGTTTATATAGTATTCTTATGTTTGATATTTTAAACTTTTTTATTGGATATTTTATGTATTTACATTTCAAATGCTATCCCCTTCCCCCCCTCCCTTCACCCCCCCCTGCTTCTAAAGAGATGCTCCCACTCCACTCACCTACTCCCACCTCAACACCCTGGCATTCCCCTGCACTGGGGAAAGAACCTTCATAGGACCAAAGGCTTCTTCTGCCATTGATGCCAGATAAGGTCATCCTCTGCTACATATGTGGCTGGACCCATGATTCCCTCCATGTGTACTCATTGATTGGTGGTTTAGTCCCCAGAAAACAATAATGTGACATTACAAATGCTTTTACATTTAAATTCATATTATCATCATTATTATTGTATTCTTTATAATAAAAGTAATGTAAATTATTTGAAATTTTCATTTGGCTAGAAAAAAATACTAAAGCTGAGAGGAACTGAGATGCTTCTGAGATCACAAGGTTAGAAGCCAACAGAGCTGAAAAGGAATTTCAAAGCTATTTGTCTAGAATTCTTTCCCTTTTCTTAGCGTTCCATTGACATAAAACATAACAGCATCTTAGAGCCAAGAGCAGATGTGCCCATACGGTGGCTCCTGTTTCCTGGATTTAAGGGAAAACTCTGCATGCTCTGTTTACCTACAAAACTGTGATGTGAGTTAAGTATTTTACAATGTTTGCTATTGGGCAACCACTAAGGGGCAGTCATACACAACTGTCAGCACATAGTGGCTCTGGGCAGTGAGTCATGGCAGCTACAACCCCATTGCAGGGAAAAGAATTGAATCCTCTTGGTTTTATTTCTCAGTTGAGAACTGGAGCAGAAAGAAAGCAAAACACTTTGTCTCCCCCCAGGATCTAGTTATACCTTCTACGAAGACAAACACATCACTTGCAATTCTCTTAGCCCATTGCTGATGAGAAAGAAATACATTCAGAGAGCTTACTGGAGCATCCAGATAAACCCCACACCAAAATAAATGGTGGCTTTGTTTACAGATCACTTTCTTGTCTTTCCCTTCTGCCCTCTGTTCACAGAGGCAAGAAAGGAAACTGCAACCACGAAAAACATTAGTTCTCTGTTCAGAGCTAAAATATAAGTCTTCAAATGGGTTGTAACAAGTGAATTTGAGGTCCAAAACTTAGTGCTCTGTGAGGTAAAGTCCTCCCAGCTCTATCTGATTTGATCTTCTGCATAATATCCTTAGGCATTGCTCTTAGGATGGGCAAGATTGGGTGGAGGGAAATTGCTGTTATAAAGGTTAGGGGGGAAATCCTTAAACTACACTTGACAGGTTGTATTGATCTACTACAAAATCTAACCATTACTGAGACAGATGGGGGAGCTCTGAGACTCTCAATCCCAACATTGCATCAGCTATTGCTGATCATGCTGCACATGCTGACAATACCTCCAGTCTGAAAAGCAGGGCTTACATGCCTGAAATAAATTGTTTTGATTAGAACCTTTAGGAGAGAAAGTCATAAGGTACAGTTTTATCGACTACTTGCCAAACAACGCAGAGCCATGCACTGTAAGCTTGTTTTGCTCTTGTAAGTCATGCAGCAACTAGGCTTTTATTTTCTAAGGTTATGGACTTAGACTATAACATATTATCATCTCCTCTGAATTATTGCATGCTTGGCAGGCTAGGAAATGGAATTAATTTTCAAGGACTGCTGACCTCTCTTTATATGTTTACATACCTGCTTCTGTACTTGTAGTGGAGTCTGGTTTTGTCTACTAAAGTTTGCGGTGGTTTTTCTGACAATATATTAAGAATCATGATCAGCAAGGTGTGTTCCAGAATCCTGCACCAGGTTCTAAAAATAAATTATAGGAGAATAATCTGTTAACTAGCCATGTTAGTAAAACCTGTTCTCTCTCTCTCTCTCTCTCTCTCTCTCTCTCTCTCTGTCTCTCTCTCTCCCTCTCCCTCCCTCCCTCCCTCTGTTCTCCCTGAAGCACAGCTTCCCTTTGCAGAGAGATTTCTTTTAATCCATTGCTGTTTTCCAAAAACAAGACAATTTAGTGCAATCAACCAAACAAAATTTAGACAAATCATTGTGAAATGCAAATCGTGAAGCCAGTATCCTTGCTTTCTGAAGCTGGACTTGTGTAACATTATCCCTCTTGAAAGCAGTTATTGTGATGCTCTTTTCTCTGCAAAATGCATAGATCTCATTCTTTTTGCTTATTTTCTTAGGCAGCATAAATGAGTTTCCCTGGTTGCCATTTTAGATAGGACTGAACACATAGGATCATTATATGTACTACCAGTAATGATACCATTGTGGTGGGACTATCCCGCTTACATAAAAACAAGCATCTTGCCTAGGGAGAATGTGTGCATTTGTTTTCTATATAAATGATTTTATAAGATCATAACACAAAGGCTGGAAAAAATAATTTGTATGAGTTTTATCATTCATTCTATTAAAGATGGTATGTGGTAAGATTTATATATAAAGTCATTACATTGCAATTTACAAAATACAGTAGCAAATATGATCTAATGTGATTGACTTCAATTCATAAATTTGATGATATTTACTAATCCTACCACATTCCAACTCTGTGTTAAGAATAATTAATAAATTAATAAAATGCATGTAGAACATGATGACTTCCCTTTGGGATTTTACAATTCATTCAGAAGATATAAATCATTGAAATGCATTTCGAGCTAGAAAATGCTAAATGTCAACTGATTATTAAAGCTATGCAGGAAGACACCGATAAGTACCAGTTCAGCTTCAGAAAGGGAGAATGAAATCTGGACTGTAAAAAAGGATTAAAGATTAAAAATAAACTTTCAAGAAAAGAAAGAGGAAAAAAATTAGGAAAAATTACTCTGTGTGCCCCAAATAGAAGGTGTGATTATAAAGGTTCTATCTATTTAAATAACTCACTTGATTTGTCATATGTTGTTAAGAAATGAAGTGTGTTGTGTGGAAAAGAAAATCCAATCATTCAACAACTCTTCAAGCATTCACAGTTGTCCCTCTGTTTTTTAGCCATCAGAAGAAACAAAAGCTGCAAACAAATGCAACGTCATTTCGTCCTGTCTCTAAAGCTGTTTGGGAGAACGAGTATAGGCACTCACTTTGCAACCAATCTTCTGTTCTCCAAGAAAATACAATGATTTCTAATATCTATTCTTTTAACAACAAATCCTCTTATATTACAATAGTTCTCTGGACATCCATTTAAAAATTTAATCCAGGATGATTTTCATGACTTTTTCAATTATTTCTAAATCAGTACATCCTAGTAATATGATGTGCTAATCTCTTTGTCATATTTATTCTAGAACGATAGCTTCAGAAACATAAATTTGCTGCTTATTGAGAATGACGGTACTCCTACTTGAAATGTTTTGTGCTTGCCATGCATATAAAGGATGTGCATTGAATCTGGTTGACAGTACACACCACCAATACAACCTACTATCAAAGAATGTAAACATGAAGTAACTTAATTCTTATCACACCAAATTCTCAAAATATGTTCTTACACTATTCACCACATACATATGCATAAGAATAAATGAACAACTCTAGTAGCAGGTATTTTCAAAGGCAGGGTGGGATATTGTTAACACACTCTATATTATTATCATTAAGATTAAATACTGTATTCAATATATACTACATATAAAGTCTTTATAGTAAATAACAATTGGTAGCTTTTTGTTAGCCTATCTCCAGGTTTTTAAACAAACGCATATATGTTTGTTAAAGCAGTATAGTATGCATGTGCATGCAAGCATGTATACCCTCAAAGGCCAGAGAAAATATCTAGTGTATCATTTATTGTTATCTGTCTTAATACCTTCATATAGACTTTCCATTTGAATCTGAAACCCACTGATTGGTTTAGGCTAGCCCAGCAATCTCCTGTGGTCTTTATGTGTCCACCACTCAATTCTGTGTTCACCAGTCTGTGGGACTGTGTACAACCTTCAAATTAATACCTAGCAAGCAAATTCAGGTCTCCATGCTTGTCTAGCAAATTCTTTCATACCCCAGGCCATTTCCTCATCCCTTTACAGGAAGCATTTTAAGGAAAAAGGATGTAAGCAACTGTGAAGAATCACACAGTCGGTTGGGATATACCATACTCATTTAGAAATGAGACTAATAATCCAGGTCACATTATATAAAATTCTTTCTCATCATAATTTATATAATGTAAGTACATAAATGTGATTTCTTATCAAACACAGTCACTACTACACATATTGCATATCAGAGAGGATACCTATTTCTAGTTCATAATCAAAACTGTAAGTGTAGGTGCTGGTTAGTTTACTAGAGTAGAAGAATATCTAATTAATTCCATTCTTTGAAAATCAGTTTGACTTCATATTCTTACTGTGGTAAAGTGTGGAGTATTATTGTTTCATAATAGTATCCACTTTTCAATTATTTCAAAAATTGTCTGCAAATTTATTGCCTGGTAGGAATTTCTTTGTACCATTTTTCTACCTACAAAATATGAATATACTTTAAATTTGGCTCAAATGAGCTTTGCAAATTACATAAAGTACATGTGTATATCTGTGCCTATGTGTGTTAGTGCACATATGTTTCTGCTAATTATATCTAACTCCAATAAATCGTATCACAGATTTCTAATTACAGAGATTTTTTTAACACTTGAGTACTGATGGAAGTCATCCAACTTTTATTTATGTTCTTAGCTTTGAATCATCACCCCAGTACTTCCCGTTTTCTTTTGACATTTAGTTACATAGACAAAGATCTTCTACATAAGCCATTTGTGCTAAACTGTCAGGAGATGAACCAGTTTCAATTTTTTAAATCTCTTTCTTTAACGTTAGAACACTTAAGTCAGCAGAGCTGATTCATACATGATTTACTTGCACTTAGTCATGAATTATGGCCATTCACCAAGAACATATAAAGAGGGCATGTATTTTGGCTTTTCCCTTGTATTTATTGTTTTGTATTTTGCATTTCAATGGTGGCTCAATACCACAAGTGCCTCTCTTCAACTCTTTAAGGGGAAAACCTTAAAAGAATGTACAGATGTCCTTAATTCCCTACTGTGTTCCTTGTCTTTCCAATATCAAGTGATACATTATCTGTAGGCCAAGTGCTTTGAGCTCATTTCTCCACTTATGAAAATCCAAGTATGCAAATACCCATGTGCTCTCAGAAATGCAAGCTCAATTTAAGTTATGCCACTGAGGAACAAAGGCAATTAAATTAGCCTTCTCTCTCCTCCTTGATGCCTTTCTCTGACCATACCACTTTAGCAGTAATTTGTCTCAAAAAAATGTCAGATATGTTCAAGATCAAGTAAAGATTCTACCAAGCATCCCAAGCCTCACATGACCTCCAGATATAAATGTCCTATGCAGGACTGACTTCCCTTATTGACTATCCACTCTGATAAAGAAAAAAAGTTTGTTCTGGAGCCTTGCATCTCTGCTGAATATACTGAGCTTTCGCCAAAGCCTTAAGCTTACATTCGCACTCTAAATTTCTCTGTAGTGACCTTCTTTATGGAAGAAAAATGTTTAGGACAAAATACACATTCTTAATATCACATTCAAGTTAATTTAGCAGATGGTATTCTTGTTTATTATAAAATTATAAAATATCATAGTATACGAGAAAAAGATGAAAAAGGCAATGCCTTGTTCCATTTACAATGTGTATCCCTTTATCACAGAGAATTAATGAATATTTTGAAAGTAAATTTATCTAACAGGATCTGGCAATGGTACTGAATTTTTTAAATTATCATAGTAAAAGATGACAAACGTAGTTGTAACATCACTTTGGTAAATCACAAATCATTTATATTTTTTCTGTATGTTTTTGGCTGAGGATCACGGTTAATTTCCCTTTATGTGGTTATTACAGCTATGCATAGATATATACAAGCAAATCTTTTTTTTTTTTTACATTTTTTTTATTAACGAGTATTTCTTATATACATTTCGAGTGTTATTCCCTTTCCCGGTATCCGGGCAAACATCCCCCTCCCCCCGCCCCTTCCTTATGGGTGTTCCCCTCCCAACCCTCCCCCCATTGCCGCCCTCCCCCCACCAGTCTAGTTCACTGGGGGTTCAGTCTTAGCAGGACCCAGGGCTTCCCCTTCCACTGGTGCTCTTACTAGGATATTCATTGCTACCTATGAGGTCAGAGTCCAGGGTCAGTCCATGTATAGTCTTTAGGTAGTGGCTTAGTCCCTGGAAGCTCTGGTTGCTTGGCATTGTTGTACATATGGGGTCTCGAGCCCCTTCAAACTCTTCCAGTTCTTTCTCTGATTCCTTCAATAGGGGACCTATTCTCAGTTCAGTGGTTTGCTGCTGGCATTCGCCTCTGTATTTGCTGTATTCTGGCTGTGTCTCTCAGGAGCGATCTACATCCAGCTCCTGTCGGTCTGCACTTCTTTGCTTCATCCATCTTGTCTAATTGGGTGGCTGTATATGTATGGGCCACATGTGGGGCAGGCTCTGAATGGGTGTTCCTTCAGTCTCTGTTTTAATCTTTGCCTCTCTCTTCCCTGCCAAGGGTATTCTTGTTCCCCTTTTAAAGACGGAGTGAAGCATTCACATTTTGATCATCCGTCTTGAGTTTCATTTGTTCTAGGCATGTAGGGTAATTCAAGCCTTTGGGCTAATAGCCACTTATCAATGAGTGCATACCATGTATGTCTTTCTGTGATTGGGTTAGCTCACTCAGGATGATATTTTCCAGTTCCAACCATTTGCCTACGAATTTCATAAAGTCGTTGTTTTTGATAGCTGAGTAATATTCCATTGTGTAGATGTACCACATTTTCTGTATCCATTCCTCTGTTGAAGGGCATCTGGGTTCTTTCCAGATTCTGGCTATTATAAATAAGGCTGCAATGAACATAGTGGAGCACGTGTCTTTTTTATATGTTGGGGCATCTTTTGGGTATATGCCCAAGAGAGGTATAACTGGATCCTCAGGCAGTTCAATGTCCAATTTTCTGAGGATCCTCCAGACTGATTTCCAGAATGGTTGTACCAGTATGCAATCCCACCAACAATGGAGGAGTGTTTCTCTTTCTCCACATCCTCGCCAGCATCTGTTGTCCCCTGAGTTTTTGATCTTAGCCATTCACACTGGTGTGAGGTGAAATCTCAGGGTTGTTTTGATTTGCATTTCCCTTATGACTAAAGATGTTGAACATTTCTTTAGGTGTTTCTCAGCCATTCGGCATTCCTCAGCTGTGAATTCTCTGTTTAGCTCTGAACCCCATTTTTTAATAGGGTTATTTGTCTCCCTGCGGTCTAACTTCTTGAGTTCTTTGTATATTTTGGATATAAGGCCTCTATCTGTTGTAGGATTGGTAAAGATCTTTCCCCAATCTGTTGGTTGCCGTTTTGTCCTAACCACAGTGTCCTTTGCCTTACAGAAGCTTTGCAGTTTTATGAGATCCCATTTGTCGATTCTTGATCTTAGAGCATAAGCCATTGGTGTTTTGTTCAGGAAATTTTTTCCAGTGCCCATGTGTTCCAGATGCTTCCCTAGTTTTTCTTCTATTAGTTTGAGTGTGTCTGGTTTGATGTGGAGGTCCTTGATCCACTTGGACTTAAGCTTTGTACAGGGTGATAAGCATGGATCGATCTGCATTCTTCTACATGTTGACCTCCAGTTGAACCAGCACCATTTGCTGAAAATGCTATCTTTTTTCCATTTGATGGTTTTGGCTCCTTTGTCAAAAAAAAGTGACCATAGGTGTATGGGTTCATTTCTGGTTCTTCAATTCTATTCCATTGGTCTATCTGTCTGTCTCTGTACTAATACCATGCAGTTTTTATCACTGTTGCTGTGTAATACTGCTTGAGTTCAGGGATAGTGATTCCCGCTGAAGTCCTTTTATTGTTGAGGATAGCTTTAGCTATCCTGGGTTTTTTGTTATTCCAGATGAATTTGCAAATTGTTCTGTCTAACTCTTTGAAGAATTGGATTGGTATTTTGATGGGGATTGCATTGAATCTGTAGATTGCTTTTGGTAAAATGGCCATTTTTACTATATTAATCCTGCCAATCCATGAGCATGGGAGATCTTTCCATCTTCTGAGGTCTGCTTCAATTTCTTTCTTCAGTGTCTTGAAGTTCTTATTGTACAGATCTTTTACTTGCTTTGTTAAAGTCACACCGAGGTACTTTATATTATTTGGGTCTATTATGAAGGGTGTCATTTCCCTAATTTCTTTCTCGGCTTGTTTCTCTTTTGTATAGAGGAAGGCAACTGATTTATTTGAGTTAATTTAATACCCAGCCACTTTGCTGAAGTTGTTTATCAACTTTAGTAGTTCTCTGGTGGAACTTTTGGGATCACTTAAATATACTATCATATCATCTGCAAATAGTGATATTTTGACTTCTTCTTTTCCGATCTGTATCCACTTGACCTCCTTTTGTTGTCCGATTGCTCTGGCTAGAACTTCAAGAACTATATTGAATAATTAGGGAGAGAGTGGGCAGCCTTGTCTACTCCCTGATTTTAGTGGGATTGCTTCAAGTTTCTCTCCATTTAGTTTAATGTTAGCAAATGGTTTGCTGTATATGGCTTTTACTATTTTCAGGTATGGGCCTTGAATTCCTATTCTTTCCAGGACTTTTTTCATGAAGGGGTGTTGAATTTTGTCAAATGCTTTCTCAGTGTCTAATGAAATGATCATGTGGTTTTGTTCTTTCAGTTTGTTTATATAATGGATCACGTTGATGGTTTTCCGTACATTAAACCATCCCTGCATGCCTGGGATGAAGCCTACTTGGTCATGGTGGATGATTGTTCTGATGTGCTCTTGGATTCGGTTTGCCAGAATTTTGTTGAGTATTTTTCCGTCGATATTCATAAGGGAAATTGGTCTGAAGTTCTCTTTCTTTGTTGGGTCTTTGTGTGGTTTAGGTATAAGAGTAATTGTGGCTTCGTAGAAGGTATTCGGTAGTGATCCATCTGTTTCAATTTTGTGGAATAGTTTGGATAATATTGGTATGAGGTCTTCTATGAAGGTTTGATAGAATTCTGCACTAAACCCGTCTGGACCTGGGCTCTTTTTGGTTGGGAGATCTTTAATGACTGCTTCTATTTCCTTAGGAGTTATGGGGTTGTTTAACTGGTTTATCTGTTCCTGATTTAACTTCGGTACCTGGTATCTGTCTAGGAAATTGTCCATTTCCTGAAGATTTTCAAATTTGTTGAATATAGGTTTTTATAGTAAGATCTGATGATTTTTTGAATTGCCTCTGAATCTGTTGTTATGTCTCCCTTTTCATTTCTGATTTTGTTAATTTGGACACACTCTCTGTGTCCTCTCGTTAGTCTGGCTAAGGGTTTATCTATCTTGTTGATTTTCTCAAAGAACCAACTTTTGGTTCTGTTGATTCTTTCTATGGTCCTTTTTGTTTCTACTTCGTTGATTTCAGCTCTGAGATTGATTATTTCCTGCCTTCTACTCCTCCTGGGCGTATTTGCTTCTTTTTGTTCTAGAGCTTTTAGGTGTGCTGTCAAGCTGGTGACATATGCTCTTTCCTGTTTCTTTCTGCAGGCACTCAGCGCTATGAGTTTTCCTCTTAGCACAGCTTTCATTGTGTCCCATAAGTTTGGGTATGTTGTACCTTCATTTTCATTAAATTCTAAAAAGTTTTTAATTTCTTTCTTTATTTCTTCCTTGACCAGGTTATCATTGAGTAGAGCATTGTTCAATTTCCAAGTATATGTGGGCATTCTTCCTTGATTGTTATTGAAGACCAGTTTTAGGCCGTGGTGGTCTGATAGCACGCATGGGATTATTTCTATCTTTCTGTACCTGTTGAGGCCCGTTTTTTGACCAATTATATGGTCAATTTTGGAGAAAGTACCATGAGGAGCTGAGATGAAGGTATATCCTTTTGCTTTAGGATAGAATGTTCTATAAATATCCGTTAAGTCCATTTGGCTCATGACTTCTCTTAGTCTGTCTACATCTCTGTTTAATTTCTGTTTCCAGGATCTGTCCATTGATGAGAGTGGGGTGTTGAAATCGCCCACTATTATTGTGTGAGTTGCAATGTGTGTTTTGAGCTTTAGTAAGGTTTCTTTTACATATGTAGGTGCCCTTGTATTTGGGGCATAGATATTTAGGATTGAGAGTTCATCTTGGTGGATTTTTCCTTTGATGAATATGAAGTGTCCTTCCTTATATTTTTTGATGACTTTTAGTTGAAAATTGATTTTATTTGATATTAGAATGGCTACTCCAGCTTGCTTCTTCTGACCATTTGCTTGGAAAATTGTTTTCCAGCCTTTCACTCTGAGGTAATGTCTGTCTTTGTCTCTGAGGTGTGTTTCCTGTAGGCAGCAGAATGCAGGGTCCTCGATGCGTATCCAGTTTGTTAATCTATGTCTTTTTATTGGGGAGTTGAGGCCATTGATGTTGAGAGATATTAAGGAATAGTGATTATTGCTTCCCGTTATATTCATATTTGGATGTGAGGTTATGTTTGTGTGCTTTCATTCTCTTTGTTTTGTTGCCAAGACGATTAGTTTCTTGCTTCTTCTAGGGTATAGCTTTCCTCCTTATGTTGGGCTTTACCATTTATTATAATTTGTAGTGCTGGATTTGTAGAAAGATATTGTGTAAATTTGGTTTTTATCATGGAATATCTTGGTTTCTCCATCTATGTTAATTGAGAGTTTTGCTGGATACAGTAACCTGGGCTGGCATTTGTGTTCTCTTAGGGTCTGTATGACATCAGTCCAGGATCTTCTGGCCTTCATAGTTTCTGGCGAGAAGTCTGGTGTGATTCTGATAGGTCTCCCTTTATATGTTACTTGACCTTTTTCCCTGACTGCTTTTAATATTCTTTCTTTATTTTGTGCGTTTGATTTTTGACTATTATGTGACGGGATGTGTTTCTTTTCTGGTCCAATCTATTTGGAGTTCTGTAGGCTTCTTGTATGCCTATGGGTATCTCTTTTTTTAGGTTAGGGAAGTTTTCTTCTATGATTTTGTTGAAGATATTTACTGGTCCTTTGAGCTGGGAGTCTTCACTCTCTTCTATACCTATTATCCTTAGGTTTGATCTTCTCATTGAGTCCTGGATTTCCTGTATGTTTTGGACCAGTAGCTTTTTCCGCTTTACATTATCTTTGACAGTTGAGTCAATGATTTCTATGGAATCTTCTGCTCCTGAGATTCTCTCTTCCATCTCTTGTATTCTGTTGGTGAAGCTTGTATCTACAGCTCCTTGTCTCTTCTTTTGGTTTTCTATATCCAGGGTTGTTTCCATGTGTTCTTTCTTGATTGCTTCTATTTCCATTTTTAATTCCTTCAACTGTTTGATTGTGTTTTCCTGGAATTCTTTCAGGGATTTTTGTGACTCCTCTCTATGGGCTTCTACTTGTTTATTTATGATTTCCTGATATTCTTTCAGGGATTTTTGTGTCTCCTCTCTATGGGCTTCTTTTTGTTTATTTATGTTTTCCTGGAATTCTTTCAGGCATTTTTGCGATTCCTCTCTGTAGACTTCTACTTGTTTATTAATGTTTTCCTGTGTTTCTCTAAGGGAGTTCTTCACGTCTTTCTTGAAGTCCTCCAGCATCATGATCAAATATGATTTTGAAACTAGATCTTGCTTTTCTGGTGTGTTTGGACATTCCATGTTTGTTTTGGTGGGAGAATTGGGCTCCGATGATGCCACGTAGTCTTGGTTTCTGTTGCTTGGGTTCCTGTGCTTGCCTCTCGCCATCAGATTATCTCTAGTGTTACTTTGTTCTGCTATTTCTGACAGTGGCTAGACTGTCCCTATAAGCCTGTGTGTCAGGAGTGCTGTAGACCTCTTTTACTGTTTTCTTTCAGCCAGTTATGGGGACAGAGTGTTCTGCTTTCGTGCGTGTAGTTTTTCCTCTGTACAGGTCTTCAGCTGTTCCTGTGGGCCTGTGTCTTTAGTTCACCAGGCAGGTCACTTGCAGCATACAAGTTGGTCTTACCTGTGGTCCCGAGGCTCAAGTTCGCTCGCGGGGTGCTGCCCACGGGCTCTTTGCGGAGGCAGCAACCAGGAAGACCTGTGCCGCCCCTTCTGGGAGCTTCAGTGCACCAGGGTTCCAGATGGCCTTTGGTGTTTTCCTCTGGTGTCCGAGATGTATGTACAGAGAGCAGTCTCTTCTGGTTTCCCAGGCTTGTCTGCCTCTCTGAAGGTTTAGCTCTCCCTCCCACGGGATTTGGGTGCAGAGAACTGTTTATCCGGTCTGTTTCCTTCAGGTTCCGGCGGTGTCTCAGGCAGGGGTCCTGCCGCTCCTGGGCCCTCCCCCACGGGAGCCCAGAGGCCTTATACAGTTTCCTCTTGGGCCAGGGATGTGGGCAGGGGTGGGCAGTGTTGGTGGTCTCTTCTGCTCTGCAGCCTCAGGAGTGCCCACCTGACCAGGCGGTGAGGTCTCTTTCCCACGGGGTCTGGGAGCAGAGAGCTGCTGCGGGCCGGGATCCGCGGGTGTGGGACTTCCGGTAAACACAGGACTTGCCCGGTCCTAGAGGAATTCTGCCTCTGTGTGTCCCGATTTCACCAGGCAGCTTTCTTGCAGCAGACAATTTGGTCTTACCTGTGGTCCTGAGGCTCAAGTTTGCTCGCGGGGTGCTGCCCACGGGCTCTCTGTGGCGGCAGCAACCAGGAAGACCTGTGCCGCCCCTTCCGGGAGCTTTAGTGCACCAGAGTTCCAGATGGTCTTTGGTGTTTTCCTCTGGCGTCTGAGATGTATGTACAGAGAGCAGTCTCTTCTGTTTTCCCAGGCTTGTCTGCCTCTCTGAAGGTTTAGCTCTCCCTCCCACGGGATTTGGGTGCAGAGAACTGTTTATCCGGTCTGTTTCCTTCAGGTTCCGGCGGTGTCTCTATACAAGCAAATCTTAAATATGCCATACATCATTACTTTATATTGATGATTTACTGTCATTTCCATTATATATCAAATATTTCGATAAAATAAAATATTAGTTTTTCATACTCTAAGAGCATCTAATATTTTATCTGATATTTGAAAGTTAATATAAAATTGAGAAAATATCATCAAAGTCCTCAAGGTATACTAAATCATTGCAAACTCTTTGAAAATATTAAAGGTTAGATATTCATAATGGTGTTATTCTGTTTAATTTACATATGATAAGATGACTAGTTTTTGAAATGCTCTTCTAGGATTCCTTATTTCTTTTTAGAAAAAATGGAGATAACACTATTGTTGCAAATGCAATGCTGAAAAACATTCATATTCATATAATAAAAATATGTGATTAAAATTCTAATCAGTGCTCTGAATGGGATCAAGAAATGGTAAAAAGTTTGATTAGAATTTTAATTTTTTTCATCTGACCCTAAGAAAATAGCAAGGAAATGTTGTTAACGTAGGAGGCCCTCCCATCAGCCTACTACAAAATATAAACAAGTGGTTAGCATATTCCATGCCTGAAGTGAAACCACATTGAGCTTTGTCTCTTTGTATTTTTTAATATGCCAAGGGTTAAATGTTAAATAAACTTCCCATGGATGTTCATTTATATCTCCACGAAGATCTAAGTCATCTGGAAAATCAGAAGCTGAACAACCAATAGAGCAATACAGATGACTGACAATGTAGTTAAGTGGGGAATAAGTGTCAATCATTTGAAGAATCACACTATCATATGTGCACTGTTCTTCCTTTCCTACTCAAAGGGCCCCTTTATAGTCAGGCAAGGAATGGAAGACAGTTTCCTGCTAAGTACACAGAGATGGAGAAGGAACAGAGGTAAAATGTTCTGCCCTGTTTCTAAAGAGGTCATTCTTTGAAGCAGTAACTTTAGAAATTCACTTCAATTGAGAGGAAATGAGTTTTTGTTGCTTGACTATCCCATTATGGGAAATACCTTTAGCTTGTCAATAGGAAAGGCCGGTTTGGAGTTCAGTCAATGCATAAAGGACATTGTTAAGTCCATGGTGATCCTCACTTTTGAATAGAGCTCCTGCCACACCTTCCTTTTCCCATGTAATTTCCAAGTTTTCTTTTAGAGCTGTATTGTTTGAAAACCGTTCCTGTCAGTAATGGTGTGAGGATTGTCATCTAAAGCTTGACTGAAACCATTTCAAAGTGCTGAAGTTACCAGTAATGCCACCTCAGGCACTAAAGGGATGCCAGCAGAATTGAAATGTTCTCTTGTTAATAGAAAAAAAATAAACTCTACAACTTCAGGGAGAGTGAACAACAAAGGCTTTTACAAAGCCAAGAGCAGCAGGAAGCCATCCCGTACATAAGAGTTGAAATCATCTTGTCTTGGTCAGATTTGGGGTAAATTTCTATCATGGGTAGATGTAGGTCTTTATGCTCCAGGTTACATCACTCTCAAGGGAAATAAAAATGACTCTCCTGAAACCAGGTTACTGTTAAGAGAAAACATACCTAAATGGCCTGGGGTGCAGAGAGAACACACTTCCTAATATGCCAGTAGAGAATCAGAATTTGACATTGAATTTCACAGATTCATAGCTATGGTTTTTAATCAATTTGACTAATTCCATATATACATTTCTTGCCTATCACCCTAACTTGAAACTACTTAGTCAAGATCATTATTTTAGAATGGAATGTATAATCCTTGACTATGATTTGGTTTATTGTCTTTTCAACAGCAATAATAATCCTTATTCCTTGTCATAATAATATCTATCTAGACTGTTCTATATATCAATTAAGAGTCATAAACAAATGAAACTCAAGACGGATGATCAAAATGTGAATGCTTCACTCCTTCTTTAAAAGGGGAACAAGAATACCCTTGGCAGGGAAGAGAGAGGCAAAGATTAAAACAGAGACTGAAGGAACACCCATTCAGAGCCTGCCCCACATGTGGCCCATACATATACAGCCACCCAATTAGACAAGATGGATGAAGCAAAGAAGTGCAGACCGACAGGAGCCGGATGTAGATCGCTCCTGAGAGACACAGCCAGAATACAGCAAATACAGAGGCGAATGCCAGCAGCAAACCACTGAACTGAGAATAGGACCCCCGTTGAAGGAATCAGAGAAAGAACTGGAAGAGTTTGAAGGGGCTCGAGACCCCATATGTACAACAATGCCAAGCAACCAGAGCTTCCAGGGACTAAGCCACTACCTAAAGACTATACATGGACTGACCCTGGACTCTGACCTCATAGGTAGCAATGAATATCCTAGTAAGAGCACCAGTGGAAGGGGAAGCCCTGGGTCCTGCTAAGACTGAACCCCCATTGAACTAGACTGGTGGGGGGAGGGCGGCAATGGGGGGAGGGTTGGGAGGGGAACACCCATAAGGAAGGGGCGGGGGGAGGGGGATTTTTGCCCGGATACCGGGAAAGGGAATAACACTCGAAATGTATATAAGAAATACTCAAGTTAATAAAAAAAAAAAAAGCCTTACAGAAAAGGACACCATCAATCAAGTAAAGAATGGGAAAAAAAAAGAGTCATGAAATGCTGACAGTTTCATATAAATAAATAATTCATATCATTCTCATAATTAATTTTGACCTCACAATTACAGCAGTACTACCAAAGGATCTAGATTACAAAATTAAAACAAACACACAAACAAACAACCCCAGTATTCTGCAGAGAGCAGATCTCTGGTTAGAGTGGTATAGAAACTCCATTGGTTGAATGCATATTAATTGGTGCTACTAAGGAAAGGCAAAAATAAATGTTGGTTAAAGGGATGCTGATATCTTTCAACTGAAACTTTAGATTTTGTATAGTAAGTATATCATTATCATCTAACTAGGAAATAGTTTCCTTTTTCTTTGTTAGGTATATTAGTTCTCAAAGATGTGAACATTCCAAAAACGGTATCCCTTTCTGAGCAATCTCTTCTATGCATTCATTCAATCTAATTTTACACTAAGTCAGTTTTAAGCCATACTGTGAAGAAGGTCCCTTTCTCCATACACACTGAACTGTGCATGGACTTCAACCATCATCATATTAAAGTGAGTACTTTACTTCGATGTACCAACTCTCTGATTTTCTGAAAGGACCAAGTAAGCAAAAAATTTTTACCTCCTTTATGGGGATTTGGAGGAAGTAATTGCTGAGATTCACAATAGCTGTGCTTCAGATTTTGAGTGCATGCATAGATCTTTCAGAATGCAGAACTCCCGCAGAGTGTCATGCGTGCTTTGGGCTTGCATCAAAAAGAATTTCCAAATTGTATATTGACATGAGGAAGGGGAGTGTTGGTTATCAGTGATATTGAGGTATTAATTATTCAGCTTTACTGCTGTGTGTTATGAATAATGCATTTGACATTTTATGGCAGAACAGTAGTTTCTATCAGCCAGCGGTGCTCTCTAAACATACACTGGAACATAGGGTATTAGAAAAACAACTAATTGGTCTTGAACTTTAGTGTGGGAACCTCATTTCTATCAAGACTCAAAAGACAGGTTACTGCTTTCGCATACGTCAGGTGTTCATCTAGTCGCTATTATTACGTTGAATAAAGTTATAAACAAGAAAGAGGATTTCCTCTACTGGGAAAGATCACTTAAAAATTCTTTGAACTATGAATGCCACAAATTAATGGAGACTAAATTTGGTCAGCAATATAGCGTGCCCTTTTCACAAATAGCCCGTAAGGAGGTCGTGAAATCAGTATCAATTATATAACCATTCGAAATTGATGTCAATTTTTAGGCGAGAAAATCTAATGGGCTACTAGTAATACGTAGACATGCACATTAAAATCAGAGAAAGGAAAAGGACAAAGGAAAACAGTTTAATTATATTGAAAAAACATATCTTTTGAGAAAATAAAACATTGAAAGTTAGGGCAGTGTATGCTTGTTGAGTATCAGAATACAAAGAATATAGCAGTTTTCAGTCACTGATGGTGTCACTGTGGGCACAAAAATCCACATGGAGAGTACTACTAGTCTACTAGAATCTTTTCAATCACTCATGCATATTTCCTGTCCTAGTGATTCTTCTCTAGGATATGTATAATGCAGATTTCTCTACAAAGGTCCAGAAGACATATTTATTATTGCTGGTGTCTCAATCATGAAGAAGTAAAAAAGATTAACCCTTACTGACAAAGCAGATGGAAAAATGTAATGCATATACACTTAAAAGTAGTTAGATGTGGGGTTGGGGATTTAGCTCAGTGGTTGAGCTTGCCTAGCAGGCACAAGGCCCTGGGTTCGGTCCCCAGCTCCGAAAAAAAGAAAAAAAGAAAAAAAGAAAAAAAAGTAGTTAGATGCAAGAACAAACACATGCTAGAAGCAATAACTCAGTTTATAGGTCAGCATGAATAGCAACCATGACAAAAGTCGGGAAACACATTAAGATGAAGATGTGTTGTTCTGATTAAAAATAACCCTCCTGGATGTATAGAGAGTGGCACTATTAAGAGGTGCAGCCTTGCTGGAGGAAATATATTACATCTTTGAGGTTTCAGATGTTTAAGCTAGACCCAATGTCACCCATTCTTTTGCTTGACAATTCAGATGTAAAACACTCAGCTCCCTCTCCAGCAACACGTCTGCCTATATGCTGCAATTTCCAGGGATAATGGACTAACTCTATGAACTATAAACCAGCCCCTCCTAAAGGTTTTGCTGTATAAGAGTTGTGGTCATAGTGTCTCTGCACAGCAGTTGAAACCCCAAATAAACAATGTCATCTTCGAAAATTTAAGTATGTACACATAATACCTCTACTGGCATATATTTCATCTTCCAACATTTACACTTAAATCTACATCTAAAATTTATTTACTTCTGTTTATGAAGGAGAGCATTCTATAATTCTCTTGTAAATTATTTTCCTATTTTAAGATATTAAAAATCATGCCATTTCCAACTAGCTCATTAAAAGTTAGAGGAGAATTTTTACATGTTTTTTAAATATTTAATGCAAATTTTAACATAATAATTAAGTGTCCTTCTTTTAAATAGAGGGGAGAGCACAAACAGAGCCTCCCACTACCAGTTATTATATAGTGTAGCTTCCCACCTTGAGGGAAATCACAGGGGTCATCACATCACGAGTTAAATATGTAAGTTTCACCCTGGTGAAACCAGCTATTTGATTATCGCAAGGTAAGTTTCTTATTGAAAAATTTTTATACTAAACTGAATTATTTTTATCCTAATATTATTTTGAATTTATAGCCATAAGTTATTTATAGTATTGGTTTAAAATACTTTTACTATGTTTAATATATGGGTACATTATCTTGTCATTCTCAAAATAAATAATTTCTATCTCAAAGAGACAAATTCTTCATTTTTAGCATTGTTTTTATATATTCCAATCACAAGTTATAGCTTATTAAATTTAAAACTTCTTTTGAAAACAAAGTGAAACATATAATTTATATATATGAATATATACACATATGGAGACATTCTAGAATTATATAATTGATGAGGGCTTTTTAAGAAGTTCTGTATCAAGATTTCTAAAAGTTTTATATAAATAAAATATAAGCTTAAGTGTTAAATTAAATAACTCCCATTTGAATGGGCAGAGATGGAGGGCAAATGAGCAGATGAACAATCTATCGTCAAGGAAATGCACATTTGAACAGGCCTACACAACAGTTGGGATGTTTGTAACTTTTAAAATAAATCCATATCAGGTATCCACTAATGTGGAATATGGAATTTTATTCACAAATTCCAGAACATATTTTTGGACTTTTTGAGATGCCAGATGTAATTGTTCAATAGAATGTAATACTTTCTCATACAGAAAATATATCTCTACATAGAATTTCATATAAATCTCAATACTAATTTTAATTGGCGAGGATCAAAATCATTTATAATATTTATTAATAAACTCATAAAATGCATTTGCATATAGAATTCTCAACAATAAAATTGAATTACTAAAGCAACAAAAGTGGATTAATTTTCAACTCTTTATGATAAGGAAAAGAAGCCTGGAGTTAAAATGTTGCATAAAAGTCACATTAATTTTAAGTACAGGCTAATCTATTATAATAACTAAACTAAGCAGGAATTACTTTAGAGGGTATAGAGGAATTTTAATCCAGCAACATGGCTGCTTTGGTGACGCATCACATCCAAAGACCATTAAGTCTCTGTGATACCTCTGGAATGGCACATCTTCCATGTCTCTGAGTGGAATGCAGATATGACCTTGGCGCACACCTTTACTTTTGATGTAAAGTTAAGCTGCACACAATTTTTAGTAGTAGGAGAAAATGTAGAGAAATGTTAAGTCAGCAGTATGGCTGCTCTGGCAAAGGATCATATTTAAAGATCTTCTAGGTGTATATGATCTGGACAGAATGTATACAGTATAATTTGTCTAGAATACAGATACATCCTCAGTACACATTTTTAATCCCTAACAATGAAGATAAAGTTAGTCTGCAGAAGGAAGCAGCCATGTTTGAAAGTGACTTCAATTGTGGGGAAGAAAAACTGACCAGTCAAAGAAAGTTTTGACAGATTGAGTCAGAGATAGGATATGCCTAACTCTCAGGAGAACAAACAGGGAAGAGTAAGTAGTTAAACCTACCAGAGTTCAGAAAGAGCTAGAAAGAGTGAATTTACTCAACAGTAAGCTGAATCTTTCGAATAAAAGTTACTGATGCAGGAAGGCAAAGGTGGAATATATGAGGGCCAGAAATGGGAGATTGCGGAGAAAGGAGGATGATTTCGGGAGTGACAGTGGTATCACGCATGGTCTCAGTAGATTAGTATGTACACATATCTATTTCAAGTTCTCTCAAACTGTTCATTTAAATACACATAGATTGATGAGTGTCAATGATACTCCAATAAAACTGCAATCTTTCTGACGAAGAAAGCCTTAGTGAAGACATTGAAAAATTACCCTATTTTGTTATGAGCTCTTTGGCCAACTAAAGACAAGCTGTGGTTAATCTCAACCACAGCACTTAACAGAAGTTGACTGTCTGTGGTTCAACATGAACCTGGTGAGGTCCATTGTATGTGGGTGACCTTAGTGGCTGGTGTCTTTCAATAGTTTCCCATTTCACCATAGTCTACTAGGGAAGGGGAACATTTAATATAAAGTATGTTTGTGCAATTCATCTCTCATTGTGGAAATCTACCGAACCATAAACATAGACTGTATTTTACCAAAAAAAAAAAGGTAACAGAAGAAGAATCGTTGTCTACAACAAGGAATAAACCCTGTTTTAATTTAAGTAGAATAGATTTTAAAACTTTTCTAACTACAGTTTGACTCCTTTCTGGTGGGCTATGGGCAGCAGCAAAACAGAACTGTGGTGAGCTCTTACAATTGAGCATCCAACGTGGAGCTAGGTATCCATCAGAAACAACTGTCTATCTCTTACAGTTTCCTCCATTGGTTCTGCCCTCCTGTCTTTCCTGTGGAATCTGGTAAACTTCTATCTTGTCATCAGGAATTCTAAGACTTTTCTGGAAAACATAGAACAAGGTAACTCCCCAGCACACAACTCTCTCTCTCTCTCTCTCTCTCTCTCTCTCTCTCTCTCTCTCTCTCTCTCTGTGTGTGTGTGTGTGTGTGTGTTTATAGGTCATGTGGAATATTCTCCTTTATCACTTTCAATTCCATTTTCTTGAGGTAGTGTTTTTGTCAGAACCTGGAACTTGCATTGATTTTTCGTGAGGCTGTTGTTCAGAAAACTACAGTGATCCTTGTCTGGCTATGTCTGTAACCCTAGACTTCCCAGTGTATGCTTCAGTGCCAGGCTTTTTAAAATCACATGGAACCTTAACCCTCACTTAACAGTATTGGCGGGTAGGCCCTCTGGTGGATGTTATGAGGAATTCCCTGAGGTGCTTCCTCACCTCCTCCCTTACCTTTTCGCCCTTACCTCCTTCCTTTCTTCACAGTGATACAAAGAGGTTCTCATCAGGTACAGGCATCTTGTTGTTAAACATCTATGTTACAAAAGAATAGGACAAAAAATTTCCATTAATTATAAATTACCAGATCTGTGATATTTTGTTATAAAAGGACAAAACAGGTGGGGGTAGTGTTTGATCAGCAAAACTGAATCCGATGTTTTGCCTGACAGTTTAGCGCACAAAATAAATGTTACATAAAATAAGAGTAGGCAGCTACCATGCTGACTGCTCACAAGGTAGCCACTGGCGCTTGTATGAGAAATGTGATAATACTTCTGTTAACCAATTCTTTTGCATTTTTAAATTTTTGAGACATGAGCTACTCCTCTAATTTCAAGAAAGAAAATACCACACTTCATTTTGATATGCCTCAATTTAAAAGTAAAAGTAAAGCATTAGAGAATTATCCTTAGGAGAACTCCAGGCAGTAGACGAATATTGGGAGGAAGAGGCAACAAGAACACTGATAGGTCTCCCAACCTGCAGAAGTTAACCCTAAAATTTCACTAACCGCACTAACCCTGCTAAATAATATCAGTGGGTTGTATCTATAACCATAGATTTTTATTTATATACAATATCTTAGAAAGAATGAGGAGATGGGGAGTAGTAATAGGGAAAGAGAAAGAATGAAGCAAAACAGTACTCATACATTACATTCTCAAAAAGAATTCATATTTTCTATTCACCTAGCATAATTTCACACTTCATAATATAGTTGAGGTCTTGTACTGAGGTATAAAGACTTTCTAAAGGATTACACTTTACTCCTTCTTTTAACTTTCCCTGTGAATATGCAATCTGAACCATTATTGATACTTAACTAGGAGCTATATGTAAAAATTTCTCTGGAGATATACTATATAATGAATACGATACAGAGATCTAGGGAAACAGTGGTGTATTTCTTCCTCTTGCTATATGACCTCTAGTTCAGAATACTTTCTTTCTCTTCCTTATGTTTTTCCTTGATTAAGATACTCCATGTGATCCATGTAGCTATGACACCAGTGATCTCAGAATTGGTTTCATAGAGTTGGGTTTGTGGGTTTGCACAGAAAAAAGAAAGGAAGTGAGATCAAGGTGTTTAATCACCTGGCTGGCCATCCATGAGAGTTTGGTACATTTTATTAAAACAAAAATCTCCAAGTACCTCCTTTAATTATGTGAAATATACTTTTGGGTATTGGAGTCCTTCTGTCTACAATAAGGGATTCTTTACTACGCTTTTTGTTTTTCTATCTACTCATACCTTTGTCATTATTTTGTTGTAAATAAACCCCTTCAAATTATTCTAATTTGAGTTTGCCATCTGTTTCTTGTTTGTATACTGATTGATACAAAGTATACTGTAAGCTTACAGAAATTTACTTGCATATAAAAGCTTGTAGCAATAAATATGCATCCTTTTTTCCTTCAACACAATGAGCAGCATTCTCCGCAAACCTTGCCCATCTCAATGATAAAACGTCTCATATCATTTTCCATATTAATGTATTATGATTTGCAAAGTTTAGAGAGAATTTAGCCTGATTGTCTATAAGGAATATTGAAGAAGTATAAGGGACATATGATATGATATAGAAATATTTTGAATCATAAAATTTATCCTACATGAATATGCTTTTTGAGATTAATAAAATTATAATATTTCTCTGTTCTTTTTCCTCCCCCAAACACTCCAATGTACTCTTCCCACTTTGCTTCACACTCACGGCATCTTTTTTTTTCATAAATTCTTATTGAATGCATATATATAGTTACACACACACATTAGATATAACTTGTTCAGTTCATGGTTCATATGATATTATATTTATATATGTTGTATGACTGCGTGATTCCCTTGACCATCTTAAAACTATATTCATATTTTTAAGTCAAAGAAGAATAGAGTTTCTCTGTATAGAGACTATAACACGGCATAACTTTACATCTGTGTCTTCAGGCACCTTATTGTAACTATTCTAACACAGACGCACATTACAGTAGCAGGGCTGCACTAAAGATGTAACATTCATTTCAATAAAATCTATAAACAAAACTTAGACCTTATAAACTTATTCAACTGTTTTTTAAAGCTTAAGAAAAATTTAAAAAGAAATATACATATTGGTGTAAAAGGATTAAATCTTATCAGATTTCACAATATGCTTTGGTGTTTGGACACAGAAAATACAATACACTACTGCATGATATTTCTTTATTCTAAATTTGCAGTAATATCATAGACATATTAATTATTTAATAAATGTATGCACCACAAAATCCTTCTTTGAAGGTCACTGTAAACCTACTCACATTCAAGTATTATGGAAATTACTGACATTAAGATAGAGAGACCATCTTTCAATGCATAAATAGATTCAGAGTTGCCTCTAGAACCCTTTAAAATTAAGAGAAAAGGGAGTCTAAGATAAAACAAACAAAATGCTTGTGTCTTGGTTCAGTTTGATCAATTAGTGAATATAGTAAGGTTTCTTATAGGAGCAGTAGAACTCAGAAGAGGTTATACTGATTGAAAATCCCTTGTCAGTCAGGGATAAATACCCTACCAATGAATAAAAACATCAATCATTTATTTCATATATAACCTTTAAAGGAAAGTGTTATCATGGGAATTTCATGAACACTCATGGGCATTGTGACATTCTTGATTCTTTTAAAAGACAGTACTTTGGCTTTCTTCCCCAATTTCATTTTCTCCATGGTTTTACCAATTCTGAAGTCCACTCCTGTTTAATGGATGGATTGAAATAATTCAGATCAGTATCTTCATGTCAAGTTCACCTGACACTCTTAATATCTACATCTCATGTTTCCCAGTTATCATGTAACCTATAAACCTTTCTTAATGTTAAGGAATGCAATTTAATGAGGGGTATTATTTCTCCCATCACAGGTACTGGAAACTCACAGAATAATGGTGAGACATTGACCTTGATACTTTTTGCTAACCTAGGTTCTTCTAGATCTTCCTAATATGTATTCATGTATAGATCATATTTTCTAAACCTCAACTCTCTGCTAATCAATAGTAGCCATGTCATGAAGTCATTTTGAAAACAAAGTTCATGTGAAATACTTAGCATGATGAATTTTAATATCATCAATGATGAAAAGACAGGAAATCTATGCCAGTGTCTTGGCCTATTAGATTGGAAGACACTGAATATCAAGAAGGCTATTGATAAGGATTCTTCTAACTTCTCAATATGTAGAGTATTTGAAGAATAGCAGGAGAGAAGAAGGAAAAACAATACTGTAATGACTATATATGAAAATGAGTTGCAACACACACCGCCTTACCTTGTATGCTAGGTCTTTTAGTTTGGTTCCTGATGCTATGATAAACACCAAAACTAAAATCAACTTGTGGAAGAACAGTTATCTTGTCTAGGAGTCAAGGTACAGTGTTCATAATGGTGGAAGAGACATGGCAGCAGGCAGCCAGAAAAGGAAGCTGAGAGATCATATCTTCAACTGCAAACACGGAGTAGAGATAAACTGGAAGAATCATGATCATGGGCTAGTCATCTAGTCATGCAATCTCCCCTTTAAGGGTACATCTCCTAAAAATTCCATAATGTATCTAAAGGAGTCTCCAAATTTGGGACCAAGTATTAAAAACTTGAGCCGATAGGGGATATTTCTCATTTAAATATTGATACTAACTCACAAAATATTAAAAAATACATTTCCTTATTATGTAAAAATTTCAAGAATCTGTATCAGATGAGACTGCCAAGGTCAGTTCTATTCATTATATTACCAGGTTAAGTTATATTAAATATATATTGAAAAATATAAACTGAAATTTTATAGTATATACCAAAGTCAAATAATTTAACATAAATTCTATAGACCTTTAGTGCTGCTTTCTAAAACAGCATAACTTGATTTTATCATGGAAATCTATCGGATCACAGTTGAATGATTAACACATGGGAAGGTTGTCTTTTCTATAGGGCGTCAATGGGGATTCTAGCTCTTTCTTCACTTCTGCCTCTTACTGAATACAGGTTCAGTCCTGTTAACAACCAAGAAGTAACTATTAAAGATGATGTGGCCAATATTTGTTATGCAAATGCTACAACTGTGAGAAAGAGAACGTGTGAAAAACTAGTATGAGTATTCCTAGGTGGAGGTAGAATAACACAGCTAATTTGTGCATTCTTGAGCTTCAGTCTCACTAACTGCTAAGCTTAGAATTATTTTCACCTATAGGAAAATACTAATAAAATAGGGACGACTTAAAATTCCAGATATTCTATAAGACCACTGTAAAATTTGAAAAATGTCTCAACTACTTTTTTTTAATTTAAGATTTATAAAGAATCAAATTATTTTTAAGGAAGGAGCACCAATGAGTTTTACATAGGATTAAATAAGGTATGATTAGGAGCTGGAATTGAAGAAATGCATCTGAATCTATTAAAATGTCTGTACCTATAGAATTAAGGCAAAGACACTAAATGATGTTGTTTGTTGATATTCTCTTATCTGACATCAACCCAGATTCTAACTCAATGACTACACTTTGATTTGTTTTCTAATGTTAACTTCATGGTTATAATTGTTTTGAAATATTCAGTGGAACAATTAATTATAGTCACAAAATCCTACATAGTATGGGAGTAATTTTGAAACAAGTAAATGTGACTGAACCTGAACAGAACATAATAATTAATTCAAATAATAGAAAACAACTCTAAGATGATTTAAAATGAGTTCCTAGGAATAATTAGTTACATACATAATCATAATTAAGAATACAATTTGGAAACATTTAATTCACTTTGTTGAAATGTTTTTCTTTTTTGCCACATCACTTTTATAACTGAGCCTACGTTTTCTAAATCCCTAACACTATTTTTTCATTTCAACGTTTAGGAAAACTACTTCTATGCCTACATTACTAGTTCATAATAAACTTTTCTGATTATATTTTTGTTTATTTTTTGTTAGTTATATGGGCATATGCTCAATGTTCGGTACCAAATGTATTTCACTTCTATTCCTTACTGTTTAATTTGTATAATCATTATTTTAATTATGATATTTAACGAATGTGATATGCTAGTCCTAGTAGATGCTTATAATGTCAGATACAGCCTGGGCTAGTATGAGAAGTAATCTTAAAATAATAGGACAAAGCTAAAAAACTGGTACACACTTTGAAACTGGCAAAAGTAGGTTAGGGATTCCTAGGTGGGAATGTGGATTTGAACTCAAGACATGTAGGCAATGATTAGTTAATTCCCAGGAACTTTTGTTCCCTTCTTTATTTTTTTTCCTCTCCATCTTTATTAAATTGGGTATTTCTTATTTACATTTCATTTGTTATTCCCTTTGCCGGTTTCCAGATCAACATGCCTTTATCCCCTCCCTCTCCCCATTTATATCATTGTTCCCTGCCCGAAACTCCCCCTAATACCACCCTCCCCCCAACAATGCTGTTCACTGTGCATACAGTCTTGGCAGGGCCAAGCGCTTCCCCTTCCACTGGCGCTCTTACTAGGCTATTCATTGCTACCTATGAGGTTGGAGCTCAGGGTCAGTGCATGTATAGTCTTTTGGTAGTGACTTAGTCCCTGGAAGCTCTGGTTGGTTGGCATTGTTGTTCATATGGGGTCTCAAGACCGTTCAGGTCTTTCAGTCCTTTCTCTGAAACCTTCAACGGGGGTCCCGTTCTTAGTTCAGTGGTTTGCTGCTGGCATTCGCCTATGTATTTGCCATATACTGTCTGTGTCTCTCAGGAGAGATATACATCTGGTTCCTGTCAGCCTGCACTTCTCTGCTTCATCCAACTTATCTAGTTTGGTGGTTGTATATGTATGGGCCACATGTGGGGCAGGCTCTGAATGGGCGTTCCTTCAGCCTCTGTTCTAAACTTTGATGAATATGAAGTGTCCTTCCTTATCTTTTTTGATGACTTTTAGTTGAAAATCTATTTTCTTCCATATTAGAATGGCTACTCCAGCTTGCTTCTTCAGACCATTTGCTTGGAAAGTTCTTTTCCAGCCGTTCACTCTGAGGTAGTGTCTGTCTTTGTCTCTGAGGTGTGTTTCCTGTAGGCAGCAGAATGCAGGGTCCTCATTGCATATCCAGTTTGTTAATCTATGTCTTTTTATTGGGGAGTTGAGACCATTGATGTTGAGAGATATTAAGGAATAGTGATTATTGCTTCCTGGTATATTCATATTTGGATGTGAGGTCATGTTTGTGTGCTTTCATTCTCTTTGTTTTGTTGCCAAGACAATTAGTTTCTTGCTTTTTCTATGGTGTAGCTTGCCTCCTTATGTTGGTCTTTGCCATTTATTATCCTTTGTAGCGCGGGATTTGTAGAAAGATATTGTGTAAATTTGGTTTTGTCATGGAATATCTTGGTTTCTCCATCTATGTTAATTGAGAGTTTTGCAGGATACAGTAACCTGGGCTGGCATTTGTGTTCTCTTAGGGTCTGTATGACATCTGTCCAGGATCTTCTGGCTTTCATAGTCTCTGGTGAGAAGTCTGGTGTGATTCTGATAGGTCTGCCTTTATATGTTACTTGACCTTTTACCCTTACTGCTTTTAATATTCTTTTCTTTATTTTGTGCATTTGGTGTTTTGACTATTATATGACAGGAGGAGTTTCTTTTCTGGTCCAATCTATTTGGAGTTCTGTAGGCTTCTTGTATGTTTATGGGCATCTCTTTCTTTAGGTTAGGGAAGTTTTCTTCTATGATTTTGTTGAAGATATTTACTGGTCCTTTGAGCTGGTAGTCTTCACTCTCTTCTATACCTATTATCCTTAGCTTTGATCTTCTCATTGAGTCCTGGATTTCCTGTATGTTTTGGGCCAGGAGCTTTTTCCATTTTACATTATCTTTGATAGTTGTGTCGATGATTCCTATGGAAACTTCTGCTCCTGACATTCTCTCTTCTATCTCTCATATTCTGTTTGTGATGCTGGTATCTATGGCTCCTTGTCTCTTCCTTTGGTTTTCTATATCCAGGGTTGTCTCCCTTTGTGGTCTCTTTATTACTTCTATTTCCATTTTTAATTCCTTCATCTGTTTGATTGTGCTTTCCTGAAATTCTTTCAGGGATTTTTGTGATCCCTCTCTATAGGCATATACTTGTTTATTTATGTTTTCCTGCATTTCTCTAAGGGTGTTCTTTATGTCTTTCTTGAAGTTCTCCATCATCATGATCAAATGTGATTTTAAATCTAGATCATGCTTTTCTGGTGTGTTTGGATATTCAGTGTTTGCTTTGGTGGGAGAATTGGGCTCTGGTGATGCCATATAGTCTTGGTTTCTCTTGTTTGGGTTCCTGCTCTTGCCTCTCACCATCAGGTTTTCTCTGGTGTTACCTTATTCTGCTATTTCTGACAGTGGCTAGACTGTCCTATAGGCCTGTGTGTCAGGAGTGCTGTAGACCTGTTTTCCTGTTTTCTTTCAGCCAGTTATGGGACCAGAATGTTCTGCTTTTGGGCATGTAGTCTTTCCTGTCTACTGGTCTTCAGCTGTTTCTGTGGGCCTGTGTCCTGAGTCCACCAGGCAGGTCGTTTGGAGCAGAAAAGTTGGTCTTACCTGTGGTTCTGCAGCTCAAGTTGCTCGTGGGGGGCTGCTTTTGAGCTCTAGGTGAGGGCAGCAACCAGGAGGGTCTGTGCCACCTTTTCCTGGAGCCCAGGTGCACCAGGGCCCCAGATGGCTTTAGGTGTTTTCCTCTGGAGTCAGAAATGTGGGCAGAGTGCAGTCTCTTCTGGCTTCCCAGGCGTGTCTGCCCCTCTGAAGGTTTAGCTCTCCCTCCCATGGGATTTGGGTTCAGAGAACTGTTGACCGATTCCCTTCATGTTCAGGGAGTGTCTGTACTGCCGAGTATTTCTTATTTACATTTCCAGCTTTTCCTTTCTTAATGGATGCCCTCCAACTAATAACCTGGATTTTCACTTCTAAGTTTTGTTTAAAATAAACTTAAGTAATTTCATTTGTAATAAAGAATTCAATATATATTATGTTATATTACATTGTATTCTTATAACATTATGTTATTTAATGTATATTTTATTAGTCACATATATGTATGTATATTAGCTATACTGAGTTAAGAAAGGTCTCACTTACCTGTGTGCTTCTCATGAGAATGTTTAGTAAATATTTACTTGAAAATAATTATAATCACAAATTAAGGGTAGACTAGATTCTCCTGAAATTGTTAATCTAATCATACCATATATAGACCTCTTAAAAACAAATCTGTAATTCATGTTATTAGTTCCAGCCAATTGTTTTGGCTATCCAACAGTAATAAGACACAAGGTGATATACTGGCTGTTGAAACACTGACCACTAAGTAAGTAGTTAAATACTAATTCATGTGAACACTTTATAGTATCATTAACATATTTTACTAAGTTACATCAAATGATTCACAGATGTCTCATTTAGTATATACCCTACAAGGCCATTTCATTTTCTGCTACTTTTTAAGGAGAATCTAGAATATCCATGTTTTACATTAAAAGGAAACTACAGAAACATCAAGTGACATGAATCTAAACCATTGTAGAACAATAAAAGAGAAATCTTCATTTAAGCAACACTAAAATGTTGTAATATTCTGGTTGTTAAATATATGCTTCTCACAACCTACAACCTAGGTATGTTAAGTTCATTCAATTTCCGTTTTGGAATTCAATAATTTTTACTTTACAAAATGATTGCAAAATCATATGAGGGCCACAGATTCAAACTGGACATCAAGAAGGAGTCTGACTTTTGTTCTATGTTTCTATATCTCTACCAAGATTCTTGTCCCACACAACTAAGTCTACTTAGGAATATACATTTTGGCTTCATTGTTATCCTGTGTGTATTTATGTTCATATTAACTTTTATTCACTTTATATCCTGATCAATGTCCCCTACCCAGTCTCCCCCTATCTAAGTCCCAACCCTATTCCCTCTCACCTTCTCCTCTGCAAGAGTACAACATCTCCCACCGCCCCATATACCACCACCCTGGCACATCAAGTCTCTGCAGGACTAGGTGCTTCTTGTTCTAGACCTACATGAACACCAAACTGCATATCTGCTACATATATGCAAGGTACCTTAGTCCAGATCATGTATGCTATTTGGTTGGTGGTTCAGTTGATGAGAGCTCCCAAGACAGTTTACTCTGTTGGTCTTTCTGTGGAATACTTATCTCCAGTCCATCCCTCAACTCTTCCAAAGAGTTCCTAAGCTGCATCCAATGTTTGTTGTGGGTCTCTGTACCTTTATGAGGAAACTGCTGGGTAGAACATCTCAGAGGACAGCTATGTCTTCAAGCATAACAGGATATCATTAATAGTGCCAGGAATCGAAACTTACCTTTGAGATTGGTCTTTAGTTGGGTCAGTTGTGGCTTGGTTTTTCCCTCAATATCAGCTCTATCCCCCATCCCTGCATTTTTATAGGTAGGATAATTTTGGGTCAAAATGTTGTAGATGGTTTGGTGTACTTATTGTTCCCCTGAGGTTACTGTGTGGCTGAGGATAGCCTCTTCAGATTCCATTTCCTATGCTTTGAGTTTCAGCTAAGATCACTCCACATTGATGCATGGGGCCCAACCCTATCCCAGGTGTCTGCCTCCTAACCCCAATCTCAGCCAGCTTGCAGTTTTCCATTTATTCTTGTGGGGCAAGTAGATCATGCTACTAGAGAGAAGAACAGATAAGTTTGAGTGAACCTTAATCACATGGAACTCTGAGTTGAGTGTGGTAGCTGTGGGGCCAGTTTACTACCAAACTACCTGTTCTGGAATACATAACAATGACACCCCAGTGAGAGGACTGTGACAATTAGTCATTTAGTATAAAAACATAGGTTTCTTTGTGCTAAGGGGGTATCTAGATAGGCCCAAAATATTAAGTCAATGAGTTTCCCTTCCTGTGTACTCCTTCCTGCCAAAAGTATTTAATTTCTGGATCACCCCAAGTAGGGTGTATTCATTTACATTTATCATCAAATACAAGTGTTTGGAAAAGCAAGGACTTTCTCTTAGTCAAGGATCACTGCAGTCAGGAAGCCTTCATTAGAAAGAGCCAAGCCTAAATCTCAAAAAGCATCCCTTTCTCCCACAAAGTTGCCGACCTCCACCTGCCTCTTATGACTATTTTATTCACCCTTCTAACCGAGATTTAATCATCTCTGGTGTGCCTTCTTTCTTGTTTACTTTCTTTGGATTTGTAAAGTATGTTTCCAGCACTTTTGATTAATAGCCACATATAAGTGAGCGCATAGCCTGCATGTTCTATTTAGTATGGGCTGCCTCACTCAGGATGATATTCTCAAGTTCCATGCTTTTGCCTACCAAATTCATGATGTCTTTGTTTTTAATAATGGAATAATATTTTGTTGTGTGGATGTACCGCATTTTCTCTATTCATTCTTCAGTTAAGGGACATCTAGGTTGTTTCCCATTTATGGCTATTATGAGTAAAGCTGCTATGAAAACAGTTGAGCAAATGTCCCTATGGTATGGTGCAGTATCTTTTGAGTATATTCCCAGGAGTTGAACAGCTGTGTCTTGAGTTAGAAATATTCCCTGTTTATGAGAAACTGTCACATCGATTTCTAAAGTAGCTATACAACTTTGGTCTCCCACCAGCATCAGAGGAGTGTTTTCTTTCCTCTACATCATCAATAGCAAGTGCTATCACTTGATATTTTGATCTCAGCTATTCTGATAGATGTAAGACAGACTCTTAGAGTCATTTTGATTTGCATATCTTTGATGACTAAGGAGTGTGAATATTTCTCTAAGCTTTTTTATCTTTTTGGCCATTTTAGATACCCTGTTAAGAATTGTCTGTCTAGCTATGAACCCCATTTCTATGGGTTACTGGAGGTGTTTGTGTCTAACTTCTTGAGTTCTTTATAAATTTTTAATATTGGCCTTCTGTGAGATGTCGAACAACTTTCCAGTGTCAAAATTGCTTATTTACCATTTTGTTAATTACACCTAACATTTGAAAATAAGCTTTTGATATTTTAATATGTATAATTATCTCCAAATGAAGAGAGAATCTAAAGTTCCCAATATCATAAAATATAATTCTCCTAAAATAATTTTGATAGCTTGCACTTGGAGATTGATGATGATGATGATGAGGAGGAGGAGGAGGGTGATGAGGATGATGATGATGACACTGATGTTACAAGTGAAATAAGAATAAGTAACAAACATGGGCACTGGAGAAAATTTCCTGAACAAAACACCAATGGCTTATGTTCTAAGATCAAGAATCAACAAATGGGATCTCATAAAACTACAAGGCTTCTGTAAGGCAAAGTACACTGTAGTTAGGACAAAACAGCAACCAACAGGTTGAGAAAAGATCTTTACCAATCCTTCAACTGATAGAGGGCTCATATCCAAAATATACAAAGAACTCAAGAAGTTAGACAGCAGGGAGACAAATAACCCTATTAAAAATGGGGTTCAGAGCTAAACAAAGAATTCATAGGTGAGGAATGCCGAAGGGCTGAGAAACACCTAAAGAAATGTTCAACATCTTTAGTCATGAGGGAAATGCAAATCAAAACAACCCTGAGATTTCACCTCACACCAGTGAGAATGGCTAAGATCAAAAACTCAGGTGACAGCAGATGCTGGCGAGGATGGCGGAGAAAGAGGAACACTCCTCCATTGTTGGTGGGATTGCAGACTGGTACAACCATTCTGGAAATCAGTCTGGAGGTTCCTCAGAAAATTGGACATTGAACTGTTTGAGGATCCAGCTATACCACTCTTGGGCATATACCCAAAAGATGCCCCAACATATAACAAAGACACGTGCTCCACTATGTTCATCACAGCCTTATTTATAATAGCCAGAAGCTGGAAAGAACCCAGATGCCCTTCAACAGAGGAATGGATACAGAAAATGTGGTGCATCTAACAGAATGGAATATTACTCAGCTCTCAAAAACAATGACTTTATGAAATTCGTAGGCAAATAGTTGGAACTGGAAAATATCATCCTGAGTGAGGTAACCCAATCACAGAAAAACACACATGGTATGCACTCATTGATAAGTGGCTATTAGCCCAAATGCTCGAATTACTCTAGATGCCTAGAACAAATGAAACTCAAGACGGATGATCAAAATGGGAATGCTTCACTCCTTCTTTGAAAGGGGAACAAGAATACCCTTGGCAGGGAATAGAGAGGCAAAGATTAAAACAGACACAGAAGGAACACCCATTCAGAGCCTGCCCCACATGTGGCCCATACATATACAGCCATCCAATTAGACAAGATGGATGAAGCATCATAATAGACCCCAATAATATAAAGTATCTCGGTGTGACTTTAACCAAGCAAGTAATTGATCTGCATGATAAGAACTTCAAGCCTCTGAAGAAAGAAATTGAAGAAGACCTCAGAAGATGGAAAGATCTCCCATGCTCATAGATTGGCAGGATTAATATAGTAAAAATGGCCATTTTACCAAAAGCGATCTACAGATTCAATGCAATCCCCATCAAAATACCAATTCACTTCTTCAAAGAGTTAGACAGAACAATTTGCAAATTCATCTGGAGTAACAAAAAACCCAGGATAGCTAAAACTATTCTCAACAATAAAAGGACTTCAGGCGGAATCACTATCCCCGAACTCAAGCAGTATTACAGAGCAATAGTGATAAAAACTGCATGGTTTTGGTACAGAGACAGACAGATAGACCAGTGGAATAGAATTGCAGACCCAGAAATGAATCCACACACCTATGGTCACTTGATTTTTGACAAAGGAGCCAAAACCATCCAATGGAAAAAAATATAACACTTTCAGCAAATGGTGCTGGTTCAACTAGAGTTCAGCATGTGGAAGAATGCAGATCGATCCATGCTTATCATCCTGTACAAAGCTTAAGCCTAAAGACCTCCACATCAAGCCAGATACACTCAAACTAATAGAAGAAAAAGTGGGGAAGCATCTCAAACACATGGGCACTGGAGAAAATTTCCTGAAAAAAACACCAATGACTTATGCTCTAAGATCAAGAATTAAGAAATGGGATCTCATAAAACTGCAAAGCTTCAGTAAGGCAAAGAACACTGTTCTTAAGACAAAACAACAACCAACATATTGGGAAAAGATCTTTATCAATCTTACAACTGATAGAGGGCTTATATCCAAAATATACAAAGAACTCACGGAGTTAGACTGCCGGGAGTCAAATAACCCTTTTAAAAATGGGGTTCAGAGCTAAACGAAGGATTCACAGCTGAGGAATGCTGAATGGCTGAGAAACACCTAAAGATGTGTTCAACATCTTTAGTCATAACGGAAATGCAAATCAAAACAACCCTGAGATTTCACCTCACACCAGTGAGAATGGCTAAGATGAAGAACTTAGGTGACAGCAAATGCTGGCGAGGATGTGGAGAAAGAGGAACACTCCTCCATTTTTGGTGGGATTGCAGACTGGTACAAATATTCTAGAAATCAGTCTGGAGGTTCCTCAGAAAATTGGACATTGAACTACCTGAGGACCCAGCTATACCTCTCTTGGGCATATACCGAAAAGATGCCCCAACATATAACAAAGACATGTGCTCCACTATGTTCATAGCAGCCTTATTTATAATAGCCAGAAGCTGGAAAGTACCCAGATGCCCTTCAACAGAGGAATGAATACAGAAAATGTGGTATATCTACACAATGGAATATTACTCAGCTATCAAAACAATGACTTTATGAAATTCATAGGCAAATGGATGGAACTGGAAAATATCATCCTGAGTGAGGTAACCCAATCACAGAAAAACACACATGGTCTGCACTCATTGATAAATGGATTTTAGCCCAAATGCTTGAATTACCCTAGATTCACAGAACACATGAAACTCAAAAGGGATGACCAAAATGTGGATGCTTCACTCCTTCTTAAAAGGGGAACAAGAATACCCTTGGGAGGGGATAGGGAGGCAAAGTTTAGAACAGAGGCCGAAGGAACGCCCATTCAGAGACTGCCCTACATGTGGCCCATACATATACAGCCACCAAACTAGATAAGATGGATGAAGCAAAGAAGTGCAGGCTGACAGGAACTGGATATAGATCTCTCCTGAGAGACACAGTCTGAATATAGCAAATACATAGGTGAATGCCAGCAGCAAACGACTGAACTGAGAATGGACCCCTGTTGAAAGAATCAGAGAAAGGACTGAACGAGCTGAAGGGGCTTGAGACTCCATTTGAATGCCAACCAGAATGCCAACCAACCAGAGAGCTTCCAGGGACTTAGCAGCTACCCAAAGACTATACTTGGACTGACCCTGAGCTCCAACTACATAGGTAGCAATGAATAGCCTAGTAATGGCACCAGTGGAAAGGGAAACCCTTGGGCCTGCCAAGGCTGGATCCCCAGGGAACGGGGTACTAGGGGGAGGGCAGTAATGGGAGGAGGATGGGGAGGGGAACAGCCATCTAGAAGGGGAGGCAGACGGGTTAGGGGGATGTTGGCCTGGAAACCGGGAAAAGGAATAACATTTGAAATGTAAATATGAAATACCCAATTTAATAAAGATGGAAAAAAAGAATAAGTAACAAAGCAATATAAATATCAGAACACTTCAAAAGTTTTCTTTTGTAGATGTTTTTGCATTTATCATTTTCTGTATCCTCTGATTCTCATTTTTTTCTATATTAATGTTTTGTTCTTGGCTGGAATTTTATGTCACAGTTGGATGGTTTCAGCTGAAGAAGCCCATACATTTGTGTATTATTCTGTCCACATTTACCCTCAAGTATAAAATATGTGCATCAATATCAATATTATAACTAGGGACAACCTGTCAAATAGCCTTAATTTATGAAAAATGTAAGATATGTTAAGGTTATATCCACTTTGTGCACCTTAACCTGATCCAGGAGCTAGGTGAGGCAAACTTGTTTATATGAAGCACTTCTAGAGACCTCATGTCTTACTTAGCACCTGGAAAATCTTACAATACTACTTATCATTGATAATATGATATTTATACTTTTTTGTTTCTGTGTCTGTGTATGTGTGAACGTGTGTACATGCACATTCATTACATGGAATGCATGTGGAACTCAGAAGACAACTTTCATGAATAACTTTGTTCCTTCGATCATCTGAGTTCCAGGGATTCAATTCAAGTTTTCAATACCATGGTCCGATGTTTTGACCAGTTGATCAACCTTGCTGGGTCCCCAATGTGTAACCCAAGAAGGCCCCGTATTTGCCATAGTTTTTCCTCTTCCTCTTCATCACATGCCCCAGGAATGTGCTATCGTAGCTCCCTTTTCTCTTTATTAGCCCTTACAAATCTTATCCTCAACATTCCTCAGCAAGGTATTTTCTCCACCTTTGTATTTGAAAAGTTTCAGGATGCTTTTCTATATGTGAATGAGGAAATATTTGGAGTATCTCCAATTCTATCATTTAAGAATATCTGTGAAATTCAATAATTGTATTTAATTTTACACAATTGACTTTTAAGGCTATGGTACTATAAATTCCAAGACTGACACATTTATTAGGTTCTTTACTTGCTGACACAATACATTTCCCTAAATGAAATAGTTTCAAACAATACATTAGAACAAAAAAGGAGGCATACAGCTCTCCAGGTTAGAAGTGGGCTATGTTTGAAGAGATAAATTGAATTCATTTTCAAGGTTTCTTTCCTTTCTTAAGTCTGGAGAGAAGAATATGTTTTTATTTCAGTTTAGTTGTCTTTATCAGATCTCTGTCGTCATTTTTGTGAGCTCTCATCTAAGGGTTTTCACAGAATCTATAAAAAACACATTGCTTTACCAGGGCTGTCTTTGTTACACTTTGCCTTTGTCTTTTTGAAAGTCTCTGACCTCCTTTATGCAGCCATGATTTCTATCCTGATGATAATGTTTTGAACCTTTGAAAATGTAAGCCATCCCAAATTAAAAGTTGTTCTTTATAAACGTTGCCATGGTATTTCTTCACAACAATAAAACCCAAACTAAGACATAGAGTACGTGTGTGTGTGTGTGTGTGTGTGTGTGTGTATGAGTGTGCATGTGTGTGTGCATATAATTTAAATATATACATAGCTGTATATGTGCATAAACATGTATATAATTTGTATATGTACTTGTATATTTACATACTTATGTATATATACACATAGTTGTATATAGGTGTTTGTATGTCCATTTATATGAGAGACAGAAAAGTGGTTTACATGAGAGATTTGAGGGAAAAAAGGAAAGGGTATAATATAATTATGTTTTAATATCAAAATTGAAAAAAGATATTTAAAATATGATTAAAAGAATTCCCGAAGAGAAGAAAATGTTACCCCATGGAAAACAGAAATAAAGATCAATTTACTATTCTACAAGACTCAGAACTGCAAGAGATAATCCTTACATATTTCTGCAGTCTTCTCATTTACTGTGTGTTCTGGCAACTTACCTCTAAATTCAGAGCATACTGTGTTGCTACAGCAGGCTATATTTTGTCACTGTCCATGTATAGGCAATGAATGTTTATGTCTGATTATGAATAATTAAATTTGAAAATCCCATTCTGAAAGATTTTTCCCTAAAACCACTTCCATCACATACTGTCTGATTTTATGGCCTACGGACTAGAATCTGACAATTGTGGCTACAAGAAACATCCTTGGAAGATGATCTTATGAAGAGATATGAGGGTGAGAGAGAAGAGAAAATAAAATATTATAATGTTTATTAAGCTATTTAGCATTCTCAACAAGTAGAGTTAAATCTTACCTAGGGCTCTTTGTAGAGCTGTTCAGAATATACATCAGACTGATCCATTTTATACACAGGGAGATGAAGCACATAATTCCTGATTTATTCCCATGGGGACACCTACACAAACACTGCTCAGTGTTACCCTAGAATATTTATTCCTTTCCCAGCAAGGATTATCTTGGCAGAAACCTCTGAGATATTCTATCAGAGAGATAACAAATAGAACAATTTATTCAGGGCACTAGCATTTATCCTGCAAAATGGAACTCTCCAGCATGGCTAGCGGGAAATTAGGCAGAGGAAGGGGATGGGTACCTTCAGGACACATGAGTTTTTCCATAGTTTCTGTTTGTATAGCAAATAGAGGTAAAATAAGCAGCATGATTACAGACAAATAGATCGGTGAGAGTGTGCTTGTGGGTGTACATGCATACAAATTCACTATTATATATATGTTATATATATACATGTTATATATATACGTGTTATATATAATATGTATGTATGTATGTATGTATGTATGTATGTATGTATGTATATATGTATGTATGTTGAACCTGAGATGATAAGCTGAGAGAGGAAATGCTTGTTTTGACTCAGAATATTGAACTGGCAGTCCCTGCCCAGTTGGCTCTGCTGTTTTGGTTTTGTCACCACGTGTAGCCTAGCATGGTATATTGGGGACTGATAGTGGATGAAGCCTGTTTCTAACAGGGAAACTGTGAAAAGAGTGGAACTCAAAGGGTTTAGCCTCATTATACACTTCAGGAATGTTCTCCCATAAACAAGAAGCCTTGAAATTTGTCCTAAATTTTAACATTTTCAACCACCTTGCTATATTGCAAAAGCTTGTCAACATTGTCTTTTGGCAAACATTTAAACAGGTCTGTCATGTAATCGTTTATTTGAATGGGGTTTCACATCCTTTTGGAATCTAATGTATATGTGTGTGACATTCATTATTCAAAGTATACAATAAATTCCTATAGCTCTCTCAGTATGTTCTAGTATTTTCCCTGAGCAACGAAAGGTCTAAAGTTAAAATCAGCTTCAACATGCTTAGGCAAGGTACCATCAGAGTTATGTGGCAATCTTGATACAAATGGCCGCCATAGGCTCATATTCTTGAAGGCCCAGTCATTCAAGGTGCCATATTTCTTCAGGATGATTAGAAGTTGTGGCCTTGTTGGAGAAAGTATGAACTGGCAGTAGACTTTGCCATCCCAATGTCCCCTTCTCTTCCTGTTACCTGAGTATCCGGATACATAAATCTCAGCTACTCTCCAGCACTGTATCTGCCTACATGCTGCCTTGGTCCCCACCATGGGAGAGGGTGGGCAAAGCCTACATAACTTTAAGCAAACCAATTAAATGTTTTCTCTTTAAGAGTTGCTCTAGTCATGATGCCTTTTCAGAGCAGTAGAAATGTGACTGATATACCCAGTGGTTCCTCTGGAAACACTGTGGGAAATCAATTCCTTTATCGTATTCTGTTGTCAATAGGAATGTTTGAACTTGTGACTATAGTGTGCCCATTTCCACTTTCTCCTCCTTCTATATGTATGTCTGTTCTTCTGCATTTACATAAAATCCTGGCACAGTATGCAAGAACATTGAATTTATATTGATATAGACATATGTCAAGAAATAGTTCTACCATACCAATAAACTTATTTAAATTTTTGTTACAAGAACAGGTAAAATTTTTAACGATAAAATATATATTTCTACAAAAGTCACCAAAAAATCCCAATTTATCTTTGAACTTATTCCTAGTGTATAACTAAAATTTTCAGTCCACGTGCATGTGAACAAATTAAGGCCATTTTGATAATATAAGTAATGGACACTTTGAAACCTCATTCCCTAACTTGAACTGCCATTTTCAAGTATAAATTTCCATACCTTTCCTGCTTATTCTTCCACTCCTGTTTCTTTCTCTCTTTTTTTTAAACTTGGATTTCTCTGCTTACACACTACATGTGTGTGAACTATGTGAAGACCGAATGGAGGAGTTGACAAACAGGAAAATATTTTAGGTAAGTTTTCAGTCTAAACTTTACATTTAAAATGTTATTTACTTTCAGTGTTATCCAAGCTTATCATCCAAGGTCTCAAAATACAACAAATAGGAACTCCTTTTAAAATTTTTATTGTTATTATTATTATTATTATTATTATTAATTATTTTATTTGTTTGCATTCCAAATGTTGCCACCTTCCAGGTCTCCCCTCCACAAATGGTCCAGCCCTTCTCTTCCACTTTACCTCTAGGAAAGTGCTCCCCTACCCACCCACTTGTTCCTACCTTACCCCTCTTAAGATTCCCCATTCATGGAGAAACAAGTCTTCACAGGAGCAAGTGCCTCCCCTCCAATTGTTATCAGATTAGGTAGTCTTCTGCTATATATGTAGCAGAAACCATGGACTCATTTGTCTACACTTTTTAGTTGGTGGTTTAGACACTGGGAGCTCTGCGGGGTCCAGTTAGTTGATCAAGGACTGAGGTGAGTTTAATAGAAAAGTAAGTGGGAATGAGCCTCAAACACATGGTCAAGGAGGAAAAAATTCCTGAATGTAAGAGCAATGGCTCAGGCTCTAAGATCAATAATTGACAAATGGGACTTCATAAAACTGAAAAGCTTTTCAAAGGCAAAGGACACTGTCCATAGAACAAAATGCCAACCTACATATTGGGATAAGATCTTAATCAACCCTATATCCAATAGAGGGATTGTATCCAAAATATACAAAAACTCAAGAAGTTAGACTCCAGAAAAACAAATAACTCAATAAAACAAATGGGGTACAAAGCTAGGCACATTTTTCACAAAATTCTCAACTGAGGAACCATGAATGGTAGAGAAGCACCTCCACAGACCACACGAAGCTCAAGAAGAATGACGACCAAAGTGTGGAGGCTTCAGTCCTTCTTAGAAGGGGGAACAAAAACATTCATAGGAGGAGAGGTGAAGGCAAAGTTTGGAGCAAAGACAGAAGGAATGGCCATTCAGAGCCTGCCTGACATGTCGCATATATATATATATATATATATATATATATATATATATATATATATATATCCACCAAAATTAGGCAAGATTGGTGAAGCTAAAAATACATGCAAAAAAGCAAAAGAACCAAAAGCTGGCTCTTTGAGAAAATCAACAAGATAGATAAACCCTTAGCCAGAGTAACGAGAGGATACAGAGAGTGTGTCCAAATTAACAAAATCAGAAATGAAAAGGGAGACACAACTACAGAATCAGAGGAAATTCAAAAAATCATCAGATCCTAATACAAAAGCCTATATTCAACAAAACTTGAAAATCTGCAGGAATGGATATTTTCCTAGATAGATACCAGGTTCCAAAGTTAAATCAGGAACAGATAAACCATTTAAACAACCCCATAACTCCTAAAGAAATAGAAGGAGTCATTAATGGTCTCCCAACCAAAAAGAGCCCAGGTCCAGATGGGTTCAGTGCAGAATTCTATCAGACCTTCATAGAAGACCACATACCACTACTATCCAAACTATTCCACAAAACTGAAACAGACTGAGTACTATCAAATTCCTTCTAAGAAGCCACAATTACTTTTATACCTAAACCACAAAAAGACCCAACAAAGAAAGAGAACTTCAGACCAATTTCCCTTATGAATATCGATGCAAAAATACTCAATAAAATTCTGGCAAACTGAATCCAAGAGCACATCAAAACAATTAGCCACCATGATCAAGTAGGCTTCATCCCAGGCATGCAGGGATGGTTTAATATACGGAAAACCATCAATGTAATCCATTATATAAACAAACAGAAAGAACAAAACCACATGATCATTTCATTAGATGCTGAGAAAGCATTTGACAAAATTCAACACCCCTTCATGTTAAAAGTTCTGGAAAGAATAGGAATTCAAGGCTCATACCTAAACATAGTAAAAGCCATATACAGCAAACCAGTCGCTAACATTAAACTAAATGGAGAGAAATTTGAAGCAATCCCACTAAAATCAGAGACTGGACAAGGCTGCCCACTCTCTCGCTATTTACTCAATGTAGTTCTTGAAGTTCTAGCCAGAGCAATCGGACAAGAAAAGGACATCAAAAGGATACAGATTGGAAAAGAAGAACTCAAAGTATCACTATTTGCAGATGATATGATAGTATATTTCAGTGATTTCAAAAGTTCCACCAGAGAACTACTAAACCTGATAAACACCTTCAGCAAAGTGGCTGGCTATAAAATTAACACAAATAAATCAGTAGCCTTCCTCTACACAAAAGAGAAACAAGCCAAGAAAGAAATTAAGGAAAGGACACCCTTCATAATAGTCCCAAATAGTATAAAAGACCTCGGTGTGACTTTAACCAAGCAAGTAAAAGATCTGCATGATAAGAACTTCAAGCCTCTGAAGAAAGAAATTGAAGAAGACCTCAGAAGATGGAAAGATCTCCCAGGCTCATAGATTGGCAGGATTAATATAGTAAAAATGGCCATTTTACCAAAAGCGATCTACAGATTCAATGCAATCCCCATCAAAATACCAATTCACTTCTTCAAAGAGTTAGACAGAACAATTTGCAAATTCATCTGGAGTAACAAAAAACCCAGGATAGCTAAAACTATTCTCAACAATAAAAGGACTTCAGGGGGAATCACTATCCCTGAACTCAAGCAGTATTACAGAGCAATAGTGATAAAAACTGCATGGTATTGGTACAGAGACAGACAGACAGACAAGTGGAATAGAATTGCAGACCCAGAAATGAATCCACACACCTATGGTCACTTGATTTTTGACAAAGGAGCCAAAACCATCCAATGGAAAAAAATATAACACTTTCAGCAAATGGTGCTGGTTCAACTAGAGTTCAGCATGTGGAAGAATGCAGATCGATCCATGCTTATCATCCTGTACAAAGCTTAAGCCTAAGGACCTCCACATCAAGCCAGATACACTCAAACTAATAGAAGAAAAAGTGGGGAAGCATCTCAAACACATGGGCACTGGAGAAAATTTCCTGAAAAAAACACCAATGACTTATGCTCTAAGATCAAGAATTAAGAAATGGGATCTCATAAAACTGCAAAGCTTCAGTAAGGCAAAGAACACTGTTCTTAAGACAAAACAACAACCAACATATTGGGAAAAGATCTTTATCAATCTTACAACTGATAGAGGGCTTATATCCAAAATATACAAAGAACTCACGGAGTTAGACTGCCGGGAGTCAAATAACCCTTTTAAAAATGGGGTTCAGAGCTAAACGAAGGATTCACAGCTGAGGAATGCTGAATGGCTGAGAAACACCTAAAGATGTGTTCAACATCTTTAGTCATAACGGAAATGCAAATCAAAACAACCCTGAGATTTCACCTCACACCAGTGAGAATGGCTAAGATGAAGAACTTAGGTGACAGCAAATGCTGGCGAGGATGTGGAGAAAGAGGAACACTCCTCCATTTTTGGTGGGATTGCAGACTGGTACAAATATTCTAGAAATCAGTCTGGAGGTTCCTCAGAAAATTGGACATTGAACTACCTGAGGACCCAGCTATACCTCTCTTGGGCATATACCGAAAAGATGCCCCAACATATAACAAAGACATGTGCTCCACTATGTTCATAGCAGCCTTATTTATAATAGCCAGAAGCTGGAAAGTACCCAGATGCCCTTCAACAGAGGAATGAATACAGAAAATGTGGTATATCTACACAATGGAATATTACTCAGCTATCAAAACAATGACTTTATGAAATTCATAGGCAAATGGATGGAACTGGAAAATATCATCCTGAGTGAGGTAACCCAATCACAGAAAAACACACATGGTCTGCACTCATTGATAAATGGATTTTAGCCCAAATGCTTGAATTACCCTAGATGCACAGAACATATGAAACTCAAAAGGGATGACCAAAATGGGAATGCTTCACTCCTTCTTTAAAAGGAGAACAAGAATAGCCTTGGGAGGGTATAGGGAGGCAAAGTTTAGAACAGAGGCTGTAGGAACTCCCATTCAGAGCCTGCCCCACATGTGGCCCAAACATATACAGCCACCAAACTAGATAAGATGGATGCAGCAAATTAGTGCAGGCTGACAGGAACCAGATGTAAATCTCTCCTGAGAGACACAGCCAGAATACAGCAAATACAGAGGTGAATGCCAGCAGCAAACCACTGAACTGAGATCGGGACCCCTGTTGAAGGAATCTTAGAAAGGACTGAAAGAGCTTGAAGGGGCTTGTGACCCCATATGAACAACAATGCCAACTAACCAGAGCTTCCAGGAGTAAGCCACTACCCAAAGACTATACATGGACTGAACCAGGGTTCCAACCTCATAGGTAGCAATGAATATCTTAGTAAGAGCACCAGTGGAAGGAGAAGCCCTTGGTCCTGCCAAGACTGAACGCCCAGTGAACGTGATTTTTGGGGCGATGGTGGTAATGGGGGGAGGATGGGGAGGGGAACACCGATACAGAAGGGGAGGGGGAGGGTTTAGGGGGATGTTGGCCCAGAAACCCGGAAGGGGAATAACAATCGAAATGTAAATAATAAATACTCAATTTAATACAGATAGAAAATAAAAGTGCATGCTCACAGAAGCCTGATATATCTCTCACCTGAGAGGCACAGCCAGAGCATGTTAGAGGTGAATGCTAGCAGCAAACCATTGAACTGAGAAGAGATCCCCGTTGGAGGAATTAGGGAAAGATATTGTAAGAAATGAATGGGCTTGTGACCCCATAAGAACAACTGTGTCAACCAACCAGAGTTCCCAGGGACTAAACCACTACCCAAAGACTGTACATGGACTGACTGATGACTCAAGCTGCATATGTAGCAGAGGATGGCCTTACTGGACACCAATGGAAGGAGAAGCCCTTGGTCTTGCCCAGGCTGGACCCCGCAGTGTACACAAAGTGGAGGGGGATGGGATAGGGGGCTTATGTCCGGGAAACCAGGAAAAGAAATAATATTTGAAAAGTAAATGAAAAAGTATTCAATAAAAGAAATAAAAGGGGCAAAATATTCATAGAAGGAAATACTGAGACAAAGTTTGGCACAGAGACACAAGGAAAGACCATCCAGAGACTGCCCCATCTGGGGATCTGACCCATATGCATACAGCCTCCAAACCCAGACAGTATTGCTAATGCCAAAAGTTTCATGCTGACAGGAGCCTGATATAGCTATCTCCTGAGAGGCTCTAGCAGAGAATGACAAAGGGAGGCAGGGAGGAGTGGGTGGATGGGTGGGGGAGCACCTCATAGAAGAAAGAGGAGAGGGGATGTGAAGGAGTTTATGGACAAGAAACTGGGAAAGGGGATACCATTTGAAGTGTAAATTAAAAAGTCCAATAAAATAAAAAAAATGTTCATAGCCATTAGAAAAATGCAAATCAAACCAAACTTGAGATTCTACCTTACATCAACCAGAATGAAATTCTATTAATGATAATTAGCATTGTTATTATGTTTTTGTGAATTTCATACAATTTATATGAAGTGAGTCAGTACCCTACTCTTCGCTTTAAGTTCTCTCCGTCTACCCTAATCTCTCTACACTTCTTCAGTATTTATGTTATGTTTTCTATTTTTAAATAACTCAATAATTCTGACTTGTGCTGACCATAGTCAATGGATATGAGGCCAGAGAATTGGAAGTAGGGATTATTCTACCAAGGAGCAGCCACACCCATAAATAAACTTGCAACTCTCTTCTTTGCTCCAAAGCCATTAATTGTCAATAGCTACTTTGGAGATGGGGTTACAGACAGGAGCCGAGCATTGCTGCCTTCTGAGAGGCCTAAAAAGTAGTTGACTGAGACAGATGCAGATACTTACAATGGATAAAAGCCTGGGACTCCCGTAGTTGAATTAGGGAGTGCCTGGAAAAAGCTAAGGAGGAGGATGACCCTGGAGGTAGACCAGCAGTCTTAACTAACCTGGACACCTGAGATTTCTCAGACACTGAACCACCAACCAGGCAGCATACACTAGCTGGTCCTGGACCCCTAACACATACATAGCAGAAGACTGCCTGGTCTGGTCTCAATGAGAGAAGACACACCTAACCCTTGAGAGGCTTGAGACCCCAGGGAATGGAGAGGCCTGGAAGGGTTTTGGGGTGTGTAGGGATGTGGGGATATCCTCTTAAAGACAGGGGAGGAGGAATGGGATGGATAACTGTCAGTGGGCTGAACAGGATGGGGAAAACAATGACTAGACTGTAGAAAAAAGATTCAAGATAGTAAAAATAAATAAATAGGAGAGCAGTGCAGACTTAGCCTTGAACCAGAAGTCATGGTGATGACCCTTTGCCTCTCTACCATAAGCCAAAAACAAAGAAATGATAATATATGACTTGCCCATATAGTATTTTATATAGTCACACATATATAAATGTTTGTTATCTGACAATGAAAATTGAAAAGTTGTATGTCTTTTCTTTTTTTTAAATTAGATGTCAGAAAAGCTGGAGGTAGAAGGGACTGAAAAAATAGGTGAGCCAATCTTATAAAATCCAGATCATGGTAAATGGAAGAGGAAATTAGTGACTCATTAAAGTACAAGCAAGCAAACAAAAGGAAGGCAAATCCCATGTCTTCTATTCCGACTCTCAAGTGGGTGATGACTACTTAAGTAGTGGAGGGCAACAGAAACTAATTAATCCACATCTTCTCTGTTTCCTACTTACATATCTGTTCTTCATGTAAGATTTGCAGTGGATAAAAATTTCACAGTTTTCATCACAGATAATTTCCTACCATGTTTATTTGACTGATCTCCATGATTCTTACTGCTATAACATTTTGCTGATTTTAAATGCCAAGATTTTCAGAAATGCACTTGGAACACCAGTGTGTGTCATTGTCCTAACCCTGCATGTATTTATTTTTCTGATATTTACACAGGTTTTAAAATGTGCTGAAAACATATCATATGCATTTGTCCTTTAGGGTGCTGTCCAAACAACCGTGGCTTTCTATAGGATCTTTAGCCTTTCGGTCAATTTCTCCTTTCAAATATTCCTTAGCAAATGTATAGGAAGGAAACTAACCTTGTCTTAAGGGTACTTGAAGTTTGTCTGAAGTTCTTTTATTTACCTCTAAGCCAGTGTGATTGTCTGCCTGATAGGAACCTTTGTGTGCCCAGAGATATAACCACTCCAGTGCAGCAGTGAGGCTTAGGAAAAAAAATGACAAAACCAGATAATCTGAAAATGTGTGAGGTCAAATATTTTATCCCCATGGCACCAGAAAAAAAAATCTGAATGGGTAGAGACAAGGTCTGGATTCAGTCATGTAAACGAGTTCATATTAACTAAGAGCTCTTCATGTGAGACTCGTAATGCGAATGAAGAGACAGATTTCTGAGCAGGTCTGTGACAATCTTTCCAAGAATAATTAATGGAGGTGAAAAGAAACCCCTATACAGTGAGCAGCACCTTCTGCCAGCAGTCTGGATAAGCAAATATCTGAGGAAGAAACTATTGTGCTTGCTTGCCTGCTTTGGCTTCGAGCAGGTGATTGCGTTTGTCTTATTTAAATTGTTTCAACTTCCACCCTTCTTTCTCTCAGATCTCAGTTTTTTCTGCCTTCCAACTTGGAAAGAAGCATACCTGTTACCCAGTAATCTTCCTGTTCTTCAGTGTCTGCAAACGTAGTCTTTCAGTGTCTCTGGGATGAAGGTGTCATTGGATTACCAAGCTGTATCATGTGAGGCTATAAAATAAACGCCTGTTCAATTGTATCTATTTGTAAATTGGTTCTGTCCTCATACATAATCCTGACTAATTTACTGAAAAGTGTAAGGTCAATGACCAGTGTAGTGTAAGAAGAGAGTAAATAGACTTGAGGGTCAGAACCTCCCCTTTCAATATTCCTAAGATTTTATACTCTTCTATCATGCCAGTAATCTTTAATTAGCCTGCTGGAAGTTAAAAGAATGTGGTAACACAGTGGTTCCTATGACTCTTGATACTAACTGCATCCATCCAATGGTTTGAGATCACTTTAAAATACATGGAATTTAACATAAATACAGCTAAATACGGGTGCAAAAGTAATCTCAGATTGCATCTTTTCTCTTTTCTCATATTTCGTCTTTAATTTGAAGTTGAACTGACATTGATTGATATTTATATTGCAATACGTGACTACAAAGAGAAGAAAATTACCTATATATGGGTGATATTTTTCATAATGGAAATTTTGCAATGATATGGAAGGACATAGTTTATTCAATTGAAATAAAATAATTTTCAATTCCTGCAAGACAGTTTCTTAAAAGATACACTAAATTATAAAATTAAATTAATAATAATAAATTATTTATTCATTATACTTGCTGGTGCAAATTAGAGACAGAAGTATAGGTCCCTGAAACATATTTAGCAGAGGACTGCCTGGTCTGGCCTCAGTGGGACAAGACACACCTAAGCCTCAAGAAACTTGAAGCCCCAGGGAGTGGGGAGGCCATAGGCGGGACATCCTTTGGGAGACAGGGGGTAGGATGAATGATGAGGAACTGTGGGAGGAGGACATGGAGGGTGGGCATCGGTTGTACTGTAAAAATTAAAAGTAATGATAAAAAAGCCAGAAGTATAGTTTCTAGGGCACACTAGAACATTTTCTCAATGTAAAACTGTTAAGATAGAACATCACAGGGCAAGTCCTAGCCTTCTTTTACTTTGCTTATTTTTGTTCTGTTTTGTTTTATGAAGGAGAAGATTATGGCATTAGGTAGGTAGTGGAGAGGATATAGAATGAGTTAGATTGTGAGAAAGAATATAATAAAAATGTACTGCATGAAACTGTCAAAGAATAAGTAAATATAAAAAAGTTCACTAAAGAAGACCAGTCAGACGTTAACTAGACTCAAACTCTCATCTGTTTATTCTGCTTCTGTTATGTATGTAGGATTCATATTCACAAACCATTAGAGGTTAAAGAGAGCAGTGGTTACTTGTCATTTGATTACTGCCTTAAAGAAGTGTTAGAAAGAGTAAAGTCAATGCCATAGGGATGTGTCAATGGGCTTATGTGCTTCACAATGTGCAACATATTTGAATTTTCTATTTAAAATCATAATGCAAGTTTTTATTAAATTTAAGCATTCAAAATATCAAAATATCACTTTAATAAATTATGCTAAACACACACACAGGAAGAGAGAGAGAGAGAGAGAGAGAGAGAGAGAGAGAGAGAGAGAGAGCACATTTGTACTTTAAAGCCCTAACCACAATATGATTAACTTTGGAGAGAGCTCATTTAAAGTAGATAACATTATATGGTCATACGGATGATGTCATAAGGCAACCAACCAGTGCCCTTCAGAGAAGAGGAAGTGATACCATTGATCTCTCCTTCTGGGAGCACAGAAAAAGGCCTCAATAGAGTAGGGTGAGGAGATTGTCACCTTCCTTCAACTGAGAGATGTCTTCAAACATGAACTTTGCTGCCATTTTGATATGGAATTCCAACCTTTAGAACCCTGGTAAAATGCATTCCTAGCCTAAACCACTCAGTCTATGAGATTTTCTTATGCCAGGATGAGCAGAGTAAAATGCTACCCCCTGGATTAAACAGCCCTTTTTACAAATTTCATCGTGTTCTTTATTTGTTTGTTCAATTTTGCCTTGTTATTATTAAGAACTGCATGATGCTTGTGTCCCTGAGACCTAATTATATTTGTAAATCATTTTAATTAAATCTTTCAGTAAAATATTGAATAATGGAAAATCCATTATAACAAACCCTTTTAAAATGGCAATTAAGATCCAACTAATCATTTAATTATATTTATTCTTATTTTATGTGCTTAAAATACCATTAGTGGTAAATATTATCTTAAAATTTCATGTATATTTAAAATATTTGTTTCAGTGTTTGAGAAACAGTGGAAAATTGAATTAAGAGCAAACGCGACATTCAGCTCATCATACCTACTCAGTTTTTTGCTTTCATTACATGAACTTCATGTTCTAATTACCACACATTTAAGTGGGTAAGTTCTTCTTTTCTCAAAGTTGTTTTGCAGTTTATTTCATACTAAATCCCATGTGAGTCACAAATAAGGTGTTAACACCATATCATAATAGAATTCTTACATGCCTAATCAATTCTCACCAAAGGAAGGAAGACAAGGCTCTAAATGATGCCCTGCTCAGGATGATGAAAAGCACTGTGAATCATTGAGAATGGTATAGCAGTTGAATAGAGAATCATGAAGACATTAAAAGAAAAGGAATATGTGTAATGAATATTTACTTTATAAAGAAAAATGTGTGTGATGGTTATACCACCAAGTAAGATCTGAGATATTTGTGTTTCTTTTCTTTCTAAGATTCATTTTACATTTATCGCTATATGAGTGCATGTCCTATATGAGTGCATGTCCGTGTATGTATTCCACATTTGTCTGGATACCTCAGAGGCCAGAAGAATGAAAGAGATCTGGTGGATATGAAGCTTTTGGCAGTTGTGTTCTGCTAACATGAGTGGTGGACTATGAATTAGGTCCCTCAGGAATAGATGCTCTTAACAACTAAGTCATCTGGCTAGCCCTAAAATATATTCTTGCTGGAGAATAGAAATATATATTCAAATTATGTGAACTATAAGAAAGCATAAAGGACGTTCCCTAAACAGCTATGTTAAATAATAAGAATTGATGAGAAATCTGCCTCAAAACCAAAGCATGACTTTCAACTTTTTTTTTTATTAACTTGAGTATTTCTTATATACATTTCGAGTGTTATTCCCTTTCCCGGTTTCCGGGCAAACATCCCCCTCCCCCCTCCCCTTCCTTATGGGTGTTCCCCTCCCAACCCTCCCCCCATTGCCGTCCTCCCCCCATAGACTAGTTCACTGGGGGTTCAGTCTTAGCAGGACCCAGGGCTTCCCCTTCCACTGGTGCTCTTACTAGGATATTCATTGCTACCTATGGGGTCAGAGTCCAGGGTCAGTCCATGTATAGTCTTTAGGTAGTGGCTTAGTCCCTGGAAGCTCTGGTTGCTTGGCATTGTTGTACTTTTGGGGTCTCGAGCCCCTTCAAGCTCTTCCAGTTCTTTCTCTGATTCCTTCAATAGGGGACCTATTCTCAGTTCAGTGGTTTGCTGCTGGCATTCGCCTCTGTATTTGCTGTATTCTGGCTGTGTCTCTCAGGAGAGATCTACATCCGGCTCCTGTTGGTCTGCACTTCTTTGCTTCATCCATCTTGTCTAATTGGGTGGCTGTATATATATGGGCCACATGTGGGGCAGGCTCTGAATGGGTGTTCCTTCAGTCTCTGTTTTAATCTTTGCCTCTCCCTTCCCTGCCAAGGGTATTCTTTTTCTTCATTTAAAGAAGGAGTGAAGCATTCACATTTTGATCATCCGTCTTGAGTTTCGTTTGTTCTAGGGATCTAGGGTAATTCAAGCATTTGGGCTAATAGCCACTTATCAATGAGTGCATACCATGTATGTCTTTCTGTGATTGGGTTAGCTCACTCAGGATGATATTTTCCAGTTCCAACCATTTGCCTACGAATTTCATAAACTCGTTGTTTTTGATAGCTGAGTAATATTCCATTGTGTAGATGTACCACATTTTCTGTATCCATTCCTCTGTTGAAGGGCATCTGGGTTCTTTCCAGTTTCTGGCTATTATAAATAAGGCTGCGATGAACATAGTGGAGCACGTGTCTCTTTTATATGTTGAGGCATCTTTTGGGTATATGCCCAAGAGAGGTATAGCTGGATCCTCAGGCAGTTCAATGTCCAATTTTCTGAGGAACCTCCAGACTGATTTCCAGAATGGTTTTACCAGTCTGCAATCCCACCAACAATGGAGGAGTGTTCCTCTTTCTCCACATCCTCGCCAGCATCTGCTGTCACCTGAGTTTTTGATCTTAGCCATTCTCACTGGTGTGAGGTGAAATCTCAGGGTTGTTTTGATTTGCATTTCCCTTATGACTAAAGATGTTGAACATTTCTTTAGGTGTTTCTCAGCCATTCGGCATTCCTCAGCTGTGAATTCTTTGTTTAGCTCTGAACCCCATTTTTTAATAGGGTTATTTGTTTCCCTGCGGTCTAACTTCTTGAGTTCTTTGTATATTTTGGATATAAGGCCTCTATCTGTTGTAGGATTGGTAAAGATCTTTTCCCAATCTGTTGGTTGCCGTTTTGTCCTAACCACAGTGTCCTTTGCCTTACAGAAGCTTTGCAGTTTTATGAGATCCCATTTGTCGATTCTTGATCTTAGAGCATAAGCCATTGGTGTTTTGTTCAGGAAATTTTTTCCAGTGCCCATGTGTTCCAGATGCTTCCCTAGTTTTTCTTCTATTAGTTTGAGTGTGTCTGGTTTGATGTGGAGGTCCTTGATCCACTTGGACTTAAGCTTTGTACAGGGTGATAAGCATGGATCGATCTGCATTCTTCTACATGTTGCCCTCCAGTTGAACCAGCACCATTTGCTGAAAATGCTATCTTTTTTCCATTGGATGGTTTTAGCTCCTTTGTCAAAAATCAAGTGACCATAGGTGTGTGGGTTCATTTCTGGGTCTTCCATTCTATTCCATTGGTCTATCTGTCTGTCTCTGTACCAATACCATGCAGTTTTTATCACTATTGCTCTGTAATACTGCTTGAGTTCAGGGATAGTGATTCCCCCTGAAGTCCTTTTATTCTTGAGGATAGCTTTAGCTATCCTGGGTTTTTTGTTATTCCAGATGAATTTGCAAATTGTTCTGTCTAACTCTTTGAAGAATTGGATTGGTATTTTGATGGGGATTGCATTGAATCTGTAGATTGCTTTTGGTAAAATGGCCATTTTTACTAAATTAATCCTGCCAATCCATGAGCATGGGAGATTTTTCCATCTTCTGAGGTCTTCTTCAATTTCTTTCCTCAGTGTCTTGAAGTTCTTATTGTACAGATCTTTTACTTGCTTGGTTAAAGTCACACTGAGGTACTTTATATTATTTGGGTCTATTATGAAGGGTGTCGTTTCCCTAATTTCTTTCTCGGCTTGTTTCTCTTTTGTATAGAGGAAGGCAACTGATTTATTTGAGTTAATTTTATACCCAGCCACTTTGCTGAAGTTGTTTATCAGCTTTAGTAGTTCTCTGGTGGAACTTTTGGGATCACTTAAATATACTATCATGTCATCTGCAAATAGTGATATTTTGACCTCTTCTTTTCCGATCTGTATCCCCTTGATCTCCTTTTGTTGTCTGATTGCTCTGGCTAGAACTTCAAGAACTATATTGAATAAGTAGGGAGAGAGTGGGCAGCCTTGTCTAGTCCCTGGGACTTTCAACTTTTAAAGTTTTGTTAAAAGTTTCACAATAAGAATAATTGTGATAATAGTAATAAAAACCTGTTTTTCCTCTGGGAATAGGGCTATCCTTTGTCTCAGCACTGTACTTTGAAAATCAATAACATGATTTTTGGTTTGATTGCTGTTCAACAACTGCAGACTTTTTTTTGTCCTGTATGATGTGTACTTCAAATTTTACTGAAGTAGATGGAACTGAAGACTGAAGACTTTGCACAGATGTTGGAAGACATTCAACTGTTTGTCTTTGTCCACTTGGCATTGCTGTAGCAATTTTGTAAAATTAGGATAATTAGTAATGAATATTACAAACATATTGTTCTCTGGAGGTCAGAAAGTCTAAGATTAAGTCTTGGCAACTGAAAGAGCCTATTTTCTAAATATGCCACAGCAGAAGACGGAAGAGGGTAACAGGGGGCCAAACTGAGCCAAACTTTTTTTTTATAAAGACCAAATGCTATGTTGATAGACTCATTTTTATAATAACAGTCCATACATAAAGCCAGAGTATGCTGACTCATTATTTATTGAGCCTTCACTTCTTGATACTGTTGAATGGTTATTCTAAGATGAACTTTGGAGGGGACAAAATGCAGATCATAGTACCCACAACAGGTACCTCAAATTCCAATCATTCTTGAACATAACTGTCCCAGAGTTAAAAAAAAGAGGATAAAGGATAGAGTGTCCACATAAGCCTAAAGACAGTAGAATATATATCAATAAATATTCAATCACCAGAATAATTGTACACACTACATACAGTCATCCTGACACACTACAGCAAGCATTTGGCTCTCTTGCCTCTCAGGCATTGTATGCTCTGTCCATGAAAGCAGCTTCTCCACACCATTCTACACAAGCTATTGAGGTGGGTTTTTACTCCTAGGTTCATGAGGTGAGGAGCTTGAAACTTCACTAAAACTAATAGGGACCAGTGAGTCTTGAACAGCTTAGACCTAGAAAGCTGGGAGTCTGAGGAGGGAAGGATGGACAAACACTCAGACACATGGACAAAAATGCTGAGATCAGGTCACTATGCTCACTCAGCGGGAGCATCCCTGAGCATGCAGCACATGTGTTATGGACAGGAAGTAAAAGGCAGTAGTCATATGTGGAGGTCTTCAGGCAAGCAGTCTCAGTCTTTAAATAGCTGGGAGGACAAAGCTGTGGTTGATGGAGTTTTGTCAGAATTGGCACAAAGGGCTTATCAATTTCCAGGGCATCTGAGGCACTATTTTCAATAACACCAGAGGCAGTGACTATTTGAATGACACACATTCTTTCTGTATTTCATCTGCTCTTTAGACATTAACTCAAGGCTTTGTCCATTCCCCATACTCTGTGTCCTTGTGTTAGCCCTCTTCCATAGTTCTTTCCTAAAATGTTCCACTCTGGGACCCCACACTCTTATCTAATCTAGATAGACCCCACTGTGGTTCCACGGTCTACACATTATTCAGATATAGCACAATGCAGCACTGTCAACGCTTGCTAATTTGGACTCCAGATTGGTTCCAAAGTTTGTACTTGAATGCAGGTGAGCTACACCTTGGGCTGCTGAGGGTAGTTGCCACAGCATGTGGAGATCAGAGAATTACCAGACAAAGAGGCTATAGAAGGTACTATAAGCCCAGAGGCTTATACACCCTATTCTCCTTGCCTGTGATGTTGCAGATAAAGATCCTCAATCTTCCAGGCCAATATCTTCTCTTGTGTTGACAAGCAGAAGTTGGCTTCCTTTTGTACTCTTAAAGTCCTTTAATAACAGTCACTACCCTATTCAATTGTCATTTTTCTTAGCCATGCTGCTTTCTTGTGTGTGTGTGTGTGTGTGTGTGTGTGTGTGTGTGTGTGTGTGTGTGTATAAAAGAAATAGAAAAAGCTCAAAGAAGGCATTCTGAAGAACTGCACAGCACTAGAGAGCTGGAAATTCCTGAGTTTGTTCCCACATTTACATGTTTTGCCTCACTTTTCCTATGAATTCAGTCAGTAAATAATTACTCTGTACCTTTTTCCTTTCCATTATGCAAACAAAATACACAAGCAATTTATATATTTTATTAGAAATGTCCTTCATTACATAATCAAAGACATTAGCATTCTATTTGGCTGGCTCTACAGACTTTGATCATGGGCACACTTCAGTCAAGTTCTTTACCCTTTCATAACAAGAGTGACCTTTACTATAGATTCTAATGAGACATTTCACACCTTCATCTGAGACTTTATTGCAATGATCTTAATATTCATAGGTCTATGAACATTTAATTTTCCAATAGCTACTCTTTTCTTAGCTTTCCCAAGAATTAACCTTCCCCTTCCCTTCACGGCAGTACAGGAAACATTTGTCAGAATCCACATTCAAATTAGTTCTGCTTATAACTATATTCCAGTTCCAAAACTGCTTTTATATTTTCATGTATTTATCAAAGAGAATCCTAACACTGCTAGTTCTCCATTACTAGTTTAGGTTATGGTTCTCTAATGAATTGTAACAGATATCTGGTTGTGGAGATAACAAAGTTCAAGTTTAATTTGCATTTGGCAAGAGATTTTTGGTGCATTATTCCCCCTCCTTAAACTCTTAAAAAAGGCATTAAATTTCATCAGGAGTGTTAGGAAGGGAGTGAAATGCCTGTTTCAAAAGGTTCATGTCACAGAAAGAGTCTTTGTGCCTCCTTTTGTAGTAAATTTTCTCATCTGTACTCAAGCCTCATATATCCTGTTTATAATGACAATATATTTATTTCTCAGTGGTGTTAAACACATGAGTAAAATGTTAGCTTTTATACATGTGTATTATAGGAATGATTTCATATCTCTATAGTCTCCATTCCTATCATTTACCATCTTGTTAATATATCCAGTAAATTATCAACCTGCCGAAGTATTAAATATCAGGATCAATTATTTGATGACATCAACTCATTTTAAAAATTCTGATGCTGTAAATTTGATTTTATTGACTATTACTTCATTATGTTTGATTCCACTTTTCTTTGAGTGGGGAACAAACTCAGTTATTTTTATAGATAAATGATATACAAAGGGGAAGATAAATAGCATGATGTATTAAAATTAGAAATTTATTCCTTTTTAAAATTAAACAAACTATAATGTCAAAAATTCTTTAAATATGAAATTCAAATGTTTTATAGATTGTTTTACTTGATCAAGGTTTGAAAACAACACGTAAGAACTGGAATGTATTTTATCAGTAAAGATGTATTTTGGTTGTGTGTGCTAAGAGGAGCTGTCATTTCCTGTTTCTACTGTCTGGAATCACATTATTTTAGAAAATTTTCATTAGAAACAGAATAAATATTTGTAAGTGAACATACATAAACACACAGCAACATACACACTTTATAGTGTTGAATATTTTAAAGCTTTTTTCTCTTGAACATGTTTTATATTAATCAAAATATGCATTTTTAAATAAAAACATTGGCCTCAATTTTTAATATATTACTTCTTTAGAAAATGGCATGAAGAGGTAATGTATTGTTTAAGTTTAAAGCTATAGACTAATATATTCAGATGGTTCTATATGCATAAGTCTATTTTCACTTCAGACTCAACAAGAAATCCTTTTAAAACTGTAGTCCTTTATTGTCATTTAAAACCAGCACTGTTCTTCAAGGTAGCCATATTCAAGTGTGTAATGTCCTACACTTTGATAGATTGTTAAAATTAGTTTCTTCTGTTGCATTTTCCCTTTAAATATGTAGTTGTTTGCTTATATATTTATGAGTATAAATCATTATATATTATATTTGAGAATTTCCAAAATGCATATTTCTCATGTGAAAAATTCATACTTAAAATATATTGTGAAACTTGGTTTGTCCATGTGTCTGTATCTTTTTCATCTCTCTCTCTTTCTCTCTCTTGCTCTGTTCATTCATAAGGAAACTATATATATAGTCTATAGCTTTTAAACTTAAATAATACAGTACCTCTGCATGCCACTTTCTAACGAAGTAATATAGTAAAAATCGAGGCCATTAGAAATACTTTTAAATATTGTTACTTCTTTTGTCCTCACAATTTTACATATCTTGAAATGATATGTATTATCAAATCCCTCATTAATTAAAAAGCCTGTTTATTAGAGCAAATTTTTATAATCTCTCCTATAAATCAATACATCTTGTTAATCGATTAATGCTTTTTGAATAACTCATGTCAAAACATGTAACTATATTTGTAACATTGTTGGTTATCTTTCTGTTGTTATGAAACCCAAGATACTGTGGATTTTCAATATGGAATTCTAGACACAAATTGTATTTTAAGTCTAATAGGATAACTGAATGTCCATAGGACATAATTTTCTTCCATATTACTAAATAACAATAAAATACTTTCTAAATTAATATATGTATAATTTATTATACAGATGACAAGTATTTGTAAGTCCTTGTCTTCCTATTTACTGTATGTTATTGTCTTCAATATTTCAGACATTTTTTAATCTTTGATAACATAAAATAACATGACTGTAATACTGTTTCAATTTTAGATAAAATTATACATAGTTTCCATATGTATTTGTGAACTGGACACTTCTTTACCAAATTTAGTAGTTTCTATGTGTTTACTCTTATATAAAGGCTATAAGCTTTCTGCACCCTGTTACTTTGAATTGATCTTTGTTTTTTTACCAGTTTACTGGAGACATGATTTTAATTTTAGTTCGAACAAAATGTTAATTTTTTCCTTTAAGTACCTTGTTAAAACACAAATATACTTTCACATATCTTATTCTAGATATATTACCCTTTCATTAGTTAAATAATTTATTAGAAAGGGTGTCAATAAAATTCTGTTTTCAATATAAAGTGATTATTTTATGAATAGATAATTTTTATCTTTAACTTGTGTCATTTTAACAGATAATTATCATATCTCAGCTCCAATCTTTTGCAACAAACTGTCAAATTTTAATGAATGTGTAAGTACTGTGAAGATTACTTTAAAATGAAGACATTGGACATTGCTCTTGGCTCCCTCCAGAGAGCAACAGTATGATCCTATTGCCAAAAATATAAAAGTTTTAAGTCATATAACATGGAAACTCAACATACTATTACTATGAAATCCTCATTATTACTGTATGGCTTTTATGGTGCTGGAAGGTTCAATACATGCTACCAGAGGAGAAATACAACATCAATATTACCCATATGTAATCCGGCTATGACTTACCTGGAAAGATATATACACAGGGGACATAGTGGTAAAAATGCCATGGGAATGACCAACCAATTTCTGGTTGTGTAGAAGTACTGTTTAGCCACCTGAAGGACACTAGGTCAAGAATTGCTGGCTAAAATAGTCAAAGGCTTTAAAGGGAGAATTCCTATAGATTAATGATTCCCTCAAACCTCATCAAAGACATATTTTTAATTTTGTTTTTCAGTAGATGGATCTAATACTTACAGCCAAAATTCTAAATGGTTCAGACTTTAGTGATTATGGAGTTTTCAATCCTAAAAAGGATATAAATACCATTCTACCTCCTCTAGGCTTAGGAAACACTGCAGAAACAACAGTCAGAGATAGTGGGTGACTACAAGAAAACAAAAGTGCTTTCTTCACAAAAGAAGGCAATTGAATATGTTAATTCACAGTAGGATACACATCAATTGATAGCTTGCACTAAACCAACCTGTGCAAACTCAATCCCGACCAAATACCATCATAGAAAGAGGATGTAGGTAGGCAGGCATGAAGCTCCATCCCTAGTTGAGGAATTTTGGGTCAATGACAGTTGCTGGGAAATGTAGAGTTAGTTTTCTTTGAAGTTGTGGTACTTGATGGATTAAAACAAAACAAAAACAAATTAGCTACACATCAAAATATATGCATCACTAAATGAACTCCATAGCTTTAAAAAATGGATAAGGGTACAGTTCAGTTCATCAAGGTAAGAAAGAAGATGGACATGGTTTGATTAATATATATTATATAGAATACCTAATTAATAATAGCATTTTTAAAAAGAAATTATAGGAACAAGCCCTGTAAGAATTTCCTTCACTGGGCTAAAAACAAAACTATGTTACACCTTAGAGGCTGCTATAACAGAGTACAACATATTAGGTAGGCTACTAACAAGAGATGCTTAAGAAACCCAAGAATGTGAAAGTTGATGTGATAAAATATCAGCAAATTTAATTGTTGATCATAGTTGAAGTAAATATTTATTTGAAGTTTTCTGGTTAAAAGAATTTCTTAGAGTAGGTAGTTATTAAGAAAATGAGTGGAATCAGTTCATATGTCTGTACATTTCACATTTTGTCAGTAATTAGAATGCACAGAAGAGCATGTAGCAGGAGCTATGCTAAACAGCTTTCAAATTTCATTATTAAGAGCCCGTTCTGGAAATTTTTTCCAGTGCCCATGTGTTCCAGATGCTTCCCCAGTTTTTCTTCTATTAGTTTGAGTGTGTCTGGTTTGATGTGGAGGTCCTTGACCCACTTGGACTTAAGCTTTGTACAGGGTGATAAGCATGGATTGATCTGCATTCTTCTACATGTTGACCTCCAGTTGAACCAGCACCATTTGCTGAAAATGCTATCTTTTTTCCATTGGATGGTTTTGGCTCCTTTGTCAAAAATCAAGTGACCATAGGTGTGTGGGTTCATTTCTGGGTCTTCAATTCTATTCCATTGGTCTATCTGTCTGTCTCTGTACCATGCATTTTTTTATCACTATTGCTCTGTAATACTGCTTGAGTTCAGGGATAGTGATTCCCCCTGAAGTCCTTTTATTGTTGAGGATAGCTTTAGCTATCCTGGGTTTTTTGTTATTCCAGATGAATTTGCAAATTGTTCTGTCTAACTCTTTGAAGAATTGGATTGGTATTTTGATGGGGATTGCATTGAATCTGTAGATTGCTTTTGGTAAAATGGCCATTTTTACTATAATAATCCTGCCAATCCATGAGCATGGGAGATCTTTCCATCTTCTGAGGTCTTCTTCAATTTCTTTCTTCAGTGTCTTGAAGTTCTTATTGTACAGATCTTTTACTTGCTTGGTTAAAGTCACACCGAGGTACTTTATATTATTTGGGTCTATTATGAAGGGTGTCATTTCCCTAATTTCTTTCTCGGCTTGTTTCTCTTTTGTGTAGAGGAAGGCTACTGATTTATTTGAGTTAATTTTATACCCAGCCACTTTGCTGAAGTTTATCATCAATGGCTTATGCTCTAAGATCAAGAATCGACAAATGGGATCTCATAAAACTGCAAAGCTTCTGTAAGGCAAAGGACACTGTGGTTAGGACAAAACGGCAACCAACAGATTGGGAAAAGATCTTTACCAATCCTACAACAGATAGAGGCCTTATATCCAAAATATACAAAGAACTCAAGAAGTTAGACTGCAGGGAGACAAATAACCCTATTAAAAAATGGGGTTCAGAGCTAAACAAACAATTCACAGCTGAGGAATGCCGAATGGCTGAGAAACACCTAAAGAAATGTTCAACATCTTTAGTCATAACGGAAATGCAAATCAAAACAACTTTGAGATTTCACCTCAAACCAGTGAGAATGGCTAAGATCAAAAACTCAGGTGACAGCAGATGCTGGCGAGGATGCAGAGAAAGAGGAACACTCCTCCATTGTTGGTGGGATTGCAGACTGGTACAACCATTCTGGAAATCAGTCTGGAGGTTCCTCAGAAAATTGGACATCGAACTGCCTGAGGATCCAGCTATACTTCTCTTGGGCATATACCCAAAAGATGCCCCAACATATAAAAAAGACACGTGCTCCACTATGTTCATCGCAGCCTTATTTATAATAGCCAAAAGCTGGAAAGAACCCAGATGCCCTTCAACAGAGGAATGGATACAGAAAATGTGGGACATCTACACAATGGAATATTACTCAGCTATCAAAAACAACGAGTTTATGAAATTCGTAGGCAAATGGTTGGAACTGGAAAATATCATCCTGAGTGAGCTAACCCAATCACAGAAAGACATACATGGTATGCACTCATTGATAAGTGGCTATTAGCCCAAATTCTTGAATTACCCTACATGCCTAGAACAAATGAAACTCAAGACGGATGATCAAAATGTGAATGCTTCACTCCTTCTTTAAAAGGGGAACAAGAATACCCTTGGCAGGGAAGAGAGAGGCAAAGATTAAAACAGAGACTGAAGGAATACCCATTCAGAGCCTGCCCCACATATATGTGGCCCATACATATACAGCCACCCAATTAGACAAGATGGATGAAGCAAAGAAGTGCAGACCGACAGGAGCCGGATGTAGATCTCTCCTGAGAGACACAGCCAGAATACAGCAAATACAGAGGCGAATGCCAGCAGCAAACCACTGAACTGAGAATAGGACCCCCGTTGAAGGAATCAGAGAAAGAACTGGAAGAGCTTGAAGGGGCTCGAGACCCCATATGTATAACAATGCCAAGCAACCAGAGCTTCCAGGGACTAAGCCACTAACTAAAGACTATACATGGACTGACCCTGGACTCTGACCTCATAGATAGCAATTAATATCCTAGTAAGAGCACCAGTGGAAGGGGAAGCCCTGGGTCCTGCTAAGACTGAACCCCCAGTGATCTAGACTGTTGGGGGGAGGGCGGCAATGGGGGGAGGGTTGGGAGGGGAACCCCCATAAGGAAGGGGAGGGGGGAGGGGGATGTTTGCCTGGAAACCGGGAAAGGGAATAACACTCGAAATGTATATAAGAAATACTCAAGTTAATAAAAAAATAAATTATAAAAAAAGAGCCAGTTCTTGCAATATATTTTACATTTATTTCTATGTATAAATTTATATAAAATTGATTACTTTGTTGTACTTTAGATTTTCTTAGAAGTGATATTGTTTCTTTTCACAAATTAGATTGATAGTTAATATAGAGTCCATTAAGCAATTACATGTGGTAATCTTATATGTGATTATGTAAATATTAGGATACAATTTATAAAATGTAAGGAACTGAGAACAATACTTTAAGGAACATAAGGATGAGATCAAATTTTGATATTTGTTTTTTACTTTTAATTGAATATTTTCTATATCTACATTTCAAATATTATCCCCCTTCCCAGTTTCTACACCTGAAACTACCTATCACATCCCCCAACAACTTCCTTCATGAGGGTACTCCCCCCAACCACTCTCTCCTGCCTCTCCACCCTGGTATTCCCCTATCTAGGGCATTGGACATTCACAAGACCAAGGTCCACTCCTCCTATTGATGTGGAACAAAGCCATCCTCTGCTGCATAATCAGCTGGAGCCATGAGTCACTACATGTGTACCCTTTGGCTGGTGATTTAGTTCCTGGGAGCATTGGAGAGATCTGTTTCATTAATATTGTTGTTCTTCCTATGGGGTTGCAAACTTTAACAGCTAACTCAGTTCTTTCTCTAACTCCTCCATTGGGGACCATGTTCTCAGTTCAATAGTTGGCTGTGAGCAACTGCCTCTGTATTTGTCAGGCTCTGGCATAGCCTCTCAGGAGACAGCTATATCAGGCTCCAGTCAGCATGCACCTCTTGGCATCCCCAATAGTGACTGGGTTTGATGACTGCATTCCAGATGGATCCCCTTGTGTGGCAGTCTCTGGATGGCCTTTCCTTCAGTCTCTGCTCCAAACTTTCTCTCTGTATTTCTTCCTGTGAATATTTTGTTCCCTCTTCTAAGAAGGACTGAAGCATTGACATTTTGGTGATCCTTCTTGAGCTTCATGTGGTCTTCATTGTATCTTAGCTACTCCAAGCTTTTGGGCTAATATCTACTTATCAGTAAGTGCATATCATGCATTCTTTGGGATTGCATTACCTCTCTCAGGATAATATTTTCTAATTCTATCCATTTGACTAAGAATCTCAAGAAGTCATTCATTGTTTTTAATAGCTGAGTAGTACTCCACTGTGTAAATATACGACATATTTGTGTCCATTCTTCTGTTGAAGGGCATCTGGGTTTTCTGTTAAGCTTCTGGCTATTTTAAATAAAGCTGTGTTGGACATAGTGGAGTATGTGTCTTTGTTATGTGTTGGAGTAACTTTTGTGGATACGCCCAGGAGAGGTATAACTGCATCCTCAAGCAGTACTATGTCCAATTTTCTGACGAATCAATAGAATGATTTCCAGAGTGGTTGTATCAGCTTGCACTCCCACCAAAAATGGAGGAGTGTTCATATTTCTCCACATCCTCACCAGTATTTGTTGTCACCTGAGATTTTGATCTTAGCCATTCTGACTGATGTGAGGTGGGACCGTACAGTTCATTTGATTTGCATTTCCTTGATGACTAAGGATGTTGAACATTTCTTTAGGTGCTTGTCAGCCATTTGATATTCCTCTATTGAGAATTCTTTCTTCACCTCTGTACCCCATTTTTAATAGGGTAATTTGATTCTCTGGAGTCTAGCTTCTGGAGTTCTTTGTATATATTGAATATTAACTCTCTATTGTATATAGGATTAGTAAAGATATTTTCCCAATATGTTGTTTGCCATTTTGTCCTAATGGCAGTGTCCTTTGCCTTACAGAAGTTTAGCAATTTTATGAAGTTCATTTGTCTATTGTTGATCTTTGAGCATAAGCCATTGGTGTTCTGTTCAGGAAACTTTCTCCTGTGTTCATGTGTTCAAGGCTCTTCCCCACTTTTTCTTCTATTACTTTGAATGTGTCTGGTTTGATGTGAAGGTTCTTGATCCACTTGGACTTAAGCTTTGTACAGGGCAATAAGAATGGATCAATTTGTGTTCTTTTGCATACTGACCACCACTTGAACCAGCACCAATTGTTAAAAACACTATCTTTTTTACCCCTGAATGGCTTTAGCTCCTCTGTCAAAGATCAAGTGACCACAGGTGTGTGGGTTCACTTCTGGGTCTTCCATTCTATTCCTTTGATCAATCTACTAATTGGTCTCTGAACCAATATCATACAGGTTTTTTATTTTTTAAATCATGATTGCTGTGTAATACAGCTTGATATCAGGGATGGTAATTCCCCCAAAAGTTCTTTCTTTTATTGTTAAGAATAGATTTTGGTATCCTGGGTTTTTTGTTATTCCAAATAAATTTTTCAAATTGCTCTTTCTAACCATATGAAGAATTAAATTGGGATTTTTATGGGGATTGAATAGAATCTTTAGATTTTTTTGGTAAGATGGCCACTTTTACTATATCAATCCTGCCAATCCATGAGGATGGGAGGTCTTTCCCTTTTTTGAGATCTTCAATTTCTGTATTCAGAGGTTTGATATTCTAACCGTAAAGATCATTCACTTGCTTGGTTAGAGTCACAGCAAGGTGTTTTATATTATTTGTGAGTATTGTGAAGGGTGTCATTTCCCTAATTTCTTTCTCAGCCTGTTCATCCTCTGAGTAGAGGAAAGCTACTGATTTGAGTTAATTTTATATTCAGCCACTTTGCTGAAGTTGTTTTTCAGCTGTAGGAAATCTATGGTGGAAATTTTTGGGGTCACTTAAGTACTCTATCACACCTTTTGCAAATAGTTATATTTTGATTTCTCCCTTTCCAATTTGTATCCGTTTGACCTCCTTTTATTGTCTGATTGCTCTGGCTAGGACTTCGAGAACTATATTGAATAGGTAGGGAGAGAGTGGGCAGCCTTCTTCAAGTTCCTGATTTTAGTGGGATTGCTTCAAGTTTCTCTCTGTTTAGTTTAATATTAGCTACTGGTTCACTGTATATGGCTTTTACTATGTTTACTTATGGGCCTTGAATTCCTTATCTTTCCAAGTCTTTTATCACGAAAGGGTTGAATGGAGATCGATTTTTTAACTATCATTATATTATCATACTACAGCAATTGCCAAATGTTAGAATAAGATGCCTAGTTTGATAGTTATTTGAAACTCAGAGCTACAAATCTGAAAGATACAAATTAGATAAAGTTTGATGGCATTAATATTTTACAGGATGACTGTACTGAAGCATCTTGAAAGAGATAAGGCACAAAGCAAACTACAAGGGGGTTAACAATTGCATTTCAGTAAGTTCACCGAAAAACACCTGGAATCGACTTGATTGTTCAAGATGGATAATAATTTTTCTTTATTTCATCATAATGAAATCTCCATTTCAGTAGTCTCCTATCATACATCTGACACCGTGCCCTGACATTCAATTCTATATAAGCTCAGAACAGGGCAGTATATACTATTGGAAAATTCTAACTTACACCAGGAAGTCCACAGCCTTTTACTCCCCATTCACTTTTACTTCCCTTGCAATAGTAAGATTTACCTATAAAGAAATCTGTCCAACATTGAGTGGTGAGCTTTTTAGATGCCTGCATTTGAACATTAACTGGATACTTTTACTCATTCCAAAATGTTCTCTTCACTCTTTCCTTCCTCTGATTTCCCTCTCTGACAATGAGAAGGTTGAAAAACCATGTAGTGGTTTATTTACCCATCCTTTATTTCTCCAGACACCTAGTGGTTTTATTGTGAACAATAATTTCATAAACATATACTGTTTTATTATCTATTTTTAAGATTTTTCTATGGTTTTCTAGCTAAATATTTTATTAATCTTATTATATTTAAAATAATTTAGCAGCTTTAAAATCTAGACTTTAAAAAGCACAAATTCGTATCAGGTTGAATAAACAGATGAAATAAACAGATTTTAAAGGTGTGAGAAAAATAAATGTTACTGTGTGTGCTATCATGGCAGTTCCTTAATTATGTAACTGTGAAACAGAGAAATTATTTTATCCTTTTTTCTTCTTTAGAAGAATAATTGGAGAAAAAAATCAGTGACTGCTTTACAAAATAAAGAGCTTATTATGTACTTAGTCAATAAAGAATGGCTAGCTACGTGTATAGTCAATAAATAAAGAATGTCTGGTTACATGTTTAGTCACTAAATAAAGAATTGCTGGTTTCATGTCTTATCAATAAATAAAGAACTGCTGGTTTCATGTTTTGTTTTGTTCATTTATCCCCCAGCTGCTTCTACCTGGTTTTTCTTTGAAACAGCAATAATATGAGATGGTCTCCGGGTACAAAATAGAAAAAGAAGTGTATTTTCTCTTGTATGTAATGGTTCAAAATTGTACAGATGCACAAGCAGGCTCTGACTTCTTAAGAGCTCACTAAGGAAAGGTGTCCTGTCATCAAATTTATAATCTACTTAAGAAAGCCCCAGAATGAGATGATTTGGCCTATATGTGAACACAAGATTGCACTTAAAAGAAATAAAGGAAAAAATTGCCAGGAAATAAACTGAGATGGAGAAAGAGAAGCAAAATCATTTATATATTTCCCTTTTTAAGGCTTCTTCCTTTTCCTCTTTCTTATGTTGTTGTAAAGTTTTCCAGATCATTTCTTCAAGGAAGCAGGATATGTTAGAGTTCAGGAACTCACTCAGCAAATGCACCTGAGCAAATGCATGCTACATTCATTTCCTACCAGAATGATTCCAGACTGCCACCTTATCCATTGGATTCATAGTCCTGAATTCTTATATTGAAAGAAAGGAATCCATTTTATAATTTTGTAGCAAGGACCACACTGCTTGAATGTTGAATTTGAAAACTACTAGTTTTTAGTTACTTATCTAAAACCTTTATAATTTGAAGGTATAAAAGATAAATGGTGAAATTGTATGAAATGTTACTTTATCCAGGTGGCTTCAGTCCTTCCAGAAATATAAAGGAATGGGAGCAACATAGGGATGAGCACTAATGAGTTCTCAGTCTTAGGTGAGGGGGCAAAACGGGGCAATGAGCATGTCACCCACTACTACTACTACTACTACTACTACTACTACTACTACTACTACTATCACCCACTAGTACTACTACTACTGTCAGGGAGGGAAATAGTAGTTGAAAAAGTGACAGAGGAAACAAGTAGAGGTTCAGGGGAGTGGAACCTGATCAACAGGCGCCCATCCATTCATGTGCTCACTAGCTAGTTACCTAGCTTATTGGTTAGGCTAGAGAAACTGGAGCAAACTTAAGCAAATTCTAGTTTCCACTGCTGCTTCTTTGTTAGATTGTTTTACTGGTTTAATGAATAATTACCTCTATAATTCCTACCTTGATTAGTTAAAATTTGAGATAATAAATACACAATTGTGCACACTCAATATAATAAAACCGCAAATCCCTAAGAGTATTAATTATAATAATCCTATTATCAGAAATTCTGAGACAAAAATTACCCTGAATCATTTTTATTTACCTTACCTTTTCATTTGTTTTTCTTGCCCCTAATTCCCTTTGAATACTAAACTTGCTACTTCTGGTATAATAGGCTCTAGAAGAATAATACCGCATATTTTTCAGAGCATATTCCTCAATTATGATAACAGAATGCTTTTAGAATATATATCTACAATCATTCAAGTATATTCTCTCTCTCTCTCACACACACACACACACTGTATATGTGTGTATGTGTGTGTATGTGTGTGTATTGAATATACATATAAAACTTGTAGGTTTGCACTAGACTCATAGGATTGCACTAAGCTATTTTACATAAATTTTGATTTAAATATAAACCATTGAGACTTGAAATTTCAAACAAGCATTCTTTTTCACATCCTTGTAAGAATAAAGTACTTTTTCTGTGATTGAAACAGAAAGGACAAAGGTGACTTGAGACTTTTCTGTTAGACTTTGTATGTAGTGCTTTCTTTGTTACCTCAGCCTTAAAGATCTCCTCTTCCATAAATCTCTCAGTAGATTATGTGCCTTAAATCTGAGAGGCCAACCATCTGGAATTTAAAACTTCTTTATCCTTTTGCCTTGGCATCATACTGGGATGAGTCAAACCTTCAGACACTATCTCATTGGGGAAGAAAAATGATCATGTCTGAGTGCCAGGAATAAAGATTCTAAATATGGACACATCTAATTCATTGAAACTTTCAGTGATGGCCAAGTGACTCATGCTGGGAGGGCTCAACCTCTACAGCTGGAACACTTAGCTCTTCAGAAGGAGGCAGCAACGTGAAATTGTAGAAGATGAATGAATACCATGTTTCTGGAATGAATGGATTGTCTGTCAACAGAAGAGCTTTCAGAAATCCCAATAACCACACTTCTTTTCTCATTTGATTCTCTTTATCCAAAAAAGAGACTGCAAACCTCAACCATCCCCTCCTCTAATTTTTAATCTGTAAGAATGTTTTATTTTATATTATTGCTTTAAGCATCTATGTTTATCTCATTTAAAATTAAATGTGTGTTTTCATAAACAAATAGAAAATATGGAAAAATAGCTTAAACAACATTACATGGACAGGTATGGTAAAAGAAACATAAAGTATGTAATATATAAATGTTGTATGATATATATATATATAAATAATATAATACAATCTACTTTCTCGCATAAGTAGTAGATAAAGCACTAAGAACACAGTCAACAGGAACAAAATTACATACTGTAACCTGATAATTTATAGCATTTGGTTACCTGATTTGTGGCAATCCAAATCACTGAGATGCATCATAAACTTATAGGTCTCAGTTACTTTCTACCATAGAAAAGCATGGAATCAATGGAAGAAAAATGCTGTGCACAAAGACAGTGCCCCTGGCAAAATCCACTGTGCAGCTGGACATAATATGTGTTCTACCGAAGCAATGATATGCATTACACCTGCTACAGCATTTTATATTTATCTGGTTGATCACTAAATAATTTTTCTTATAAGTCTCCTCAGTTATCCCCAGTAGACAATTTTCTGGGCCAGAGATGAAGGAAAGTAAACACAGATAAGTCATACATATTTTAGGTTAAAATCTTAAAAGATTTTAAATATACATATTACACACACACACACACACACATATTGCTATGTTTTGTTGTTTTCCTTCACATATGTGTAAGAATATAGGTGTGTAAGCATTCTCCTGTTGCGTTATGCATATATATATATATATATATGCATTTCCTTTTGGAGAAATCATCTATGATTAAATTTTATAGAAAAAATAGATGGTACTTTACTAGGTGGAACAGGAACATAGTAATTGTAATTGACCAAAAAATAGGTGACACTTGCTTTCCCATTGAAAATACAATTTGAATTTCATCATGAATGTAAATTATTCATTGCAGATCTCACCATATGAACATGATAATATTATACACCACCTTACATAGATGTTTTTATTAAACTTTATCTACTCTGATTCTGGAACAATGCAACATCCTGGCTATGTGCAATAATTAAAAGAATAATGGATCATGTAAAACTCACAAACGTTAGTTTTGGAATTATATAGTATGTTAATAGTTTATTATTAACTATTAACCAAAATGATCTAATTTTTTTTTTCCGGAGCTGGGGACCGAACCCAGGGCCTTGCGCTTCCTAGGTAAGCGCTCTACCGCTGAGCTAAATCCCCAGCCCCTATGATCTAATTTAAAAAATATGACATAATTGATTCTTTTGCTGAATCACATGTAAAAGTGAAAAGAATTGCTGAAAGTATGTGAAATAAACTTCTAAGACTTTAAGGCATACAAACTATTTTTTTGGCTTGTTATTAATAGAGTGTAGACTTAATGTCCACTAATTGTATCAGTTTTTGCAGGTGCTCTCTGTATACTTCCAAGTTTCTAGATCTTCTACAAATCTTCTTCTTTATTCATCTTTATTAGAAAGCCCCAGCAGTATTTTCCATTTAAGCACATAATTAATTGTACATTGAATAAAATGTAATGAATCTATCATAAACACCACTCATAGGTTAAAAAATTATTGTGTTGTTGATTTGGTTTAACTGATGTTATACAGAGGAAAAAAAAATCATCAATAGTGTCAGACTGTCGTCCATCAAACCCTATGAACATTTTATTTTTAGTCTTTGACAGATCTCATAGTTGCTATTCTAAGGATTTAATTTGCCTTGGAAGGAAGATGTAGTTAACTGAGCAAATTCATGCTTTGGACAGCTGGAATCAATCCACTGCTTCCTAACGAAGAAAAATTGATTAAAACCCTGTTAAAATGTCACTCTCTCTATGTAGTTAGAAAAGTTTCATTTCTGGTCATTCTGTCAAGAGCCTTCCTTTCTTTGGGATAGTATATCTGAAATGTTTTTAATATATAAGTAAATATTGATTCTAAATTAATCTTATTATTTGAGTGTTAAGTGACATATATGTGAATTTTATAAATTTGATTTGTGTCATTGCTTCATGTATTTTATCTAAAGCAATACTACTGAATATATGCAAAGTCATTTAGATGGCTACTCAATATAGGAATAATTATACCCAATAGCTAGTGTGTTTGTTAATTATCATTGTTAGCTTGAATGAATGAATTTGAAATCACCAGACAGATATCTGGATGTGTATATAGGGACATTTCCAGAGAGTTTTAACTGAAGATTTTGTAAACTGACAATTTGACGTCTCTATGGTATGATTAAGCAAAAGCATTTTATTGTAGACATGAGATCATGAGACAGAGACAGAGAGACAAAGAGACAGACACACACCGAGAGAGAGAAAGAGAGAGAGAGAGAGAGAGAGAGAGAGAGAGAGAGAGAGAGAGAGAGAGAGAGAATCCAGAGGCAACTAGAAGAGCAGACTAAACAGACAAGGCAAGGGCTGTCTGCGTGGGAAGGTTTCAGAATACCAGGAGATAAAGATAGAAAAAATAGAGGAAGAAGTAGGATTGGAGTGCACAGTGTATAACTAGGCTATAAGGACATTGAATATCTGGGGAAAGGGAGCTTAGGGTATTAAAGCAGGTAAGAAGAACAAGGATGTTAGCATGGACTTTGAATTATGTAACAGGTACATGTGATACCCTGGAAGACACAATGCAGACTTTTATTCTGATAGGCTACACACACACACACACACACACACACACACACACACACACACACATGCATAAGCATTTAAAGAAACAGACCCAGTATCAGAATAGAATAAGAGAATATTGTTTATAATGTGTGTGTTTGTGTGTGTGTGTGTGTGTGTGTGTGTGTGTGTTTGTGTAGGTATTCAGGTGTGGAGGTCAGAGAGCAGTTGTAATACAGTCCTTTCCTCCATTCAGGGATCTGGTAATCAAGCTCAGGTTGTCAGCTTCCTGTGACAAACACATACCTGCTGCGCTAGCTCACCAGTGCGATGTGTTTCCCTGCTAATTAATTTTGTCTATGGAGAAGCTGAGGCACAAAGACGCTAAGGAAGCTCCTTTTCTGCGAGCATAGGTCATTCTCAAACTTGTGTACATTCTAATTAATAATCTAAAGTCATGTTCCAATTACGTACTCTTCAAGTTTATTAATTATAAAACCATATTCTCAATTCATTAACGGAATACTGAGGAGAAAATACAGAAGTTATCAATGTTTATTATGTTCTCTGAAACTGTTCTCTGCAAATGTTATGAATTTAACCTGTGTGAACATGATGGTTAAGTTCTATTGCTTTCGGGGAAACTGAGTTTTACAGAAGTTGTCAAACTCTCACATCTGAAAAGCAAACTAAAACTATGCAAATAAGTTGTATTAAAATTATTAAAACATTGATTTCTTTTGAAATGTTACTGGGTATAATCTTAGGTGCCATCATGGGACCTTTGAATTTAAAAGTTGATTCCTGTACAACGCTTGATATTTTTGGCTTTGAGTAACAAATTTATTGTTCCTTTATTGCCTAAATCCCATATGAATTTTCTATTTACTTCTCTGATCAGTGGCAACAGTAATATGTGTTGACTCAGGTGCATGAAGAGTGTCTGACCTTTCGTCTATCTTTGGTTCTGGTTTCAAAAGAATGTCTGGTTCCCATCTGCTTCTGCTTGTGTTCTGAACCACTGTTTGCATTTACTTTTCAAGTATCTCTGTCTGCCATCATATTTAGATCTGAGTTTTAATGGTGCATTCATTTATCCTTTTCATGCTTTCCAATTTATCTTTCTTTTTTAATTGCAGCCAAAAATATAATGGAAGAGATCATCAAAGAATGAATTCATAAAGATAGAAAATAAGAAAAACTTTGTAAAGTAAATGAAATCAATAAGAAAAAAGATATGACAGAGTTGTAGAGAGCAAGTTCTTAAGTATGCTCCGTGTCAGAAATGTAAGGATTTACAAAGGGTATCAAAATCTGCCTTTCTGAAATGGCGCGCTCCTTGAATTCTTTTAAAAACTGGTCCATGAAATGAATAACTGACTTAGGGAACAAGGACAGATACTTCTCTTCTGTTGCCAAGACTTAGGTCACAGGACTAACAACTGCTTGGATCTCCAGCTCCAGGAGATTCATCTCCTTTGGCTGCCACCATCACAACATTCACATGCACGTACCCACATATATTAATTTAAAAATAATAAAAATTAATGGTCAAATACTTTATTTGTTGAATATTGTTTTGCTTTGCTTACAATCATTTATTTTAAGGCCATTTCTATGACTGCTATCTCTGACATACATATGTTTATATGAATAATTAAATTCACCAAATCTATTTGTGTAATTGAATTTATTCTTCCTTCTCGTGTTATGTTAATCATTTCAGATTTATTTTGATTGATATTAGCATGCCGTGTGTCTTTTAACCATTTCTTTTTAACTTGTGTTTCTTGTAAAATTAGTAGTTTAATATTTAAAACTCACAACATGTACAAACAGATGGACAAAAGTAATTATTAGAATACATGATAATCGTATCACTATTGAATTGAATTAAAACTTAAAAAAGAAAATTATTGTTTGATATAATATATTGATGAGTATTTTAAAGATGAATGACATTCTTGTATTTTAATTTCTTTTACAAGTGTGTGGTAAAATTTGTTTCTGATACAACTGTACATTAAGTTAATTTTTGTGTCAAGAATATACAAATATCGCTGAACCTTCCTTTGCTCAGGTTCCTCTCCATTTACATCACTGCGGTTTTTTCAGTTAGGAACAATTATGGGTGAGAGTTTTGACTGTTCTATGGCAACTTCAGCCCTCACTCGATGCCCTGTCTTTCTGCTGGAGGTAGGCTCTACAATTTCCCTCTCCCCACTGTAAGGCATTTCATCCACGGTCCTTTCCTTTGAGTCCTGAAGGTCCAGATACAGGCCCAAAGAGGGATCCAGCTCAAGGGAAGGCCCCAAGGCCTGACACCATTACTGTGGCTATGGAGAGCTCACAAAAAAGTGGTCTATCATGATTGCCCTTCCAAAGACCCAACATGCAGCTGAAAGAGTAAGATGCAGATATTTGCACCCAAATAATGACCAGAAGCTACTGACCCCTGGGATTGAATTAGGAAAAACCTGGAAGAAACTGAGGAAGGCCACCCTGCAGGAGGATCAGGAGTCTCAATTAACCAGGACCCCCGAGATCTCTTACACACTGGACCACAATCAGGCAGCATATATACCTGCTGATATAAGGCCCCCAACACATATACAGAAGAGGACTTCCGTGTCTGGGTTCAGTTAGACAAGATACACCTAACCCTCAAGAGACTGGAGGCTCCAGGGAATTCAGAAGTCTGGTGGGGTGAGGAGTGGGGGTAGGGGGTGGGGGTTAGGGGTTAGGAGGTGGGAATTCGGTCTGGGGGCATGGGGACATCCTTGGGAGAATGTGTGGGATGTGGAACAGTCGAAGGGTGGACCAGGAGGATAATAAAATCTGAAGTGTGAAAAAAATTAAAGAATAGACTAATGTCAACTAAAATAAACTTTATTGTAAGAAACATGTAACAAAAGCACAAGCATACTGATTAAAGCAAATTAACTGTAAACAAATTGTCAAAATCTGGAGTCATTAAGTAACTGAAGCTACATTTGAAATCAAAAAGGCAGTAATTAAGTAAATGGTTTCATTATTTCTATATGTACAAGGAGCTGTTCATATCAATTTTATTTGGTATTAGGTGGCTCCATTTTAGAAACCACAAAATTAAAAAGATTGAATAAACCTACATGTACATATATTTGTACACTAAAATGATTGACTGAAAAAATATTGAACTATTAAAGCTGCTTAGTGATCTCAAGGTTGATGGAAATGAAAGTAATGCTCAAGTGAAAACATTAGCATTTAAATTATAAATGTCTGCAGTTTTGGATATTTACAAGTATGCATTTATTTTCTAATTAGAAATGAAAACAAACGTAGAAAAAATCCTGCAATAATAGTTCTAAAGAATTTCTATCAAAGTAATTATATACAATCTGCAAAAAAAAGTTACTTTCTGTTGTGTAAGTTTGACACCAGGTAGATCAAAAATAGAAAGTATTAATAAATCTTTTCATGTAAAATTAATAATGAAGCTTGATATGTGCTATTTTAACTTTAAAAGCAAGTATCACAATGTGATACTTTATTACTATGCCATTTTAATTGCTAGAATCTGTGTGCTTTATTGTGAATGTGTTCATTTTGAATTTTTGACCTCAGGCAATGTCATTATAACTTTGAGTTCCTTTTCATAGATGAAAAAATGTTACAAATCAAATAGATAAATTATAAACAAAATGAATTAAATCTGACACTAAAATTTTCAGATTCTCTTTGTCCTTTTGAAACAAAGAACTTTTAGCGAGTTCATGACAACTGAATAAATGAAAGAAAAAGTCAACAATTTTGTTAAAGTGAAATTTAGAAGAACTATCTCATTGATTAATAAAATAAGAAAACAAAGAAGAAACTTAATGCTAAAATGTAAAAAACAATAATAATCCACAACGCAGGAAAACATTTTACTAGATCATCATCCAGCTAATGTGGGACTTGCAGGTCTATGTGTCCTCAGACTTCAGGATACAAGCGAAGGGTAGTGCAAGAGTCACCAGTGAGATGGAGATGATAAACATTGGTTTGGGGGTATGTATCCTGTCACTGCCTAGGAAAAACTCATTTGGATCTTTCTCTCATTGGATGCCACAATGTTCAAAAATCACACACTACCATAAAGGTCTAATTCAGAATAGAATATGAAGTTTCACACTTGCAATGATAGATCTTTGGAGGATTTTCAAGAGGATTGTAGAAACTGGTGGTATCAAGTTGAGCTATAGTGATTTCCATGATAACCTGTACTAAAATTCAAGGTCCTGTCTCAACAAACAAAACATGCCCAAGCAAGTAAAACCATATTAAACAAGAAATTTTCTTGACTTTCAAACTATAAAATTCTAAGAGCAATGATTTTGTTATTGAACTTAGAAGATTTAAGATTAATTTCAGTTAAATATGAATTAGTGCTTAATAATTTATGTAATTTTTATAAAATGTGCTTCAATCATATTCTTTTACCTCCTCAACTTCTACCATACCCTCTCCACCTTCCTGTTTCCTGTTTACAGATTTTCTTTCTCTCTTTGTCTAAAATAGAAAAACCTAAGAATAAAAGAAAATTTAAACAAATTATACAAAACCAAAAAGATAAAAATATTCAAACAAAAGAGTCACAGATACAAACATACACACACAGGGAGAGACAGACACACAGAGACACAGAAACACACACACACACACACACACACACACACAAAACAATAACAACAAAAAACATGGAATTTGTTTTGTATTAGCCATGCCCTGAAGTGTGGATAAAAACTCTACCAGTAGGAGAATATTACACTTCTAAATACTTATGCACCAAACACAGCAGCACATAAGTTCATAAAAGAACTATTTTGATAACCAAAATCACACATTGACCAGTGATAGCAGCTGAGGTCAGGACCCAACTCTTGACAATACTATAGCCAGCTGGACAAATTCTACAGACAAATGCTGTAGGAAATTTGCAGTATGTTGACCTAACCCTGTTTGTATTCTAATGCTAAGTGTTGGCCTCCAAGATTTGCAGTCTACACATAGCTTCTGGCAACCTGTCCCTAGTTAATTTTGATTGAAAATAAAGATGTCAACAATCAATAGCTGAGGAGAAGAGACATAGGTGTGGTTTAGGTTAGCAGGACAAGGAGAAAAGAAAGAAATAGAGCCTCAATGTGTAAGAAGAGTGTGTGGAAGAGAGATAAAACAGAGCAATGCTGGAGGGAGAGCTGCCAACAGAGGAATGTGGGGGTGAGTAAGAGCCTCCATTAAAATGGCAAGAGAGCATGGGCCAGAGGGCTGCTCAACTGAGTAATAGCAACAAAGATGGAATATAGAAATTAGTGAAGAGTAACTCAGAATTATCAGTGGCAAAGTACATCCTAACATCTTGCAGTTTAAACAGTGGCTGCTTAAAGCATATTAAAATATAAGTCTGTGTGTGTCTTTCATTCAAGAATATAAATGGTCAAAGGAGGGAAGAAACACTGCACTGGAATTTAAAATATTCTTACTGCATAAAATAACAGCATAAATCAAATGGACTTAATGGTCATCTATAGAACATTCTACCAAACATAAAAGATTGCTTTTTATTCAGCAACCTAGGAATTTTCTTCATAATTGCTTGATAGTTTAAAGATACAAATTAACTAATACATATAGACTTCATTTGTATTCTTTGATAAGGCTTTCACATTTAGTGCAAATATTCTTTTTTTATTTCTTTTTCTTACAAGTGATTTTCAGAGGGTAGTTGATGAAGTTCTAAGAATTTACTCTCATATTATTATATTCATGGTTTTCTGATCTTGTCAAAATATTAGGGAATACTTTCAGTGTCTTTGAAATTATTAAGGTAGTAGTATTCACCCATACTAACAGGGAGCATAAGTTGTACTGCCATTTTCATAGGAATCCCCATTACACACACACACACACACACACACACACACAGAGAGAGAGAGAGAGAGAGAGAGAGAGAGAGAGACAGAGACAGAGACAGAGACAGAGAGACAGGGACAGAGACAGAGACAGACAGACAGAGACAGAGACAGACTCAGATACAGGGAGAAACAGAGGCAAAGACAGACATACTGACACATGCACATATACACAGTCATGCATACCCACGTAAGATACACATTCACTGAAACAAGTTTCATTGATAATTTTTTTTATAAAATGGCTACATTATTTTATAATACATCAACTGTTAATATTTCTTATTAGAAAACTATATAAAATATTTTTTCTCCTAACCAAATATTTTTGTCTGTTTCCATTGCAGGCTATAACCAACAGTATTCCCAAGAAAATTAGTCTTTAAACTATAACTCCAATGATTTCAGTCCCACAAAATAATGGACTGAGAATTTAATCCCCAAGAGGTGGGTCCAGCATTGTGGGTGATAGGGTTAAAAATGTTCTGCTCCATGGAATGGCCATATCCACTGTTGCAGTCATAATCTGTTGGATTATTGAGAAATTATGAAACACAAGAGTTGGCTTTTGGTTGGCAAAAGGGGATCAACAAGGGCTTCTTGTTTCTGACCCCTTATTTGCTATCTGTCTCCAGAATGCCATGAACTAGGCATCTGTGTTCTGTCGTGTATTCTGTTGTGTCTTACTCCAGGTGTTATTCTGACTCATTTCAATTCAGAAGTATTGGGGGCAGCTGACTATAGATTGAAGCTTCTAAACTCCTGAGCCAGAAAAATGTCTTTTCTTAATTTAAATAGTTGTCTCAAGTATTTTGTCAAAGCCATGAAAAGACTAACAACAATTAATGGAAAGAAACATCTATCCAAGTTTTAGTATTTGGCAAACATTCAAACATGTACTATTCATCCATACTTGATAACTTCCCTATATTTAGAGAATTTTTTCTAGCTAGTCATAAAATATATCAATAATTTTATATTTTATGACATAATTGGATTCTATTGGAAAACTTGACTATTAATTGTGAATTGTTCTACAAATGTACACACAGTTCAAATATGATTTAAATTCAAAATAAGCTAAAGACTTGAATGTCACATTGCATGAGTGTATTGGTGGGGCTTTACACTATTATGGGAAGTGATACTCAAGAAAGCATCACAGTATCCTATATACTTAACAAAACCATTATAATAGTCTGTTTAGAAACTAATTATCGGGGACAGTTAATTTCCTTTATCACTATTTTAATTTTCCTTTATTTTCTCTAGCCCAAACATCAGCATTTCATTAACAAAATGTAGGTGCACATATGATAATTTATCACTCTTCTATTAAAACCAAATTCAAGGGGATTTATAGAAACATGTAAGTATTCCAGATTATCAATTTTAATTTCTAATTCAGTAACATTCAGAGCTAAACTATAGTTGAAATCTCTCTGTGTCACTTTAGATTTTCATCAGCTAATAGAAGTATCAAATTAGGTTATATGTGGAGTTAAGCTCTCTCCTAGCTTGACTGGAACTTGCAGTATTGGACAGACTGACTTTGAACTTACACAGACCCACCTTTCTCTTTCTCCAGAGTTCTAGAATTAAAGGTATGAGCCACCACACTGAGTTCTGTGAAGGTAGTTTTAAAGCATTTATTGAATGGAGAGAAAGCTAAAAAACTGTTCATAATCCTTAGTCATCAGATAAATGCAAATCAAAACAGCCTTGAGATTCCACCCCACACCAGTCAGAATGGCTAAGATCAAAAACTCAGGTGAGAACAGATGTTGGCAAGGATGTAGAGAAAGAGGAACACTCTTCCATTGTTGGTGGGATTGCATGCTGGTACAACCACTCGAAATTGGTCTGGAGGTTCCTCAGAAAATTGGACATAGCACTACTTAGGACCCAGCTAGACCTCTCCTGGAGCGTATACCCAAAAGATGCTGCAAAATATAACAAGGACACATGCTCCACTATGTTCGTAGCAGCCTTATTTATAATAGCCAGAAGCTGGAAAGAACCCAGATGTCCTTCAAAGGAGGAATGGATACAGACAATGTGGTACATCTAACAATCGAGTACTACTCTGCTATTAAAAACAATGACTTCATGAAATTCATAGGCAAATGGATGGAACTAGAAAATACCAATTCCCCCCCAAACCACACAAAACAAAACCACATAGTGTGCACCCACTGATAAGTGGATATTACCACAAAGGCTTTGATTACCCAAGATATAATCCACAGACCACATAAAGCTCAAGAAGAATGACCAACGTGCAGATGTGTCAGAAGCCATAACAGGACAAGCTAATAACTAGCGGGTGACCATCCTGAGATGGCCAGCCTCGGATTATTATATAGTCTGTGATTGGTTCGCCCTTATTAAGCAAGGCTGTAAGGGATTTATTTTAGGAAAGATTCCTGATATTAAAAGGCTTTGTTATTATTAAACACATATAACGATCATTCAGTAATAGCACACACCTTTGGAGCAGATCTCTGCAGACCTACGAAGATGTACTCTCTTGTAGTGATGTTATATAGACAAATAGATGACTTCTTTAGTCTTAATGATGATCCTATAAGAATTCCTAAAATTATATCAGTGATTATTAGGCTCCTTTATGGTGGGCCTGCTATTAAGTCTCTTTCTAATAGTCAGAATTGCAGTGAGAACTCTGCCAGTCTCCCAGGTGTCACCAGTTAATTGCTCTTAGATAGTAACCAGACTTTCTTCTACTCAGAACACAGTCCAGGAGGTTGTAAAATAATTATCAAGGGTCATAAGAAGAGAACAAATGATTTATGACATAAAATATTGACTGTGTTTATCTATACATAACTTCACTAACAACTATGGTTTTAGAACTTCAGTGAACCTGTAGAGCTGACACTGGTGATGAATGTTTAGCCAGATAATTACTCCTGATGGATATTCATGTAAACGATCTTGGTTGTAAACTTCTATTTCAATTTATGCTTTGATCTTTCATATGAACTTGTGATGAACTTTGTAACATGTGATCATGTATTCTGAAAGATGTTTAAGTGCTGAGGACAAAGAGAAGACACAGAAGGACAGAGAGAGAACTGAGCTGGAAGGACAGAGAGAGAGAGGACTGAGCTGGAGAGGGACTGAGCTGAAGAGTCAAGTTTGAGCTACGGAGAACTGAGCTAAGTAGAATTGAGCTAAAAAGATCTGGGCTGAGAAGAAATGCAGAGAGGAATAACTTGGAGACTATAGGTAACATAAGAGAGCAATGTGCAGAATGCAGAGGAAAAGAGGAAAAAAGAAGCTGGAGAGAGCAGAAGGAGCAGGCAGGTTTTTCCTTACCATGGGACAGAACAGGTCATTTCTTAGTAGAAAGGCAGGCTTAGTCTTGTTAAAAGGAGCAAGCCTTTTCTCTTACAAACTTAATTCACTTAGCATTAAAAGGGTAGAAGCTATTTCTTTCTTTATGTAATAAATATTGGAGCTCATCTTTCCTCCAGAATGAGTGAGTTCTTTCTGCACTGATGCTTGGTCTTTTGCTCCATATGCATATGTAAGTATGGATGTCTGTGTAAGTATGTAATTGTGAGAATGTATGTATGTTTGTGTATAAGAATGTAATTGTGATAATGTATGTAAGCTGAGCCAAACTGAATTTGAGTGGAATATGCATTTATGAATCTGTATGTAAAATTATATATGTTTACGCATATTTGGCTATGTAGAATCTTTTCCTTCTGCAAGCGCTATTCATTTCTCTTGGTTCAATAGAAGTTTATTGCTCCAAACTTCCCACTAGCCTGACAAGCAAGAGGCATAGGGACAAAAGGGAAACGGCTCCAGCAAGTAATCCTCTACTTGATCTCCAGCTTTTTTAGAATGAGATGCTAAATGCCAGAGACTGTAGTTTCTGGCCTGAGAGGAACACAGAAGGCAGGCCAGTTACAGTAGCAGAGCATAGTGACTTAGACATAGATAAGTAAATCAGCTACAGTAACATAGTAACTTAGACTTAGATAAGTAAACTTATTATACAGCAACCCTAATTATCTTGTAAGACAAAGTCTTACCCCCATATCTCGTAAGACAAGTCTTACCTTCTGCCAACACTCTTCACCCTCTGCTGCCTCAAGAAAAACCAACACGAGAAAGAATACCACTATCAGGACTGACCCCCGGCACAGATGCTTCTGTCCGTATTAAAAAGGGAAACAAAAATATTATAGGAGGAGATATGGAGACAAAGTTTGGAGCAGAGACTGAAGGAAAGGCCATTCGGAACGTGCCCCACCTGTGGATTGAGCCCATATACATACAACCACCATACCCAGACAATATTGTGAATGACAAGAAGCACATGCTGATAGGAGCCTAATGTAGCTGCCTTCTGAGAGGCTCTGCCAGAGCATGAAAAACACATAGGCAGAAGCATCCAATCCAACCATTGAACTGAGAACAGTCTCCCCATTGGAGCAGTTAGAGAAAGGATTGAAGGAGCTGAAGGCGCTTGCAAACTCATAAGAACAACAATGGCAACCAACTAGAGCTCCCAAAGACTAAACCGCCACCCAAGAGTACACATGGACAGACCCATGGCTCCAGCTGCAAATGTGGCAGAGGATGGCCTTGTTGGGCACCAATGGGAAGAGAAGCTCTTGGTCCTGCCAAGGCTGGACCCCCCAGTGTAGGGGAATTTTAGGGCAGGAAGGCAGGAAAGGGTGGGTGGTTGAGAGGGGGAACACCCTCATACAAGAAGGGGAAGGCAGGATGGGTTAGGGAGTTTATTGATGGGAAATCTGGAAAGGGGATAACATTTGAAATGTAAATTTAAAAAATGCAGTAAAAAATAAAAGTTAAAAAAAGAAACCAAGGGGTTGGGGATTTAGCTCAGTGGTAGAGCGCTTGCCTAGGAAGCGCAAGGCCCTGGGTTCGGTCCCCAGCTCCGAAAAATAGAACCAAAAATAGAACCAAAAAAAAAAAAAAAGAAACCAAATAATATCTTCATAGATTAAAAACAAACCATTCTTGAAATTCAAGCAAAGAGGAAAGATACAGTGTATTGCTTGCTTATGGGGAGCAAATGCCATCAGCATATATATATGTGTGTGTGTGTGTGTGTGTGTGTGTGTGTGTGTGTGTGTGTGTGTGTGTATGCATATGAAATGCTGAGGAGATAAAAAGAGATGGTGTTTTACATATTTCTTTCATTGACCATTACTGAAAAGAAGTTAATTTCAAGGGATATACAAATTCATATGCATACTGTAAGTACTTCATTGGTGGATTACATTGGCACTTGAATTCACAACGAATCTGAAAGTTTATTTCACTTTACCCTGGTTATAAATAAGTCAACCTCTTTGTTTATAGGCAGAATGAAACTGAGCTGTTAAAATATATGAGATGCATTGATATAATCAATAAGTTTAACATCTATTTACAGAGCCAAAATTACTAAATTCCAAAATAAAACATCAAACAGGATCTGAATTTGAAACCAGATGAATTCCTTTTTAGTATATTATCAATACATTTTCCTTCTTAAGAGAACATTGCCACTATTAGCTAAGTGTAATACAATACAATAGTCAAGGTCTTAAAGCCCTTAAGCACACTACAAATTTCCCACTAAAAGATGTGCAAAATCATAAGCTTGGTGCATAAGGAAGCACTTATAATGGCTTATGGTGACATCTTACTCTATGTTGGTGCAATGCTTCCTGACTGTCTCACAAAGAACTTTGCTTTGCTGATTTGATAGCAGGCTAGTTTGGGTCACATTTTCAACAAGTTCACTTTCTGTAACCTTCCTGTTTTCATTCTCCAGAGCTTTCTTCTGTGTACACATTTCCCAGAGATTATGTGTGTGGTATAAAATGTTAATATTTTTCAATGCTGACTATTTGGTCAGCAGTGTCACCTTTGAAAGCAGCCACTTGGTGTTGTTAATCCTCCCGTTGCTTTATTCTCTTGAAGTAGTGACTAATGAATCACAACTGATTTTGAAATAAGAACAAGAGGCACAGGTTAAAATACTGGAAGATCTTCCCTGTGAGATGTCAGTGTAGCCATAATAGGTGGCGTCTTATTACTTTTGGAGCTTATCTTATTGTGTATCTTTCATTGTATAGAAATAAAAATAAGCAATACATTGGCTATCAAAGGTTTATTAGACTTTCTAGATTCAATATTTTTTGAAACCAATTCTTTTCATTGTAGTCTTTGATGGCCTGAAACTCAGTATGTAAACAAAGCCGCCATTAAAGCTCATTAAAGTCTACCTGCCTCTGCCTCTCATGGGTGGAAATCTGCTTGACTTAAAGACACATGCCACCATATCTGGCAGATTATTTATTGGTTGATTGATTGATTTCATTTCTATCTCATATATTACATCTGGACAGCAGTTTCCCCTTTCTCCTTTCATCGTAGACACTCTTTCTGACTTCTTCTTCTTCCCATACCCACTTCTCTTCTTTTTCTCTTCAGAAAAGTTCAGGCTTCTCAGGAATATCAACCTAACATGACATAACAAGTTACAACACGACTGGGTAAATATACTCATAGCAAAGCTGGACCAGACAGCCCAATTAGAGAAAATGGGTTCCAAGTACAGGTAAAAATGTCACAGTCAGTCCCAACTCCTACTGTTAAAAGTTACACAAGAACTCTGATTTCTGGTCATCCAGGACCTGTCAGGCATAGATTCCCTCCAGTGGCATGAAGTCTCTCTCATGGCATGGACCTCAAGTTGGTTCCCTCATTGGTTGGCCACTCTTACAAGTTCTGTTCTACCCCTTTTAGCACATCTCGCAGGCAGGACAAATTCTAGGTCAAAGGTTTTATGGCTGGGTTAGGAGCCCACTCGGAGCCTTGCCTAGTTAAAAAGTTAGCTGGGTTCAGACTTCATATCCTCAATTATTAGGATTCTTCACTAGAGTCACCCTCATAGATTCTGAAGATTCTATTGTACTAGGTTTCTATATCACCCTCAGAATGCACCACACACACACAGATTCCAGTATCTCTCAGTAATCTCTCTCTCTTCAGCCCCTCTGATCCCTCCTGTTGCCCTTCCTACCATTCCCCAGTCTGCCAGCAAAATGTATTCTTTCCCGCTCTGAGCCTCCAGCATGATTATCCTTTATGTACCTGATAATAGCCACATGTACGTGAACACAAACCAGTCTTATCTTGCTGAGTCTGGGTTATCGTGTTTGTCTTTCTGGATCAGGGTTACCTCACACAGGTTGACTTTTCTACTTCCATTCATTTGTCTATACGTTGCATTCTGTTATTTTTTAAACAGCCTAGTAATACTACATTGTGTAAGTGTCCCACAATCTCTATCCATTCTTTGGGGGAGGGACATCTAGGTTGTTTCCAGTTTCTGGCTATAACAAATAAATCTACTATGAACGTAACTGAGCAAGTGTCCTTCTGTGCAAAAATTACTACAAAATACCGAAGAGGTTTGATGTTTTAATCTTTGTAATGGCAGCTAAGTAGCTACTTGAACGTGGGTCATTACAGAACAAAGCAGGGAAATTCAGCTAGCTAAGTCTTGATTCTAAATCAACTTTGGGGTGTTTTTTGGGTTATAACACACAAAGTCTCTATTAACACCATAACCTACAATACTCCAGAACATTAATAGTTAGGAATAGGGAAGGTACTAGTTACTCATCTTGCTGCTCTGACAAATAACTAACCAAACTAACATTTAAAAAAGTAAAGAATTATCTTGGATCAAGGTCTCCAGAGCTGCATTCAGTACTACCAGAGCCAGCACAGTGACAGGAGAATAAATCAACTGGTCACATTACATTGTCTACCAGGAACCAAGTAGTTCCTCATGCTAGCCGTCAGCTCTGTTCTCCTTTTCAAGCAGTCTTGGGCCAGTGCCCATCAAATGATGTTGTCTAATTTTAGGGCCAGTCTTCCTACCTCAGTTATCCTCATCTAGAAAGTATTTCACAGACCTACACAGAGATTTTTTTCTCTGATGATTCTCAAGTCTGCCATGTTATTAACCAAAATTAACCATTACACAGTCATTTCTGCTATACTTATTAAAGTTAAAATTATGGAAACAGCTTTCCTCCCTTACAGTTAGGAATATTGTGTTAATGAGACTGAAGTAATGAGTTCTAATGAGATGTACGTGTGAGGATGAAGGCAAAAATTGTAGATCGAGATCCGTAAGCCAAGGGAATATCAAGATTGTCAGTGTCACTAGAAGTAAGAAAGGGAATACTTGTCAGATTCCCCCAGAATCCTCAGTAGAAACCAGCCTGGTTCACAATTCTTGCTTCCCATCTTTAGAATAGAACAGTACCCTGTTCTTTTATGTTTCTTACTTTGTAAGTAGCTATAAGAAACTGAGACGATTATAATTTTCTAAGATATAGGAGAAGTAGACCACATGATGTTGAACAACATCCAATTAGGCCACAGCTTTTTTGTTGCTGTTATGCACAGAGGAGTTCTGTGAGTGTTTTGGAGAACAAATCCCCCAAAGGGACTCATATTTCAATCTATGTCAAAATTCCAAAGAACTGAATGCTTTTCACATATGTACATTTTATGTGTCTGTGCCTCTATGTAATCGGACCCTATTTAACATTCTGTTTTTATAAAATTCCTTGTAAGTTTCAATTAATGATCTCTCTCTAGATAAGGAGGAAACCATTAATTTTTTAGTGATTCCTCATCTTACTGTTTTTCAGCCTACACGAGCCTGAATTAAAGTATACCACTACAGTTCTAATGTTTTTCTTGTTCTTTTAAGAATGAGTTACTACATGTAAATAAAGCTGTCCTAAGATTCACTCCAATCTTCTATCATAACCTTCTATATTCAGGGTTTATAGATGTTAACCCCCATGTTCTAATTATCTAAGTAATAAGTAATGTCCATAGACAGAACAACACATGTATAAAAGAACCCAACATTTATGGATGCTTATCTACATGAATATTGCCAAAGTATTTTTCCTTTAGAGTAAGCAAAAGGAGGGCATTAGTTTTATTTTAAAGAAAAAATTATGATAACAAAACAGGAATAAAGATTGTTTTACATCTGCTTAATATTAGAGATGAAAAATGCAGAAATTTTAGAAGTAAATGCATCAAATTTTTTCTGGCTTCAATTAGAATACATGAAATTTCTCTTCTTCAACTATTGTTTTTTAATGATTGTTTGAGAATTCCATACACTTTTTTCTGATTAAGGCGCTGACTTCTCTTAGATATGTTCTTTCATCCATATGTACTCTACTGTGTATCCTCATTTTAAAAATATATATATATGAAAACATCCAACATGTGGTGTCCACAAACTCTTTGGTATATAGCATACAACTAGCACATGTCCAAACTACCAGGGGCTACTGTATTAAATAAAATTTACTCTGCCTTGGTCAGTAGCTATCAAACAACATCAGTTCCTCTATTCAGGATGGGACTTTGTAAATACTCCCTTCTCCTTTTTGCTAACTTGCCTGCCTACAGGTTATGCAGGACTAGCCTTAGTAACCTAAAACATCACTGGCAAAACAAAGCATGCATTATCTATTATTTAGATGTATAATATCATCAGTAAGTACATCAGAAACTCAATAGCATATATTTGCATATTATTTTAATGGAAAACGTGCTGTAATATTGAAGCTTATCTGTCACACTACAACTCTGATATTGCTGAAGATACCACATATTTGAGTCACAAAACAAGAAGAAATTTAAGAGGATAATGACATGTATCCTACAGCTCTACTGGCTTTCTATAGTAACTTTCATAGTGTAAAATATTGTTGTGTACACTATTGAAAGAGATAATCAGTATTCATACCCAACTTTGAAATCTAGAAGCTAGAGCAATGACCTGAAATATGTCTTGAAATAGGGACTTGAATAATATTGATGTAACCAAAAATTTTCTGATATTATATATTTAATTTTTTTATCCAAGAGATAGAACTATCCTAAGCATGATAATCAGGACTAAGCACCTGTGACTAGATATGTCACTAGTCTTAGGGGTTGGAAGTAATATTATTTTTTAAATATACTGAGCCTTAAAATCACTGCTAATATTTTAGCAATATACCTATAGAACAGTGCATCTCTTTATATGCAGGGAAGAAGAGAATATAAACTTCTCAGTACTAATTAGGATATCCACATTACTTCTACCTTCCAAGGATAAGGGATCTTAAGGATCATTGCAAAGAAGAATAGAAAAGATTATAAGAACCAGAGGGGTTACATCATTATAAGAAAACAGTCTTTTCCAGGCACAACAGTGCAGGTGCACATAAAAACTGACAATAATTATAATAGCAAGCGTGGATCTGTATAAGCCCAAGCAAGTCAAAATCACGGCATGGAAGCAGTCATTAGAGTAGCATTTTATAGCTTCTAGGAGAGTCAGTTTTAAAGGTGCAGATTCTGAGAAGTCAATTGCTCTCCATTGCAGTCCACATACTCAAGTTTATTTGGGAAATAAAAATTGCACTGTTTTGGTATTAAAATAAAATATAAAGGAGAAGAGACCATGAACTTGGGTAAGTAGAGATATGGGGTGGATCTGAGAGGAGTTAGAGGAGGGGAGAATGAATAGGGTCAAAATACATTGTGTGAAATTCTCAAAGAGTTAATAAAATAGTATTTTAAATTTTTCAATGTGCAAGTAGATAATCTTGAAGTTAACTTCTGTCTGAAGAGAAATAGAGTGCAGCATGAGCCTGACATATGACCCAGCAGTGTGGATGCAATGCATATTTGTAACTGACAGTGCCCATGGCTCCATTTAGAGTTTACTCATCAGTCATGTCAACTTTGGAGAGTTCTAGAAATAGAAGAAAATCTGAAGTGCCTTTTGAGATGTCCTTTTACACTTCTATAAGGTTATTGTATATCCATTAACTGAAATGACAAAGAAAATGTCATCTGAGTTGAGTGAGTGGATACCAAGATGCTGAAAGCTCCATTGTGTCAGGTGAAGGGGCACATGTACAGCCTCGGGGGATAGGCGCTCTAACTCTGTCTGGGTGGTGACACACGAGGCACAGTCTCCTTACAGATTTGTGAGAAAGAGGATCATAAACCATCAAATAACATGATCTATAGGACCTGGCCTTGGAGCTGACCCAGATTATTCTTCATCTATTTCTAACAGATGGTCTCTGTCCTGTAATAAATATCATTCACCCAGGGGTACAAAGAGACAATGGAACCAGGAAAAAATACATACCAAAATAAGAACACTTGATAAATGGGAAAGTAGAAACAGTGTTTTCGGTGTGACTTTAAAACAGAGTTGATAGAATAGGTATGAGAGTCCTAGTTTAACAGCCCACTGAAATAAAATTTGTTCCAAATGAACACTGTTAAACTGAAAATAACACATGCATAGTTCGTAATATAAAGTAAATGCTAAGGGCGAAGGAGATAGCTCAGTGAGTCAAGGTGCTTGTCAGAAAGTCTGTTCTCCTGCATTACTGGGACCCACAGAGTATAAAGAGAAAACTAACTCCCATAAATTGCATCCTGATATCTATCTGTCTGTCTATCTATCTGCCTGTCTGTCTGCCTGTCTGTCTGTCTGTCCATCCGTCTGTCCATCCATCCATCCATCTATCTAGCTACCCATCTATCTATATTATATCATGTATCCATCCATGCATAGACACACATACACATGTATGAGTCAATGTAAATAAAAGATAAAATAAATACTCATCACTGACAGTCTCCATTTGTTAGATAAAACAAAATTAGAGTATCACTCACCAAATAAATAAAGAACTCAAAAGAGGTATAATAATACGAAAATGTGAGCCAACTCTTTTATAATTATTTTTTTCTTCTTTCATATATTGCATTCCAACCAGTGTTTACCTTCCCATCTCCCTTTCCACTATCCCCATTCTTCCCCACCCACAGCTTCTATTCCATTTCCCCTCACAAACTGGCAGGTTTCTCTAGGATATCAACCAAACATGGCATATCAAGTTACAATAAGCTTAGGTACCTCCTCTCATTCTGAGGTTGGACTATGCAACACAGTAATAATTACATGGTTCCAAAAGCCAGCAAGCGTGTCAGGAGCAGTCCTTGCTCCAACTGTTAGGATTCCCTCAAGAATCCAATACAAACATAACCTGCGGTGTAATATTAATCCAGCAACATGGCTACTCTGGCAAGAGATCACATCCAAAGACCTTCTAGGTCAGTGATCGGGCTAGAACACAGACATGCCTTTAGTATACACCTTTAACCTCAAACAATAAAGGTAAATATAATTTGCAGAAGGAAGCAGGCATGTTTGAAAGTGAATTCTAATTGATTAGCAAACAAAGTGACAAATCAGAGAAAGGTCTGGCAGAATGTTTCAGAGATATGATACCCTCAATGCTCAGGAGGACAGATAGAAAGGAGTAGATGCTGGTAAGCAATCCAGAGAGAAAGAGAGAGAGGGAGGGAGGGAAGGAGGGAAGAAGGGAAGGAGGGAGGAAGGGAGGGAGAGAGGGAGGGAGGGAGGGAGGGAGGGAGAGAGGGAGGGAGGGAGGGAGATTGATTTATCAGGGCAGTTTTACAGATACAGTTTGCAGGTAAAGACAGAATATAAAAGAGCCAAAAAATTCGAACTGATTGCCAAAGTTAGTATGAGGCCACACAGAGCAATTTAGTAAGGAGCCAAAATAAGCTTGTTTTGGTCACAGCTTGAAGAGATTGTCCAGAACAGCTGAGTTCGACCAGCAGCCAGAGTTCAGAAAGAATTAGAAAGTGTGAACTTATTCAGCAGTAAGCCTCTGAGATGATAATTGCACCTGGCTAATAAAAGCATATTTATAATAACCTATATGAAGGGGGCCAAGGTTAAGCCCATTTGGCCTCCGTCATTTTTGGTTCAATCCTCCAGGAGCCCAGATTACTTGATTCTATGGACTGTTTTCTTGTGTTGTTCTTGATTTTGATGGCTCCTGCAATCCTTCCTTCCCCTTTTCTTAAGGATTTTCCAAGCTCTGTCTTATATTTGGTTATGGTTCTCTGCATCTGTTTCCAGCACTTGCTGGATGAAGCCTCTTTGATGGCAGTCATGTTAGGTTTCTGTCTACCTGCTGAATTATCTCCCTCACCATTTATTTTTGGTTCTATCCAGCTTTTGGTTCCTCTGCCAACTTCTATCCTATACGGTTGCAAACCCTTTCAACTCCTACAGTCCTTGTACTAACTTCCCTATTGGGGTCCCGGATCTTAGTCCAATGTCTGGTCCTGCTCTGGCAGAGCTTCTCACAGGGCAACTCTACTGGGCTCCTGTCAGTAAGCACATCTTGGCACCGGCAATGTTATCTGGATTTGGTGTCAGTAGATAGAATGGATCCCTAGGTGTGGAAGTCTCTGGATGGCTTTTCCTTCAGCTTCTGCTCTACTCTTTGTCCGTGCATTTCGTTTGGACAGGAGGAATTCTGGAATATTTTTGAAGTGGGTACGTGGCCCCATCCCTCAACTGGGGGCCATGCTTATCTATTGGATATGGTCTCTACAGATTCTATCTCCCTTTTGTTGAGTATTTAGGCTCAAGTCCTCCCTGTTGGGTCTGGGGAACCTCTTGGGTCCCTGGCATCTGGGACTTCCTAGTTGCTGCCCCCATTTCCCCTTCCCTAATGCTAAATACCTACTTTCAAATTCTTGATCCTCTGTATTTATCCCCCCATCTCCTCCCATATTTGAACTGGCACCCCTTTTTCCCTCCCCCTCCTTTATTCCTCCCAGATCTCTCTCTCCCCCTACTTCCCACAGATTATTCTCTTCCCCCTACTGAGTAGTATTGTAGCATACACATTTGATGTGATGTTCTTTCTTCTTAAGTTTCATATGGTCTGTGAGTGGTATTGTGGGTATTCCGACCTACTTTTAGCTAATATCCACTTATCAGTGGACCATACCATGTGTGATCTTTTGTGACAGGGTTACCTCACTCGGGATGATATTTTGTAGTTCCATCCATTTGACTAAGAATTTCATGAAATCATTTTTAATAGTTGAGTAGTACTCCACAATATAATGTACCACATATTGTGTATCCATTCCTCTAATGAAGGACAACCATTTTTTCCAGCTTCCGGCTATTATAAATAAGTCTGCTATGAACATTATGGAATATGTATCTTTGTTATATGTTGAAGCATTATTTGGGTATATGCCTAGGAGTGGTATAGCTGGATCCTCAGGTAAAACTATTTCCAATTTTCCGAGGAACCTCCAGATTGATTTCCAGAGTGGTTGTTCCAGCTTGCAATCCCAGCAGCGATGGAGGAGTGTAGCTCTTTCTCCACATCCTCCCCAGCATCTGCTGTCACCTGAGCTTCTGATCTTAGAATCTCAGGATTGTTTTGATTTACATTTCCCTAATGACCTAAGAATGTTGAACATTTCTTTAAATGCGTCTCACCATTTCAGATTCTTCAGTTGAGAACTCTCTGTTTAGCTGAGTACCCCAGAGAACTGAGTTAGTTCTCTGGAGTCTAACTTATTGAGTTCTTTGGATATTTTGGATATTAGCCCTCTATCAGATGTAGGATTGGTAAAGATCTTTTCCTAATCTGTTGGTTGCAATTTTGTTCTATTAGCAGTGTCATTTGCCTTGCAGAAGCTTTTCAATGTTATGAGATCCCATTTGTCAATTCTTGATCTTAGCACATAAGCCATTGGTGTTCTGTTCAGGAAAATTTCCCCATGCCTATGAGTTCCAGGCTCTTTTCCACTTTCTCTTCTATTAGTTTCATTGTATCTGGTTTTATGCACGGGGGGGACGTGTCTTTGACCCACTTGGATTTGAGCTTTGTACCAGGAAATAAGAATGGGTCAATTTGCCTTTTACCTGCTGACCTCCACTTATGTCATTGTTGAAAATGCTGTCTTTTTTCTACTGGATGATTTTGGCTCCTTTGACAGAGATTAAGTGACCAAAGTTGTTTTGGTTCATTTCTGGGTCTTCACTTCTTTTCCACTGATCTACCTGCCTGTATCTGTACCAATACCATGCAGGCTTTAGCCCTATTGCTCTGTAGTATAGATTGAGATCAGAGATTGTGATTTCCCCCAGAAGTTCTTTTATTGTTGAGAATGGTTTTTGATAACCTGGGTTTTTGTTATTCGAGATAAAAATTGGAGAATTGCTCTTTCTATGTCACGAATTGGCCTGGAATTTTATGGGGATTGCATTGAATCTCTAGGTTGCTCTTGGTAAAATTGCCATTTTTATTATCTTAATACTGCTGATTCATGGGCATGGGAGATCTTTCCATTTTCTGAAGTCTTCTTCAGTTTGTTTCTTCAGAGACCTGAAGTTCTTGTCATACAGATCTTTCTCTTGCTTGGTTAGACTCACACCACGATATTTTGTATAATTTGTGACTATTGTGAATGGTGTCATTTCCCTAATTTCTTTTTCAGCCCGTTTATACTTTAAGTAGAGGAAAGCTACTGACATTTGAGTTAATTTTGTGTTCAGCCACTTGCTGAAGTTGTTTATCAGCTATAGGAGTTCTCTTGTGGATTTTTGGGTCACTTATGTACACTATCATACCATCTGCAAAGAGTGACATCTTGACTTCCCCCTTTTCAAGTTGTATACATTTGATCCTTTTTTGTTGCCTAGTTGCTCTGGCTAGAACTTCAGGTACTATGTTGAATAGATAAGGAGAGTGAGCAGCCTTGTCTTCTACATGATTTTAGTAGGATTATTTCAATTTCCTCTTCGTTATTTTGATCTTGGCTATTGGCTTGCTGTGTTTTTCTTTTATTATATTAAGTAGAAATCTTGAATTTCTATTCTCTCCAATACTTTTAGCATGAACAGGTGCTGTATTTTGTCAAAGGCATTTTCAACATCTAACAAGATGGTCATACAGCTTTTTATTTTTGATTTTATTTATATAGTGGATTACATTAGCAGAGTTCTGTACATTGAACCATCCCTGCATCCCTGGAATGAAACCTACTTGATCATGATGAATGATTATTCTGATATTTGGTTTGCAAGAATTTTATTGAGTATTTTTGCATCAATATTCATGAGGCAAATTGGTGTGAAGTTTTCATTTTCATTGGGTCTTTGTGTGTTTTAGGTATTAGTGTGCCTGTGGCTTCAGAGAATGAATACATTCAGAAGGTAGTGTTCCCTCTGTTTCTATTTTAAAAAATACTTTCAGAAGTATTGAAATTAGGTCTTCTTTGAAGGTCTGATAGAATTCTGCATTAAAAAATCTGGTCCTGGGAATTTTTAGTTTGGGAGAATTTTAATGACTGCTTCTTTTTTCTTAGGGGTTATGGGACAGTTTTGATGGTTTATCTGACTTAACTTTGGTACTTGGTATCTGTCTAGAAAATCAACACTTCATCTATATTTTACAGTATTGTTGAGTATAGGCTTTTGTAGTAGGGTCTGATAATTTTTTGAATTTCTTCAGTTTCTGTTGTTATATCTCCATTTTCATTTCTGACTTTGTTAATTTGGATATTGTCTCTGTGCCCTCTTGTTAGTCTGGCTAAGGGTTTATTTATCTTGTTGATTTTCTCAAAGAACCACCTCCTGGTTTTGTTGATTCTTTGTATAGTTCTTTTTGTTTCTACTTAGTTGATTTCAGGCCTTTGATTATTTCCTGCCATTTCCTCCTCTTGGGTATATTTGCTTCTTTTTGTTCTAGAGCTTTCAGGTGTGTTTGCAAGCTGCTAGTGTATGCTCTCTCCAGTTTCTTTTTGGAGGCACTCAGAGATATGTGTTTTTGTCTTAGCACTGCTTTCATTGCATCCCATAAGTTTGGGCATGTTGTGCCTTCATGTTCATTAAATTCTAAAATGTATTTAATTTCTTTCTTTATTTCTTCCTTGGCCAAGTTGTCGTTGAATAGAGTGTTGTTCAGCTTCCATGTATATGTGGGCTTTCTGTTGGTTTTGTCATTATTGAAGAACAGCCTTATTCTATGGTGATCTGATAGGATGCATGGGAATATTTCAATCTTCTTGTATCTATTGAGACCTTTTTTGTGACCAAATATATGGTCAGTTTTGGAGAACGTACCATGAGGTGCTGAGGAGAAGTTATATTCTTTTGTTTTGGGGTGATATGTTCTATGTATATTTGTTAAATCCATTTGGTTTATAACTTCCGTTAGTTTCTATGTGTCTCTGTTTAATTTGCATTTCCATGATCTGTTCATTGATGAGAGTGGGGTCTCTGGTACAATCTAGAGTGTCCGTCACCTCCCACCTCCCAAGGTTGCCTATTTCCATTCATCCTGCTGGCCCTCGAGGTTTCACTCCTGTTCTATCCCACACCCTCCAACACCTGATAGTGTTCTTCTTTCTCCTCTTCCTCCTCCTCTCCTCCATCCAGGTTACTATCTTAGAGCTATTTGAAGACCCAGCTATACCACTCTTGGGCATATACCCAAAAGATGCCCCACCATACTACAGGTGCACATGCTTTACTATGTTCACAACAGCTTATTTGTGATAGCTAGAATCTGGAAGCAACACAGATGTTCCACAATGCAAGAATTGATACTACAAAATGTGGTTCATTTACACTGAGTGCTACTCAGCTAATAAAAATGAGAACAGCATGAGTTTTACAGGCAAATGGATGGAACTAGAAAATATCATCCTAAGTGAGGTAACTCAGACCCAAAAGGACATGCATAGTACTCACTAATAAGTGGATATTAGCCCCAAAAGTACAGACTACCCAAGATATAATCCATAGAATTAAAGAAGGTTAACAAGCTGAATGACCCAATTGAGGATGCTTCCAAGCAGTCACCTGTGCTACTCTTCAGTAGCCTATCCTTCCTGTGATATTCTCATGAGAGTTAGGCATTTCCGGTCTCGGGCTCTGACTTACTCTGTCAGATCTATCTCTGATTGGCCATTCTGTCTAGTTAAATAGAGGGAAGGCACTTTCAAACATAACTCTTTCCTTTTCCAAATTAACCTTATATTCATTGTTAAAGATAGAAGATAAAAGATAAAAGACAAATCTGCCTTCCAGTCTGATTATACTGTATTCCTTAGGAGGTCTGCATCCTAGTTGGATGACAGGAACTAGATAGAAAGTCTCTGGATGTGATATCTTGCCAGAGCAACCATGTTGGTAGATTAAAATTTCTCTTCAGGTTAGAAAAACATGAGTAATTCAAGTTATTCACTCAGCAACATTATAAACAGTAGTTATTCCATAAACAGAATATATCACAGGTACATGCAACAATCCACACTCTGTCAGAGTATCCTGGAACTCACCAATTTGTGAGTAATGTGATGTGACAGTTGGAATACTGTGTTTATACATAAAATAATTTAAAAGTTCCCATCATCCATATCTGTAGGAAAATCTTTAACAATAAAATTATGGATTGACTTTAGAAATGTCTATCAATTTGAAGGTGCAGAGTATTTTAAAATTATGTAAGTTGAACACAAGGAATTACATTGTCATGCTGTAATAAGAATTTACATAAAGATCAGTTTTATTTTTTACCTCTCATAGATCTTAGGCTACACATATGTTTCTAACTTTATTTTTATGTGTTTTATTTTACTTTTAAAAATAAAGATTTATTTTTATTTCCATCATAAAAGAGTTCATAAATTCTTGGGGAAAAGTTTTCGTACACATAAAATAAATAAATTCACCCATTGCCTATTTATTTACCCATGAAATAAAAAAATGGTACTAATCTTATAATAAAGTATCAGTCTTTATGAAATGTATTATTTATTGGTCCGATTTCCATTTACACAGTTATACTCATTGATTCTACTGTTCTTGTTTTGACACCTGTAACAGCCTTCTCCAAAACACCATCTTCATAGTTTCCAAGAGTGGTTGATAGGTTTTCCAAATACAGCATGCCACCATGACAGTGTCCTTTGCCCTGCAGAAGCTTCTCAGTGGATGTGAGTAAAAGGGGAAAGGAAATTAGCAATCTGTACAGAATTTAAGCACTTTGAAATATATTAATTACATTTTGAATGCCATAAAATGAAATTTCCCCACTAAAATGCTTTGCTCATGTTTTAACTCATGTGCTTCAGTTTTTCAAATTCTCATTTCACAGTGAAGGAGATATTTCTATCGGTAGACCCATATGAAGAATGATGCAGAGAGGAGATAGACATTTTTGGAGGTGCCCTTTGCAGAAAACATACTTGACATACAACCACTGGTGGCATGTACTATATATCACAGTATGGTTTATGACCTTTTCAAAGCTATAGATTCATATATTGATATGCTTACAAGAGATTTTCTTTAACATCCTAAGCTTTACTAGGATCTGACTCGTCCAGTGGGTCCAGTTATTCAGGGTCCCGAAGAGGCTTTCTACTTGTGGGCCAATGGTGGTGAAGAGAAGAAGGGGACCAAGTAAAAGTTCTGTTGTCAAGGTCTCGTTTATTGGGGTGAGTGTTACAGCTTTTAAGGCTTTCAGGTAGGAGGAGTGACCTTTGTGAAACACAAAGGAGGGAGGGATGAGGTTATAGGCAGTGATAGCAGGAGGCAAAGAGGTCAGGTGGTAGACGATGAGGTCAGGCGGTGGAGACATCTAGCATTTGCCCAGGAGACATCTGGTATTTACTTGGGCTAAGTATTCCGTGAATGTTATCTTCCTGTGCCGTAAATTCATGGGAGAGGCTTTGTCCAACAATCTCAAGGCTTTATGGCAGTCATTTCAAGGTTGAACATCTGTGGCCATGCAGCCAAGAGTCACATAGGCATTCTGAGCTATACAGTCACAAAATGGCCAGGCCCAAATCCAATACGGCTCCCTACAAGGATCTTGTAGAGAAACCATAATCTTTCACTGGGAAGCATAAACGTTAGCTCTTCAGGGTCATAGAGATTGTATATGAACACTTAAATCAGAGACCTTAATCTACTATTTTTATTTTATTTCAATTGTACAGTTTCAGGTTTTTGTTTCTTTGTTTTTCCCTTTTGAAACAGTTTTCTGTGCAGATGAAGTTGTTCTCAGTCTGAACCTGAAGATGAACCTGAACTCTTTGCTCTACAGCCTCCAGTCATATGCTAAGATTACCGAACCTTGCATTGCTTTTACATTTATTTTATAAGAGACATATGTGGTATACATTTATTTTATAAGAGGTATATGAGCATATTTTGGATAACGTGTAGATCTATAGACTCATTTCTTCAATCTTCAGGCAGACCTTCTTATCTTTAGTAATATCTGGTAGTACCTGAATTTTCTGACAAAATCATGAGTAGATGAAAAGATAAACAGAGACAGAAAACAAACAAGGCATTTTAAAATCTTTTGTTGGCTGCTACAACAGAACAGACTAAGTGTCTCCCTAACAGATGCATAGTTATGCATCTGCATAATTTTTGCAGTTCTGTATCTAACGAATTTAAAGATGAAGCTCCTCATAGACTGGATGGCTGGTGGAGCCGAGCACATATTTCATTGATAAATATCTTGTATGCCTTCTCAAGACTAAGGGTATAAAGGAACATGTATGTTTTATGAAGTTACTGAATGGTCTATTTAAAACTTCGTACTTATACATCATCCCTGAAGAGTCAGACTTAAAGATATGATCTTGATAAACAGATAAGTTTACAGATAATCTGCATAGAAAGGAGAGGGGGGGGGAACAGAGGCACACAAAATGGTTTTCTGAGGTAGAGAGAAGTGAGGTAGCTGTCTTGTGGACAGTTTGTACTAACACTAGAGTCTGCAAATCTTGTCTGAGTAATCTGATCTGAATCTGATCTTTCCCCTAAAGAGGCCAAATTATTATGGGCACCCTTTATAGATATGCTGTGGGACCTGTTAACTTCAGGAGTGTGATAGGACACCAGTAAAGGAACAAAGTTTAAAATTAATATTTATCTAAGAACACCAGGATTATTAAAATTCTTTCCCTTAAAATATTTTGATATTTTACAGCCTTAGATTTAGGACAACATGGCTAAATTATATATCACCCAATTTCCCCATCTCTTCCCACAACATTTCCTACCTACACAATCTTGTATCTTGTTTTCTAACATTCCAGAACAATTTGTGCTACTCAAGTACCATAGAATGCATGGTTATCATCTGGCACAAATCAATGAATCAGGAGTTACATTATTAAAGAAAAGTGCCTATTACTTCTCTAGCAGTTAAAAATTGCCACGTGCTAGGGATTGGACTATGTGCTCCCCTCACCTTTCCATGCTGGGATTTGGTCAGGCTTCGTCTTGCAGAGGCTTTTGCATGCTGTTAAAAGTGTCATAAGCTAAGGTATGCAGTTAACCTTCTGTGAACAGAAGATGCAAATCTTCATCTTTGATTGTTTATTTTATATACATATAATATGAATTCATTATTTCAAATATTTAATACTGAACACAGTAATGAAATTGAACTTTCATTCCAAATCAGAGGGACAATTCATCATCTTTGAATGTAAAGACCCAAAAAAGTTTCAATTGATTAAATTTTGAAATCTCCAATGCTAATTTTGATACTCTTTCTGTGCCCTCTAGTTAGTCTGGCTAAAGGTTTATCTATCGTGTTGATTTTCTCAAACAGTCAGCTCCTGGTTTTGTTGATTCTTTGCATAGTTCTTTTATTTCTACTTGCTTCATTTTAGCCCTGAGTTTGATTATTTCCTGACATCTACTACTCTCGGGTGTATTTGCTTCTCTTTGTTGCAGAGGTTTCATATGTGTGTTAGTTTCTGTTTCCATGATCTGTCTATTATCTTTTGTAGGGATGGATTTGTGGAAAGAAATTGTGTAAATTTGGTATTGTCATGGAATATTTGGTTTATCCTTCTATGTAAATTGAGAGTTTTGCTGGATATAGTAGCCTGGGCTGGTAATTTTGTTCTCTTAGTGTTTGTATGACATCTGACCAGAATCTTCTGGCTTTCATAGTCTCTGGTGAGAAGTCTGGTATAATTCTGATAGGTTTATCTTCATATGTTACTTAACCTTTTTTCTTTACTACTTTTAATATACTTTCTTTATTTTGTACATATGGTATTTTGAGTATTTTGTGACTGGAGAAATTTCTCTTCTCATCCAAACTATCTGGAGTTCTGTAGGCTTCTTGTATGCTTATGTGCATCACTTTCTTTAAATTAGGGAAATTTTATTCTATAATTTTGGACCTCCACATAAAACCAGATGCACTCATACTAATAGGAGAAAAAATGGGGAAGAGCCTCGAACACACGGGCACTGAGAAAAATTTCCTGAACAGAACACCAATGGTTTATGCTCTAAGATCAAGAATGGACAAATGGGACTTTATAACATTGCAAAGCTTCTTTTGTGAATACAGTGTTTTTATATATTTTAAAGTATTCCCATACGCTAATTTCTCAGTACCAAGTCATCAAAAACAGCTCTGTTTTCTCTTTGCTTGCTATTATAGCATATTAAACTTAGAAAAGAAACTCAAAAGACCTATATTAAAAAACTATAATACCAAAAAAAAGGGAAAGAACATTCTAATTAGGACAAAACAGCAGTCAACAGATTGAGTAAAGATCTTGAACAATCCTACATCTGATAGAGGCCTAATATTCAATATATACAAAGAACTCAAGAAATTTGACTCCAGAGAATCAAATAACCCTATTAAAAATGGGGTTCAGACTAAACAAAGAATTCTCAACCGAGGAATATCGAGTGACTCAGAAGCAAGTAAAGAAATGTTCAACATCCTTAGTCATCAGGGAAAAGCAAATCAAAACAATGCTGAGATTCCACCCCACACCAGTCAGAATGGCTAAGATCAAAAACTCAGGTGACAACAGATACTGGCGAGAATGTGGGAAAGAGTAACACTCCTCCATTGTTGGTGGGATTGCAAACCGGTACAACCATTCTGGAAATCAGTCTGGAGGTTCCTCAGAAAACTGGACATGGTACTACCTCAGGAACCAGCTTTACCACTCCTGGGCATATACCCAAAAGATGCTCCAATGTCTAACAAAGAGACATACTCCACTATGTTCATAGCAGCCTTATTTATAATAGCCAGAAGCTGGAAAGAAACCAGATGCCCTTCAACGGAGGAATGGATACAGAAAATGTGGTACATCTACACAATGGAGCTATTAAAAACAATGACTTCATGAAATTCATAGGCAAATGGATGGAAATAGGAAATACCATCCTGAGTGAGGTAACCTGATCACAACAAACCACATCTGTTATGCACTCACTGATAACTGGAAATTAGCCCCAAAGCACAGATTACACAATGATACAATCCACAGACCACATGAAGCTCAAGAATAAGGATGATGAAAGTATTTATGTTTCAGTCCTTCTTAGAAGGGGAAATATTAATAAGAGGAAATATGGAGACAAAGTTTGCAGCAGAAACTATTGGAAAGGCCATTCAGAGACTGTCCCAAATGGAGATCCCATCCATATACGTATAGCCACCAAACTCAGACAATATTGCTGATGCCAAGAAGAACAAGCTGACAGGAGCCTGATACACCTTTCTCCTGAGCAGCTCTGCCAGAGAATCACAAATACAGAGGTGGATACTCACAGCCAGCCATTGAACTGAGAATGGGTCCCAATTGGAGGAGTTAGAGAAAGGATTGAAGGAGCTGAAGGTACTTGCCACCCCATAAGAACAACAATACCAACCAACCAGAGTTCCCAGGGATTGAACCACCATCCAAAGAGTGCACGTGGACAGACCCATGGCTCCAGCTGCATGTGTAGCAGAGGATGGCCTTCTTGGGCATCAATGGGAGGAGAAGCACTTGGTTCTGCCAAGGCTTGTCTCTCTAGTGTAAGGGAATGTCACAGTGGGGAGTCAGAAAGAGGTGGGTGGATGGGTGGGGGAACACTGTTGTAGAAGAAGTATGAGGGGAAGGGATAGGGGGTTTATGGATGGGAAGCCGAGAAAGGGGATATCATTTGAAATATAAATAAAAAAACCAATAAAATAAGAAATATCCAATATAGTCCAACAAAACATAAAATAGAAACCAGAAAACCTGCAAAATAAGCAGAAGAGGAGAAGTAAGGGATTATTTTGAGTAGAAACTTTCCAAATTGTTAATAGTAATTTGTGTCTTTAAAGCATGTCATGTATGAAGACATGACTTTACAATAGATAAAGAGTGAAAAACAGTGCCAGCATTAGAAATCAAACCAGCTCCATTTACTCTTTTTTATTGAAAATAGATTACCTCTCATGTAATACATCTTGACCATGTTTCCTCTCCTTCTGTTTCTCCTAGCTCCTCCCCAACACCCTCCCCCTACCCCCTTCTTCCTACAGATTCTCTTTTTCTGTTTGCTTCCTTTCAGAAAAATGCAGGTCTCTAAGAGACAACAACAGAACATGGTAAACCAAGACACAAAAATACAAGGCAAATGTGAGACTGGACAAGAAAACTCAATAGGAAAAAATACTACTCTCCACTCTCAATAGCAGGCAAAAAGTCAGAGACAAGCCTGCTCCCACTCTTTGCAGTTGCACTAGTGCTCCAAGGAGCTGGTGCAGCCCCTTGCAGTCCCTGTACTTGCAGATTTAATCTCCATGAGTCCTTATGATCCTTGCTTAGTTGATTCATTGGAGCATGTTCTCCTTGTGTCCTTCAGTTCCTCTGACTCCTAAAATCTACTAGCTTTCTTCCTTGGGGATCCTGGAGTTACAAGGGGAGGGACAAGATGGTGACTTTCATTTTAGACACTGTCTTTATATAAAGTCTGGCTGTGGGTTTTTTGCAGCTTCTCCCAACTGCTGTTAGAGGAAGTTTCTCTGACGATGAGTCGGTAAGGCACTGATCTATGAGTATAGCTGGATACAAATAGAAATCATTCAATTGATTTTTACTTCTAGTCTTGTTTGGTTCTATCCTAGATCTCAGGGCTGTTCAGTCTACAGTTCCTAGCCATCCATATATTATAAGACCTTTTCCTCAAGTTAAACTAGACATTGGTTGACCATTCTCACAAGTTATGTCCCATCATTTCCACAGCATATGTTGTAGAAAGGACAGGGTGAGGTTTCTGTGGCTGTGTTGGTGTTCATGTTTCTCTTTCTGTAACCTGAAGAATACCTTCCTGCCCCAAAGAGGCTAGAATGTAGGGCTGAAAACTTCATGCAGGCATCAGTTTTACATCTCTACTTTCAACAAGCTGTGTGGATGTTGTTTATTTAGTAAATCAAAATGTAGTTTTGAAAGAAAAATGATGCCCAAAGTTTTGTAGCTCTTATTTGATATTAACCAATTATTATAATTAACAAAAATAATATCTATTTTGATAAGGCATCCATTCTGAATTTTTGTATAACTTATTCAGAAGGAAAACCACTGGATCCACAAATGTAAAACCTCTTTATTTAAAGCCCCATTCACAATTCCAGGCTAAAGGAAAAGATTGTCACAGATCTGCCCTCTGGTGAATTGCTAGTTCTGAGGAGGATTTGCTGCCATTATTCATGCTGTGATTTAGATTAAACCACTTTCAGCTTCAATTGACAAGCACTTATGAGCATTCTGGTTCAGTTTACTTAAAAGAGTCCCTTAAAACTGCAGCCTGCTATAGTGGATAATCAGAACATCCCATTTGTTCCAAATGCAAAACATATTCTAATATAACCTTTAACAAACTGCACAAAGGTAACTAAAATAATTTTTCTTCTGAAGTTTAATAAAAGCTTGCTTTTACCTGAATTAGGTCAAGCTGAGGGTAGTTGGCACAATCATATATCATTTAAAGCAGAATTAGCTAAATGTTTATATTTTTATACATCTTATAGGCCAATGACCTAGCTAGAATTACTGGAACGATAGAGTCTCATTTTGCTCCTTACTGAGAAAGGGCCCTTATGTTTGCTGCATCATGTGTTATTTTTTTCTTTCATTTTCCTTTAAATGTATTTCAGCAAACCCAGGGTTGTGGTAAGCGTGTCATGCTAATGCCTGCGGGTCCGAGTGTGCCACCTTTAAACTTGTTTTCTTCTCTCCATGCCCCCTACGTTAACCTTCTGCATGCTATCGTGTCTTCTGCCTTTGTGACCATTGGGGCATGAAAGCTCTCCTAAGACAAAGTTTCTAGCCTTCATAGTTAAAGTGAGGACACGGGCAGGTTCCATCCACCAATTCATTCTGTAGCATCCACCGCAAAGGAGAATTGCATTCCCTTAATCCCCAAAATATAGAAATGGAATTGTTTTGTAGTTTCTAGTGTGAGGTGAATTGTGTCTTGACTGGAAATTCACTAGTTGACGCCTGAATATCTGTTTGGACCTGCTTACCATTACCTTTACGTGTGCAAGCTCCAGTTCCCACAGTAGAAAGATGTGAGATTCAGTTACGTTCAAGATTTGTAAATGTTTAGGAGTGGAATACATGATCCCTGTGATACAAATTTGCTTGTTTAATAATTCTCCTTTGGATTAAAATGACAACGTGCCTATATTCTTACATAGTGGAATTTGGTCTCATTCTTTTTGTGATTCTTCAGTCTTCTAAAATTCGTAGTGGGATTTTAGACAGAGAATAAGAGGCAGTTGCCCCCTTTATATTTTGGTCTTAATGTACTTAATTAAGTTCAATTGAACTCCAGACTTGTGTAGAAGGAAGCCACAGTGACTTTTGAGAATCTTGATTTTTCAACTTTTAAAATATTTATCTTCATTACACTGGATGTTTTCAATATGCTCAAAAACCTGTCCAGCCTTGAAGAGTCATATTTTCAAATCAAAGATGGTTTCTATAAACCTTTATAGGTCAACATGAAGACTTTTGACATTTATTTAGAGTATTTGAAACTCGCTGAATTAATCTAAATAAAAGAGTTATTTCATATCTGTTTTAGTTTTTTTTTTTTTTTTGGTTCTTTTTTTCGGAGCTGGGGACCGAACCCAGGGCCTTGTGCTTCCTAGGTAAGCGCTCTACCACTGAGCTAAATCCCCAGCCCCTCTGTTTTAGTTTTTAAAGTCTTATTATGTATATGTGAAAATTAGATTATATAGAATTAGAAAGCAAAATGAAAGATCAGCTTAAGGGTTAGGACCATCCTACAAGGGCTGATGGAGAATTGGTATGATTATCATTTAATTAATGGTAAGTATGGGAGCAGATGAAATAGAGTAAAATTTGAATGTAGTTTGGAAATGTCCGAATTCATGCTGATACATGCTAAATAACACACACACACATGTATATATATATATATATATATATATATATATATTAAGGATAAAATATGTCAATGTGACATAGAGTAGGTCCATGACATGTACTTACATGCACAATAGAAATAAAGATTTGTCGAAATCTATATATTTGAGTCTGATCATCTTAAATTAACTGATATCATTTGGATATAAGGTATACTTTTTCATAATATCCTTAATTTAAAATAGCTTTCCTTTTTAATGTAAGCTAGGAGTTTATTAAAGAAATATTTTAGCATATATTGATGTGTTGGTATTGATGGAATGGTAATTGTGCATAGAGGATGACAGCAGTGTGTCCTTTTGTGATATTTTCATCCATTAGGGCATCATTTAGTCTTTTATTGTATCCTTTTAAATCTTATTAACAAATTAAAATGGGTTACATTTTAAAATTTGTAGTTTGGCTTTGATTTCTGTTTTTATCATACTTGGTTTTGTTTTTCACTTTTGTTTCTTGGGCCTTTTTTTCCCCACTTTTCTTAAGTATGGCAAAGTGCACACCAACCTTGACATCCTTCCTTCATTGCGTCATTTCAAGTCTCCCTTCCCTCTGCCATGAACATTGTCCTTTGACACTCTCATCTTGAGTTTCTATTTTTACCAAATGGAAAAATCCTTGTCCCTCTCAAATGTTCTTCTAATGTAAGTGGATTTTCATTTAAACCATTTGAGATACATAGAACAAAGTAATAAACTATGTACTGGGGGAAGTTTATCAGTTTTCTGAGGGTAATGAATGGGGCTCATAATTTTGTTATGTGTAGTCAATTTCTAACATTATAAGGAAGATTTGACTAAAGCAGTAGTTGTGTGAAATGGCCGAGAAATCCGTCTCACCCACTTTTCACTGCCTTGCTTGTTCAACTGTTTTCTGCCCTAATTTGACCAACTGGTATGCAAGGCCCCAGTCACACCATAACAATTGCTTACAACACTGAAACCTTCCTTTCTTCCTGTTGTTTTCATGAAACAATTCTAGCGTGTTGCATGTCTGCCACTATTTTTAATTTTGAAAATAACAATACTAGAGAGCAAACTGAATGCTAGTGGAATAAATCCATGCATGATAGGTGCACACACTCTTCAGAATTTTCTGTAAATCCCTTCTGTTTAAAACATAAATATATTTTTATAAATAAAATGTATATAATATATTTTTCTTCATTTAAGAATTTATTGTACTTCTACTCTAAAAGATAGCTGCCACTTGATGCTTGTTGTCCAATAATTGATAAAACAAGATATGTTGCTATTCGAGGTGGTATAGATGGAGTGAAAGTCTGAAAGCGAGCACTATTCCGTTCAAATTTCCTACGTATTGGGGTTATATGAATCTACTTATGTCTTAAAAAACACTCTGTGTTGTTCTAAATATACTATACACATATCCAAAAGACTGTACATGCAAAATTTCTACCAGTATTTCCAGAGAGAATAGATGAGTTTTAATATCATTCTAATAAAGTTCCAGTGACCCATTAGATTTGAAGTGTAGCTCATTGAATACTTTGCACTGTGAAAGATTTTTCCTTATTTTTTCACATCTGTGCTGGATAAAAGTTTAAGAAACTTTTAGACACCAGCAAGATTGTCTATATATTAGCAATATTAAGCAACAATAACAAAATAAATCCTCATTTCTTCCAAAAATTGTTAAAAAGAACTATGACTTATATTTTCCCCATTTTTATTAAATTGGGTAGTTCTTATTTACATTTCAAATGTTATTCCCTTTCCTGGGTTCCTGTCCATCAGTCCTCTAATCCCTCCCTCTCCCCTTCTATATGGGTATTTCCCTCCCCAGCCAACCCCCCACTACCATCCCCCCAACAATCCCCCTTGGCAGGACCAAGGCCTTCCCCTCCCACTGGTGACCCAACAAGACTATATGCACTTTTTAATGAATTATATATTCCTTCCCACGTATGACTAAGTTGTGGGAATAATGTGATATAATTTCTCTTGAATTAATTTTTGAAACAGACCTCCAGTTGAACCAACAATAATGCCGCTACTGTTCTAACAGCATAACAGCCAAAAGTCAGAAAAATGATTTCTAATGTCTTAGTGTTTAATAGACTTTCGAGATAGGGGCTTTCCATTAACTTTGATTAAACATTTAACAGCGATTACAAACAGAAATATATATCTTCCCACATAAATTAAATTCCTTTCACCATAGGGCATATGTGTATATATAACAGGATAGGGTGAGTTCTCAATAGAATTCTATCTCTTTTCTTTTCAGAACGATTATTGACCTGCTATTAATACTCCAGAGAAATTTATTTTAACAGTTCACATTTCTGGATCACTGTCCCTTTTGTATGACACTGCACTAAACACAGGATTTATTCTTGTTCAGCATGTGCAGGGACAGATGCTTGAGCTGTTAATTTTTTTTTTTTATTAACTTGAGTATTTCTTATATACATTTCGAGTGTTATTCCCTTTCCCGGTTTCCGGGCAAACATCCCCCTAATCCCTCCCCCTCCCCTTCTTTATGGGTGTTCCCCTCCCCATCCTCCCCCCATTGCCGCCCTCCCCCCAAAAATCTAGTTCACTGGGGGTTCAGTCTTAGCAGGACCCAGGGCTTCCCCTTCCACTGGTGCTCTTACTAAGATATTCATTGCTACCTATGAGGTCTGAGTCCAGGGTCAGTCCATGTATAGTCTTTGGGTAGTGGCTTAGTCCCTGGAAGCTCTGGTTGCTTGGCATTGTTGTACATATGGGGTCTCGAGCCCCTTCAAGCTCTTCCAGTTTTTTCTCTGATTCCTTCAACGGGGGTCCTATTCTCAGTTCAGTGGTTTGCTGCTGGCATTCGCCTCTGTGTTTGCTGTATTCTGGCTGTGTCTCTCAGGAGCGATCTACATCCGGCTCCTGTCGGTCTGCACTTCTTTGCTTCATCCATCTTGTCTAATTGGATGGCTGTATATGTATGGGCCACATGTGGGGCAGGCTCTGAATTCTTTGTTTCATTTGGAGCATTAAAAATGAGCACATAGTCTCAATGCTTACCGAGGCTCACTCCTCATCCTCAAGCCCCTCTACAGGCCTTGGAGGTATGAAGTTTGAGAGTGGCTCTGCACTGAATGCTAGTGGTACAGGTATTTGCATACCGACCCGAATAATTGTCACTTTGTGTCTTTTCTACCTAGGTATTGCCTCATTTTCTTCATTTATTGTCACTTCATAAAGTGCTGATTTGGAATATTATAGCAACATTTTTTTCATGGCTAACAGTTACAGTGATTTTTCACCCTGAAGCCTTAAAATTTTTTGGGAGGGTACTTATTTTATGACATTATTGTAAAGCAAAATCCACCATAATTTATTTTCTTTCCACCCTAAATGTACATCATGCAGTTAGTTTTTTCCCGAATCCATCATTTATAAAGACTGAATGTAATTTTATTCCTGGTGAATATATTTTACTTAGGACACAACAAGACGATTAATTTCTCATAAATTATTATCCTAAAAGAAAATATATTTGAAGAATATATGAGTGTGTGTGTGTGTGTGTGTGTGTGTGTGTGTGTGTGTGTGTGTATGAAATGAATCAAAATGGCACCATGATATTTAGGAAGAAAAAACAGTTTTTAAATGAAGAATGCAGTGTCCTTCTATTTAACTTGAATTGAATGATAGCTATTTGGGTGTACTTTCTCATTGGGATGTAATTTATTTTGGATAAGTGTTAAAATACTAGAGTCAAGATATTTCTTTTGTACAATAAAATTTAAACCATCTACCTACTACTAAATTTGTCTATCTACTACTACTAAATCATCTATTTCCTTCATACTATGATTTTCCATTACTGTTCAGGGATCTTCCGTTTTTATTTTAGCTTCAAAAACTTCTTTCACAGCATTGTAAGATGAAAGTACATTATGAATATCTAATTGTCATAGACTTTAGTATTTTCTCACTGATAAATAATGAGATTTAGGAATATTGACAAGATAAATAAGAACCTTCTTATTCAGTAGCATTATTTTCACTTAAACCAAAGATCACCGGGTTGCAGAAAATATGTATTGCCATATTAATAAACTTTGTGACTTTATCTTTAATAATTGTTGAGACTGTTGTGTTTTTATTGGGTGAGCAAAATGGCACCCTGCTGATACTTAAAATCTGACGTGGATACTGATATTAATCATATAACTACTTGAATAAATGCAAGGTTAAATGGTGACAGAAAACAGTAAAAAAGAGAGTCCATGATATTTAATCCTATTTTATAGGAATATTGAACAACTAATAAATAGTAAGAAAAAATTTTAGAGAGTGAATTTCATATAAAATATCAACAATATTCTTTCTATGGACAGCAGGGGGAGAAAGACATTATACGTGTGAGTGTGTGTGTGTGTGTGTGTGATTTATACATACACATGCACACACAGAGTCACACACACATTTTTTTTCAGGGACTCAGCATCTAGGGTTTATCTGTTGTTCTGTGCTGAGTTAATTTTTTGCCTTTCCACTTCTCCATTATCACTATTCCAAAAGAAATTTCAATGAAAAATATTTTATCTCCTCTCTTGTCACAGTATTAACCTTTATTTTTGCATTGTGAAGAATGCGCATTATCAAAATTGATGCATTAAGACAGCTACAACCATTCTGGAAATCAATCTGGAGGTTCCTCAGAAAATTGGACATTGAACTGCCTGAGGATCCAGCTATACCTCTCTTGGGCATATACCCAAAAGATGCCCCAACATATAAAAAGACACGTGCTCCACTATGTTCATCGCAGCCTTATTTATAATAGCCAGAAGCTGGAAAGAACCCAGATGCCCTTCAAAAGAGGAATGGATACAGAAAATGTGGTACATCTACACAATGGAATATTACTCAGCTATCAAAAACAACGGCTTTATGAAATTCGTAGGCAAATGGTTGGAACTGGAAAATATCATCCTGAGTGAGCTAACCCAATCACAGAAAGACATACATGGTATGCACTCATTGATAAGTGGCTATTAACCCAAATGCTTGAATTACCGTAGATGCCTAGAACAAATGAAACTCAAGACGGATGATCAAAATGTGAATGCTTCACTCCTTCTCTAAAAGGGGAACAAGAATACCCTTGGCAGGGAAGAGAGAGGCAAAGATTAAAACACAGACTGAAGGAACACCCATTCAGAGCCTGCCCCACATGTGGCCCATACATATACAGCCACCCAATTAGACAAGATGGATGAAGCAAAGAAGTGCAGACCGACAGGAGCCGGATGTAGATCGCTCCTGAGAGACACAGCCAGAATACAGCAAACACAGAGGCGAATGCCAGCAGCAAACCACTGAACTGAGAATAGGACCCCCGTTGAAGGAATCAGAGAAAGAACTAGAAGAGCTTGAAGGGGCTCGAGACCCCATATGTACAACAATGCCAAGCAACCAGAGCTTCCAGGGACTAAGCCACTACCTAAAGACTATACATGGACTGACCCTGGACTCTGATCTCATAGGTAGCAATGAATATCCTAGTAAGAGCACCAGTGGAAGGGGAAGCCCTGGGTCCTGCTAAGACTGAACCCCCAGTGAACTAGACTGTTGGGGGAGGGCGGCAATGGGGGGAGGGTTGGGAGGGGAACACCCATAAGGAAGGGGAGGGGGGAGGGGGATGTTTGCCCGGAAACCAAAGAATTATTATTAAGTATTAAATAAATTTAAAAAATAAAAATAAAAAAATAAATAAAAGAAGTATATAATTTAAAAAAAAGAAAATAAAATACTGAAATATTAGTAAAAAATTGATGCATTATACATTACTTTAAAATATGTTTGCTGTGAGTGGGATATTCCTAAATCATTGGATGAATTTTGAAGACAGACCTCATATCCTTAATATTTCATATGTACTTCAGTATCTTAAGCACTCCAGAAATGCTAGTTTAATAAATAAGTTATATAGGGGAAATGTAGGCATAAACTGACAGCCAGCCCCCTGGTATTTTGTGCTTCCTGTGCTTCTAAATCAGCAGCATGGCACACCAGTGAAATCAGTACACTGAATTCTTAAGTAACAAGAGTAGCTGGCACTTAGGCTATGGATGGGTGTGCAATCACCATGCCTCCTCAGTGTGCTGCTTCCTCATAGAGACCCTGGTGATGTGAGCAAGATTGCTCACTGACAATAAAGAAGACGCTGTTTCTGAAACTGTCTCTGGAGTGGTTTTTCTCTGGCCCCTTACTGACCCACCTGCATTACTGTTTTTCTTGGGATACTGCAGTAGCAACAGCAAAATAAATATGTAAAGAATTGATTAAAAACGGAAGGGAAAGTAAGAAAGAAGTGGTAGGAAGATAACGGGGGGAAGGACAATAGTTTAAAACATAAAAGAACTAAGGCAGAAGTCAGTGTCAATAGCTGTGTAGGTATTGAAATGATAACTGTTTCCTATAGTTTAAGGAATTTAAACATTTGGTCCTCAGTTGATGGCTTTTTGTTTAGATGATTATGAGGCAGAGCCTTACTGGAGAAAGTATGTCATTGCAGTCAACTATGTGAAGCTGTGAATATGAAGCCGAGAGTGAAATTCATATATAAAAATCAGCAGAAGAAAATAGTCTTTCTATGGGAAACAAGAAGAGAAACTGGAGAGGCAAGCATGGAGAGGGCATGGAGAGGGCCGGTAGGCACAAAGTCTATGCTCTAACTGAGAAGCTCTTAGTAACTTATTTCTTCTGGGAGATGGAGAATCACTTTTGCTTAAGGATGCGACCACTAGGGTGGAGACCATTCTCCAAAAGAGGTCCTAGAGTATATGGATAGGAGAAGTTTAACTCAGTGAGTTCCGAACACTGGAAAAAGAAAAATGAGGAGGAGCAGTAGGAGTATTAAGAGGAAACAGAAGGAGAAGAAGAGGGGAGAGGAGAGGAGGAAAAGGGAGGAGAGGAAGAGGAAATTGAAGTTTGATATATAGGAAAGATAGGTTGGATTTGAGCTATAGGGGATGAATATGCTGAAAATATAAAGTAAGTAATTCTGAAAGAATTAATAACTAAAGAAAGAATATCTGTACCTCAGAATAGTTTATGAATTAGGAGCCACTAATTAAATCCCCCTAACAATGATTATACAGCATGTATGTCAGTATGTGGAATGTTATTGATGCCCAGGGAGACCAGAAGTGTGTGTTTTATTCCCTGGAACTCTGGTTAAAATAGTTCTGCACTGGTGTGTGGTGGATGACTATCAAAGCCTATTCTAGAGCAGACAGTGCTCTTAACTATGTAGCCATCTGAACAGCCCTCAAACAGGACATCAATCACAGCACTGTGGGGGCAGAGGCAGCATCTCTGAGTTTCATGTCATCCTGGTCTATACAATCAATATAATGCCAACCAGAATTATATGAGACACTTTTTGAAAATATATTATGACCTAATGGTCCTCTGCTCAGTGCTTAGATATAGTTCTACAGTAAAGCAATTGGTCACTAGAATTATTCTGTTATTAATTATGAAACCATTAGAGTGCACCCCTATAAAAATTCTATCCATAAATTTGTTAATTACTTTGCTTAGTTTTGTTATTTTTCATTCATCCATAAAGTTGGGTTTTTTGTTTTCATCTTTGTCTTGCTTGATTTTATACTGATTCCTTAGAATATTAATGTAAACTGAGAAAATACTAACAGAGATATGAATTATGGAAGTTTTAAGACTTAAAAATCATTCAACTCACATAGACCTCCTTTTCCATCAGCAAATGAAAGTATTTTCATTTCATGACATGACAAAGATGTATGTCAAAGTTTATTGTTTTTGAAATCGTTATAATTTTTAAGTATTATTCTCCTGAATTATATTTTGTTGATGTTTACCACTTATTTAGGGCTTAGAAATCCTTGTAGATTCTAAAGACTGAGTTCGGTAATTTAACCTTGTGTGTTACCTTTGAGTCATGTTATAATAATTTTTATATATAAAGATATTTAATATGTATTTTATCTGTGTAACATATCTGGACATATTCCCAATCACTTTATAGTTTTTGTATATACTGAAAATTATTATCAAATAAAAAATATCATTTGATAAACAGATTGAAAATAATTTTGGTAATTCAGCCTGATATAAAGAAATATAGCTATTTGTTATCGACTCTGCATTGTTTCTAAGTGCTGTACAGGGACTGAAAGTAAATTTTGAGACATGATTAAACATTGGAGACATGGTTGCCCTTGTTTTCGAAACTGTAATTGTATTTATGAAGTCAGTCTGCGGTTTTATTAACTTCAGGGAAATTCAATTTAGTTAATTCAATAATATTAATAGACTTTCTACTTTGTTCCAGCTACCATGCTAGGTGTGAAAGTTACAAAGTAAATACAGCATGATCACACACTCAGATGTAAACAGTAGACCTTCTAAATCAATACAGATAAAAACTAATAAAAAGGAAAAAGTCTTTCCAGAAATTGGAGTTAAAGATTTTTACCTACATTATACATTTTGGATGACAAGGGTGTTTTGCCAAGGAAAATATTTTTTTTAAAAAAAATCTCCTTTCTTATGGAATTATAAGCAGGAAGGGAATATACCAGGAATGAATGATTTGTAATTTCTGAAGATAAAACAATTATTTGAGTTATTGATCATAGGGTTAAATGGTAAAAATAAAATTCAGAGAGTTTTTATAAAAAGCTATATGTACAGGTTGGAACACTCTTTTGAATGTTTCAGAAAATGTAATCAAGAATGTTGTAATGAGCAGAAAAAAATTTCAGGCTTTACTGAGTTTGAGAGATTTTAACAACATCTTCATGCTATTGGAACGATCTATGACAAATTGGATACTAAAAACATAGCACTTTAGTTTGCTTAAAGCTATATCTAAACTCATCTTCTTGAAAGAAGTTGTTTCAATTCCTGGGCCAGACTCTTACTGGAGGGACTGAGTTACATGCCTCTCTACGTGTCGGTCACAGGATAAAATTGGATGCCTTGTTTGCATTTACCTGATCACACGGGTCATGCAGAGTTAAGAGATGTGATGTCACTACCTTCTAAAATGGGCAAATGAAACTTAGGAGTAAGTTTCTTCTTTCCAACTTCTACATATAATTTGTGATAGAAACGTACTTTTGGATACTTGGATCAGAGTTTAAGAGAATTTTCTGTTCTTAGAGGGCATCCAAATTCTGTTCCCAGCACCGCACTGGATTACTCACAATGGCATATAACTCCAGCCCTATAGGATCTGCTAACATCTACTTATCCATGTACCCTTCTCCCACCTTGAGACATGGTATAACACAGACACACACATAAACATAAATTTAAACAATGAATTCTAATTTACCAAAATTATATATGGAGAACACATATTTGCAATGTGAGGTATAATTTTATAGAAGCATATCAATATAATCTCTATTGTTTTAGCAGCCATTATCCCACAGTTGTGTGTAAGGCATTACCTATTATTTTAAGTTCCCCTGGAGTTGTAAAACTTTACATCTTTTTGGGAGCTGAGCAAGAATATACTATTCAAGGATATATGAAAAAATTAGAAGGGTCCCCAGTAATTAGCATAAAATAGTGGTTTTTATTCTACACACCAAAATATATATCAGATTTTCATACTGGATGTCTATGTGTTAACAGTTTAGTTCTGTTTTTGACTGCCTTCAATTTAGGTATGCTTACCACATTGACGAAGTGTGGACATAAGATCTTCAGAAATTTAAAAATGTGGTCAAAATATGAAACTATGTTTCACAACAGGTGTACAAAGGAATGGAAGTGTGGCAAGGGCATCTTTCTCAATGTCATATTAGACGTTTATGGAATATAGATTAATAAAAAATCAAGGGAAGTCATGAACCTGATCTCATTTAGTTCTTCACAATGTCTCCTGTGTATAGTCAGTGTCATTAAAATCGCTCTTGTTTTCTTTCCATGGTGTTACAATAAAAATGTTAATGCTCTCTAAATTCATATGCTGAAGCCCAACCTCTAATTATGACTATAACTAATGATAATAAAATATAAGTGGAAAGGGTATCCTATCTCCTTGTATTCTATTAGTGCAATTAGAAGTTGCCATTCATTAAACAAAGTCTGACCAGGTATAAAAACTGTGTCTTCCTTTATCTGAATCATCCAGAAATATTAACTATAGATTCTCCCAACACATTAACTGTCCAGAATAAGGTGTCTTAGCATAACAGTTGAATAGACTAAGAAAACTCATCATTTTATTAAGCAAAGTTGAACTGAGAATAAAATACATATTCTCCATCATTTAGTCGTCTTTTTATTTCACCCAAAGAAAAACCCTTTCCTAAAGTTTATCATGAAAGAGTGAAATAAATCAGAGAAGGGAATAAAAATGAAAAAGAAACATCTGTCCACTTTTGATCCAACCTTTTCTTGGTCAGTGATATCATTTTGCTCAAACCTGGCAAGGAAATTTTACAGTTTTTTTTTATTTACTTATAAATTGAAGTGGGGCTGTGGCATTTGGAGGACAGTTTCTAGGAATTACATCTTTCATTTCACACTGTAGGTTTCAAGGATCGAATTTAAGTCATTGAGTTTGTTAAGGTTGGTGGCAACTGTAATGCTCTCTGAGCCATCTCTTCTGTTACAGCTAGGATAATTTAAAGCCAGAAAAGAAAAGTAGCCTTTTGTGATCTATGTTTATCTGGTCTCCATTTTCCCAGTCATGTACCACAGAAACCCACCAGTAACCAGTTCTCTCTCATAAAACCTTCAATTTTTATTTAATCAGTCTCATATGCACAGTACCCCCTTAGAAGAAGTCAGTCATGAGAAAAATAATGAAGTCTGAAAGATATTTGTACTTTACTCTGCACTAACATTCAAACGCACAAGAATAGAGACAAATAGAGTGGTAGAAAGTCCATTTGCAAAGATATTATAAGTGGAGTAAAGTCAGTCTTGATTATCAGTTCACACTATCACTCACAGGCAGGATAATGTATGAAATTCCTTAACTGAATGCCTCAAATTAGTTTAAATGGTTATGAAAGAAAACGATATTTAGATGTAGTAAAAAAAATGAGCCAGTTAAATTCTCAGAAGAGTGCCATACTTCACTAACATAAAATTTCACAATATGATTCTTAAATGTATTAAAATGTATGGTGCTATATGGTACACTAAGTGATATTCATATTCTTGCATAAATTCTTTTAATAAACTAAGTAAGTGCTAAAAGTTAATGCATTTATTTTGTTATTTGTATTCTATCTCCATAAAGAATGTGTTTAACCCTTTTTCTAAAGTGTGATAGTATATTCTTTAAACATTTGTTTGAGAATTTCACTTACTGAATCTGATAAAAGTTAAAGCTTGTTTTTTAGTCCTTTAAGCCTGAAGGAATCTTTATCATTCACATTGTTCTCTTCTTCCAGATAGTGCTCACAAGTCATCAAAATGAGAAACCTATTCTTCAGAAACTGCACTTCTGGTTCTGACCTTAAAAGCGTTGGGGACGCAATATTTGAATATCATAAGATAAATGCATGAAAACTGTGAGTGTTTTCAGCCTTTGATCAAGAATTGTTTCATTTCCTTCATAGAGCATTACCTCCAACTCCTTAAAAATCCCTTGTAAGTTAAGAGCATTGGTGAGGAAAGCAGTATAAGAATATACTTTATACTACAATGATCCATAGTATGATGCAAGGGTAAATGAAAGCCTAGTCCTTTGGAGGTCATAGAAGACTGACAAATATGGATCAAGAACATTATGTGGAAGAAAATCTAGGCCAGCTTCAAAATATCAAGAAGAATTTCAGAAATAACATAAAAGCATTTGGACATGATTTTTTGAACAACAGTAGATATTATGTGATATAAAGAAACGATAGAAATTATTCTATGTTATTAATCTATATTATTCCCTGTCACCATTATATGTTATTTGCATTTATACACACACACACACACACACACACAGAGAGAGAGAGAGAGAGAGAGAGAGAGAGAGAGAGAGAGAGAGAGAGCTATAGTTCTCTGGGGGTTGTGCTTTTTTAATTGAGGCATCAATAGTTTCATGTATGACATTAATACATTATGAAAACTTATTCTCCCACCTCTTATTTCTCTTTCACCCATACCAAATCCTACTACTCATCCTTTTTCCCAGGTTCATTATGTTCACTTCTGATGTTTGTCTCATTTTTACTATGACCATCTATCTATGTCACCATTGGATTAGAACTGTCCATTGGGGAAGGACGATATCACTGGTAGGTAAATAATTGAAGTCAGTGGATTTCCATTCCCTGAATTTCCCAGTATAAATCATAAATGAGAAGTAGGATCAACAGCATCTCTCCTCAGTCTATTCCTGACTTTTACTGGGCTCATTCATGTGCATATCTTGTGTCACCATCTGTAGTTATTGAAAGCCCATGATTACAGTGGCTGTATATTCCCTCCCAACAAAAGAATAATATTTCTTGTGTCTCTATTTCCTATATCTCATATTATTTCTGTTAACTCTTCCACAGATTACCCTGAGCCTTGGAAGTGATAATATTCTTACAAGAGATAATATTTATGGATTATCACTCAACTACTTGATATAAAAGTTTCTGTTTATTAAGGGCAACTTAAAGAGATCAGCATCAGGGAACTGAAGATAAGTACTACATGCAAGCAGAAGGAAAGGTCATCCAGAGACTGCCCCACCTGGGGTTCCATCCCATATGCATCAACCAAACTCAGTCACTATTCCTGATGCCAAGAAGTGCTTGCTGACAAAAGCCAGATATGGGTGTCCCCTGAGAGGCTCTGCTAGAGCCCTATTGATACAGATGAGGATGGTTGCAGCTAACTGTTGGACTGAACAATGGGAACCCCAATGGAGGAGTTTGAGAAAAGACTGAAGAAGCTGAAGGGGTTAGCAACACCATAGGAAGAACAACAGTATCAACCAACCAGACCCCACCAGAGCTCCCAGGGACTAAATCACCGACCAATGAGCACACATGAAGGGACCCATGACTCCAGCCATATATGTAGCAAGGATGGCATTGTCTAGCATCAACAGGAGGAAAAGTCCTTGGTCCTGTAAAGACTCATTTCCCCAATGAGGGGAATGCCAGGATGTTGAGGTGGGAGTGGGTGGGTGGGAGTGGGTGCAGCCTAATAGAAGCAGGGGGAGGAGGAGGTTTAGGATAGGGTGAAAGGGGGTAACATTTGAAATGTAAATACATAAAATATCCAAGAAAAATAAAATTAAAAAAAAAATAAGCAGCACGTTCTCTTGCGGTTACTCTTTCTTATTGTATATTTTATTTACATCTCAAATGGTATCCCCTTTCCCAGGTTTCCCTCTGGAATCCCTCTATCCCATCCTCCCTACCCCTGCTTCTATAAGGGTGCTCCCTCACCCATCCATCCACTCCCTCCTGCTTTGCTGCCCTGGCATTTCCCTACACGGGGGAAAGGAGCCTTCACAGGACCACGGGTCTCGACTCTAATTAATGCCAGATAAAGCCATCCTCTGCTACATATGCGACTGGAGCCATGGGTCCCTCCATCTTTACTATTTGGTTAGCGATTTAGTCTCTGGGAGCTCTGGGTGGTTTGGTTGGTTGATGTTGTTGTTTTCCCTATGGGGTTGCAAGCCCCCTCAGTTCCTTCAGTCCTTTCTCTAAATCCTCCATAGGGGACCCCTGTGCTCAGTCCAATGATTAGCTGTGAGCATCTACCTCTGTATTCACCTGCCAATTCCTTGAGAAAAAAAATGTTCCCGAATTATAAAAGTAACAAGAGGCAAGGTGTCGAAGATTAATATCTCAAAAGAGCTGAGGAAGAATTTAAAACATCGTTTTCTAAAATATAAGCTCAAGGAAAAGCAAGCTTCAGGCCTTAGATTCAGGAATAAAATGCAAGTTAATATAGCTTAGAAAAAGAAATGGCCATTTTGGTGTGATGTGGTGTGTATGTGTGTGTGTGTGTGTGTGTGTGTGTGTGTGTGTGTGTTGTTTTGTGTGTGTGTGTATTGTGTGTGTGTTGTGTGTGTACTGTGTGTGTGTGTACTGTGTGTATGTGTGTGGTGTGTGTATCTGTGTATGTGTGTGTGTTGCATGTGTGTATCTGTGTATGTGTGTGATGTGTGTGTTGTGTATATGGTATGCATGTGGTGGTGTGTGGTGTGTGATATGTGTGTTTGTGTGTTGTGTATGTGATATGTATGGTGTGTGTGTTTGTGTGTGTGTGGTGTATGTGGTATGTATGTGGTATGTGCTCTGTGTGTGTGTGTGTGTGTGTGCGCGCGCGCGTGCACGCGCGCCAATTTGAGGCCAACGTGAACAAGAACAAAAGGAATTTATATGCCAATTCTGTTATTGAAAATAGAAATAAAATTTCTAGATAATTAGTTGAAACACAAAATCTTGTATTTTTGGACAAAGGAAGGAAAGAATTAATAGATTTAATGTTTGTTTGAATTAAAAGTGTCTCTTTAATTACAGGACTAGGATATTCTAAATTCACATCTCTAGACATGTTTGTTACATTATTTCTCTCTGTGTATAAAATAGCAGTAGTTTTGTTTAGTTTGGTTTTGTTTTATTTTTCTTTATTTGGCTGTTGCAAAGATTAAATGATGTGTTTTTATTATAGACTCAAGCAAAGTGACCAATCAAAAATATTGTCTTGAGATCAGTTTGGCAGTGCTAATTAGGATCCTTTCTATGGGGAAATATAGGATGTTTTCTATGGGGAAAGCTGGAGAAAAACATAAAAGTAAAATCCAGTGTGATCAAAAATAATGTATATGAGGATCAAAAATGTATCTGTAGAATAGATGCAATAAAATGTTCTCATTAGCTCACATATTTGAGAAGGTGAGATAAACAGACATTTAACATATGTTAGAAGTTATTTCTATACTAAGTATTGCTACCGTGGAATGGTATTGAGTGTTTTGAATAAGAAAATGACATGAAAATTCAGATTAGATTGATCATTTATTTTTATAAATTTTTGAATTACATTTAGTGTGTGTGTGTGTGTGTGTGTTTGCAAATATCTATAATGGTGAGAGAAACGTTTCTCTACCTATGGTACCATTTTCTCAGTTCCATATTTTTGTTCTTTTGGATTTTTTATTTGTTTTTGGTTTTTTCTTGACAGGGTTTTATAGTGTAGTTAATTTAGTCTCAATCTTTCAGCATTCTTCCTCACTCAGCCTCTCACGTACCTTGATTACAGGACCAAATTACATCTAAGAATAGCTAATCTCTGAAAGAAGAACTAGTGTGTTTTATAGTAATGTGGAGCATGGTAGGATGTAAATGGATGTTTAATAAGTCTATTAGTTATTAATATGATCAGACTTCTCCCCAATAATCAAGACAGAGTCCTATGGAATTATCAGCTTTAGCACAATGACTGGACCAATTCCCCCTAACATATTTTTCTACATGCTAGACTGTTAATTCTCTATCTGTGTTCCTCGAGTACTTGCTATTTGGGACTTGCCCAGATTATTTCTGCCCCATCAGTCTGTGGATCCGTTTCTTCTGACAATGCACTCAATTCATCTGGCCCTATGGTGGACTTCTCCTCTCTTCATCCTCTCTCTCTCTCTCTCTCTCTCTCTCTCTCTCTCTCTCTCTCTCTCTCTCTCCCTCCCTACTGCAATCTTTTGCCCAGTAACTGAATTCTTGTTTACATCAATGGTCCTCAGTCATTGGTTGTAGCCACTTTTATTTAAATAGCTTTGAATTGAGGAAAAAGGTTTATATAACATTATTTGATGTACATGGGGATCTGTTCATCAGGAGGCAATCAGATTTTGGATGCCAATATTTAGCATTTGAATAATGACAGCACAGGAGCAACCCCAACATTTTCCCTTTTGTCTCTATAAAATGGCTCTTACTCTTCCAATCATAAAGGACATACAGTAAGAACAATTATGCGTCAAAACTACTTGGTTAGATTTACATTCATAAAGGCCAGTCCATCTGAATTTGGCAACGTGGATAAAGTATTCTATTAATTATCCTATCTTGGTAAGGTCAGAGTTTCTTTCCTAAATCATATTTTACCATAACTTTTATTACGAATCTAAAAACAATTTTTAGACCTAAGAACCTCTCTTTAAGTCCTAAACAACTTAAGCTTAATTGTGAGTATATATCATCAGATACCTGAGAATGAATAATTCTTACCTGAATATGCAGGGAGTGCGGACCAGCATCCAAAACTACATAATTGACAGAGGAGATGACTGGACACTCTCCAGAATTTCTCTAAAACACTGGAGCATCTATCTTCAGCCATCTGGCCCAGAATATCTGATAGAAGCAGGAATTATAAAGAGGTTGCATTTAGTTTTCCTTGCAAAGCTTATGAGTTGACTTCCCTAGGACCAAGTTTGCCCACTTAACACAGCATTCTGTCTGTTGTTGAAGCAAGCATAGTTTTTGCCCAGAGGCAGCTTTGAGAAAGAAGAACTCTGTAAGAAGTTTTCATGACACTCACCATATTCTTTGAAGTAGACATGGAGGTGCTGCCAGGAGCAGACCTAGCTCATTGTTCAAAAGAGGCTTAGGTTCATAAAACATTTATAAATACTATACTCTGAAAATATGAAAGCTTTCAAGACCACCTACCTATTCATAGCTTATCTGAATAGTTAAGTTTTGATTGTTCTTTGGGTATTTGCTCTCTGTTCTACCTAGGAAGCAAATTTATGATGAACTACACTAATATATAACATGACCATGAGCTTGACTGACTGACTATTTGCTTTCATTTTTTAATTATTCTAAGCAGTTTGTAATTGCAGTTTTAAAAGGAACTAGAACTTCACATTACATTATAAAGAATCATCAAAAAAATAAAAAAGAATCATCTATGTACAATATCTCAAAAAAGAGTTGAAAACATGTATACATAGTGTGTTGTAACAACAATAACCTTAATTTTTCCATCCATATATAAATATCTATAACAATGTAATGAAAAATATAACACACACAGAGAGAGAAAGAGAGAGAGATCTATATCAAAATAACATTACTGTCTATAAGATGCTTTTAGTTTAAGAGTAGATTTGATAATCTACACTTTGTTATTATTTGTATAATATTCCTTTATCCTTTCTTTTTTCTTCTAACCCCTTTCCCTCTATCTAAGATATAAATGATTGAAAAAAGAAAGGGAAAAAAATAATTGAATCTAAATTTCTCTACCTTGTTTTCTTTCTGGTCAAGATCAATTGATAAAGTGTAATCAACCCCCTATAATGAGAAGTATCTATCAGTCAATAGAATGACCAAAGCCTACCCACCCTGCTTTAAGCTAACAGGACATGGTTCTCTTCAAATTGCTTTCTGTTTATTTGGTACATTGTATTATTTTTGGTAGAGGTCAAGAAGATTGGAAAAATGGTTAGTCTTTAGAAGCTTAGCCATAACATTTGATGTCTAGTCTCTGCATACTGGGAAAGATCAGACTTAAGTGAAGTGTGTTTGGATCAGCTGGACGAATTGAGGTCATCTGGAGGCAGCATCTTTCTTTGAAGCTGTCCTGGAAGCAAGTCTTTTAAGGAGTCAGCATAGAGACAGACTGAGGTAGGCTCAGACAGGGTGTTGGGAAAATATACCCCAGCATTTCAACCTCTTCGAGGAAAAAATCTTGTATCTTGTCAGGTTTGCTATCTAGATCTTTGTGAGCATATAATTTTTCATAAGTAATATGTAGTAATTTATTAACATATGTATGGAATGGGAAGTTTTGCAGAGCAGTTAAGGATTTTCTGTTTTTTTTTTTTTCTGTAGAGGACATCTGTCTTTGTTAGAAGTTTTCTTGGACTGTAACCAAAGTGTCACATAAATTTTTATCTATGCCATTCTAAAGAATGGTATGATAAGTCCTGTGGACTTTGTAATCAATATAGATATTCATGTCTCAGCCAGTTTTCAGAGGTGTTGCCATAAAGAAGAATCAGAAAATACACTATATGTCTTGGAACTTTAGCTTTGATTCTTCCTCTTCCTCTCTGTCCTTGAGATCTTCAGGGATTCTTCCCCCGACATATGTATTTTTACCAGTTTGAAAGAAAGACATGGGTTTTTTCCTGTTGAAATAAACACAAAATCTCCTCCTCAACGTAAAATATTTTCTGCCCTCCATTTTGAGATAAATATATAGAGAGATAGATGGATAGATTGGTAGAAAGACAGATAGATTTGATTCATTAGTCCTGTTTTAATCTAAGACTATTTTAGTTTGATCTTTCTTTAAAAGGCTATATAAAGTTGTAATCATTACTGAAAAAATATTTTATTTTATGTTGATAAGTACAGTAAAATTATAGATAACCCAGATGTCCAGTGACATTGTGTCTTTGTTCATTTTTATTTATATATATAAATATATAAATATTTATATATAAACACGTATTTAGAATATATAATATATTAAATATATTAATATAATATTGTATAAATATGAATATATAATATATTTTATTTATATAAATATATTTTTATAGGCTCCCCAAACTAGCATGTGTCTATGGTGCCTAACTCTGTTGCACTTCAGAAGTCTGCTTTCTATGGGCCCTGAGCAGGCCTCTTGAACATCCTCACTTCTGAGGGGATTTAGGCCTTTATCTGATGGCCTCTACTTGTCCCGTTTCCTGGCCATACTTTTAGATGTTGTGTTTGGTTGGCACAGCTCTGAGAAGTTGGGCCCCAATTGTCACACTGGTTAGCCTTTCAGGTCTACTCTCCCTCTTAAAGTAATTTAATTTCTTATCAGGCTGGCATACTGACTGTTAGCAGAAACAGGACTGCAAGGCTCTCCCTGGCCTGCAATCACAGGCCAGCATGCATTCCTGCTCACTACCAACTGTTGCTCATATACTGCTACTTAAGTGTTTGACCTGCCATTGTGGGATCTCTTTCCTCTTTTTTTCCTTCTTCTTTTTTTTCTGATTTGTTTTGTTTTGGTTTTTTAATATTTTCTTTATCTACATTTCAAATGTTATCCTCATTTTCAGTTTCCCCTCCGGAAACCCCCATCACATTCCCCAACCACTGCGTTCATGAGGGTACTCCCTCAACCCACCCACTGCTTCCCTTCCTCCTCCCTGCCTTGGCATTCCCCTACACTGGGCATCTAGCCTTCACAGGACCAAGGTCCTCTCCTCCCATTGATGCATGACAAGACCATCCTTTGCTACATATGCGGCTGGAACCATTGGTCTTTCCAGTTCCATGTGTACTCCTTGGTTGGTAGTTTAGTCCCTGGGAACTCTAAGAGGTCTGGTTGGTTGATATTGCTGTTCTTCCTATGAGGTTTCCAACTCCCTCAGCTACCTCAGTCATTTCTCTAGTTCCTCCGGTGTGAATCCCATTCTCACCCCAATGATTGGCTGAGAGCATCTGGCTCTGTATTTTTCAGGCTCTGGCAGAGCTTCTCAGAAAACAACTATATCAGACTCCTGTCAGCATGCAACTCTTGGCATTCCCAATAGAGTCTGGGTTTGGTGACTGCATCTGGGATGGTTCCCTATGCGTGGCAGTCTCTGGATGGCCTTTTCTTCAGTCTCTGCTCCACATTTTGTCTCCATATTTCCTCCTGTGAGTATTTTGTTCTCCCTTCTAAGAAGATCTGAAGCATTCACACTTTGGTCTTCTTCTTGAGCTTCTTGTGTTCTGTGAATTACATCTTTTGTATTTTGAGCTTTGGGGGTAATATGTACTTATCAGTGAGTGCATATCATGTGTGTTCTTTTGAAATTGGGTTATTTTCTATTTCCATCCATTTGGCTAAGAATTTCAAGAAGTCACTGTTTTTAACAACTGAGTAGTACGCCATTGTGTAAATGTCCCAGAATTTCTGTTTCCGTTCCGCTGTTGAAGGACATTTGGGTTCTTTCCAGTTTCTGACTATTATAAATAAGATTGCTATGAAAATAGTAGAGCATGTGTTCTTGTTATATGCTAAGATTTCTTAGAGATGTCTTGCATGATTTTCTGATCCAGCTCCCAGTATCTAGAATGTTTAGCTAAAGCCTGATCTAGTGTTCTAATCTTAGATTATGTGTTCGATGGTGGATGTCAAATGTAAATGGATTTTAATAAACTTTATTAGTTATTAATATAAACTAGTCACATACACCCAATAATGGGAGCAGAGTCCTTTGGCTTTTTTCCATTAATCCTGAATTCAGTTCCTTCTTTTCCTGTCCTCCCAGTCCTACACTTACAAAATCTTTCTTCCCATTACCCTTTTTCTTTCACCTCAAAGAAGAGGACATCCTGTCCTGAGGCATCCAGTTTCAATAGGACCAAGTGAATCCTCTCTCACTGAGACCCAACCTGGCTGTTCAGATAGGGGAAGAGGACCCAAACTTAGGCAACAGAGCCAGACATATCATCTGCTCCAATTTTTATGGGACCCACATGCAGACCAAATTGCACATCTGCTACAAATGTTTAGGGGCTTGGGTCCAGCCACTGCATGTTATTTTAGTTGGTAATCATTCTCTGTGAGCCCCCATTGGACCAGGTTAATTAACTCTGTAGGTCTTCATGTGGTGTCCTTGACCCCTCTGGCTTGCTCAGCTCTGTCTCCCACTCTTATCCAAGATTCCATGAGCTTTGGCTGATGTTTTCCTGTGGATTTCTGTGACTGTTTTCATCTGCTGCTGGATGAAGCCTCTCAGGAGACAAGTTATTCTAGGTTCCTGTCTGAAAACTTAGCAGAATATCGTGAATGGGTTACTTTTTTTGGATGTGATGGATCTCAGATTAGGCTAGTCATTGGTTGGACATTCCCTCAATATCTGTTCTACCTTTATCCTTGAGCATTTGGTAGGAAAAAAATTGAGTGTTAAAAGGATTTTACGTGGTTGAATGTTCCTATCCCTTCATTGCAAGTGCTGTCTGGCTACAGAAAGTAGTCACATCCCCTGACAGTGCTCATTGGGGCAACCACATCTTGGGAGCTTGTATTTGGCATTTGAATACATAGCAGTACCAGACCAACTCCAAGCAATACAAATTTCATAAAACTGTTATACAAATGAAACCATATATAGATGATGAATGAAGATATAATAACTTTTATTACTCTAGCAATATTAAAATAACTATAAAGGCAAAAGACTTATTTTGGCTCACTGCCTTAGATTTTTTATTCCTGATATCATAGTTCTGTTCTTCTGCATCTGTGGAGACATGGTGGAAGGAAAAGATGATGGCATGGATACAGTTTTCTTCTTGGCAAGGGAAATAAGACAGAAGAAAAAATACTGAGTTTCTGATGACCTTTAACTTAGTCAAAACTATTTAAGACTGCCATCTTCCAATACAGACATGTTAACCCACCCAACCTTTAAACAAATGAACCTCTGACATAGATTCAACAGCTAAATTTCAGCACTGACATTGACTGTATTGTGTACGTTGTGTGGCTTTTTCAGGGGAGACATGAACATATTCATGACCTCCTCAAGCAGAACGCCAATGATAAACCCAAAAACATTCTATCCAAGTCTACCTTAGTGAGTCGATGAGCTTATTGGGTTTCTTACATGATATTGGTGAGTGGTTATTTATAGAAGAATGAATGACTGCAGGGCAAATTTATCACTGAAATGTCGCACCGGTAAGAGTGATGACTCATGAAACTGATTATCACTTGGGTTCCCTCCAAAATATTCAGGCAGCTCCACTAAAGAGTTTCTTCTTCCTTAAAGTAGATGGCTGGTTGTATAACTTGTAAGGAATTATACAGTCTTTCTGAAACTACTGATTCATGTGATATTTCTGAGCTTCTTAACACATTTGAGATGCTCTATTATCTAATAGAAAGAATATTTCAACTTGGAAGAAAAACCTACGGAACACTGCCAAAGGTCCATGTATATATCACAGTGTAAAAATGCATTCAATCCATCGTTAAATGTTATCAATAACGTAAATGTCTTTGACATTATAAAAAAAACTCCAAAGTTTCTACTGCCACTTAAGAATCCTACAGTAAATATTTCATGTTCCCTAGATGAATGTGTTCCTTAGGACTCTATAGCGTATCCATTTTTATTCATTGTACAAATGCCCAAGCAAGGAAAGAGTCTCTCTAAAGAATTTCTAACACAGGGAATGGCCCTTTGGGCTTATCTATATGAGGCTGTATTAATTAAATTAATTTATGTGAGAAGAACTACCCCAGAGTTGGAAGCACCACTCCCTAGGCAGGATGCCCTAGGCTATACAAGAGTAGAGAAATTAAGCACTGGGGATGTGATGTTACCAGCTGATCTAGGTTCTTAATGCCTAAACTTGCCTCTAAATAATTTAGTATAATTATCTGGACTTGTGATGTACAATAAATTCTATATCCCCAGGTTGCTTTTTGTTAGGTTATTTCATTGCAACAATACAAATGAAACTAAGTCACTTATCTATATAAATTATCACAGATAATCTTGGTAATGTTGTACTAGTGTTAAGAGGTAGTGTTAACGTTATGTGAATATAATTTTATCCTGATGAAAACTAGAATTGGTTTCATACCACATGAGTACTGTATTTAATATGTGTGTGTATATGTAGGTGTGTTGTGTACATGTAAAATCTATCTTTTAGAGAGCTATTAAATTGCAGCATGTTAGTTCAAAATCTAATTAAATAAAAATATTAGCTATGCATTATATTGATAGATAAGCATCAGGAGCAAGAGAAAGCTTGTGATGTTTATTATAACAGAGAACAAACGTAAAATTAATGGTTCTAAGTAACAACAAAGAAAACAGGCTGACGGGGCTGGGGATTTAGCTCAGTGGTAGAGCGCTTACCTAGGAAGCGCAAGGCCCTGGGTTCGGTCCCCAGCTCCAAAAAAAAAAAAAAAAAAAAAAAAAAAAGAAAACAGGCTGACAAGCAACCAGACCTTCCAGGGACTAAGCCACTACCTAAAGACTATACATCGACTGACCCTGGACTCTGACCTCATAGGTAGCATTGAATATCCTAGTAAGATCACCAGTGTAAGGGGAAGCCCTGGGTCCTGCTAAGAATGAACCCCCAGTGAACTAGATTGTTGGGGGAAGGGCAGCAATGGGGGGAGGTTGGGTAGGGGAACACCCATAAAGAAGGGGAGGGAGAAAGGTTAGGGGGATGTTGGCCCGTAAACAGGGAAAGGGAATAACACTCGAAATGTAAATAAGAAATACTCAAGTTAATTAAAAAAAAAAAAAAGAAAACAGGCTGAAGCTTAAGCAAGAGGAACTGAAAGTCGTACTGTAACCAGTAGTTGTGTGACAAAAATATCAGCCAAGAAATTTCAAACTGAATATTCCAGCACTGCTTTTGTAAGGTGAGAAAAGCCATTACTGTCTGGGGATATTTTGAACCTGATCTCATAGAGGGCATAGTGTTAAGCCTGGGAAGCTGGGTGATTAATGTGAGACTCTGTAGCTAGTTGCCTAAAAGTTTATTCATTATTTGCATGCAAAATTGCAGGATTTGAGCTAGGGCAATTAAAGAGTTCTGAGAGATATCAGAGAGCAAATAAACTATATATTGAAATAAATTAGCCAGAGGTAGAATAGACTTGAAGAATAAGGTCCCCAGATGCAAGCCACTGGATAGCGTTGATTGGAGCATAATGAATTCTGTTGTCACAAAGTTAGGTAACCATACCTGTTTCTATTCCTTTTTAAATTGTATTAACTCTCACACACTAATAGTGTGAGACTTCAATATCCACTCTTGCCAATAAACAGGTTATCCAGAAAGAAAAATAAACAGAAAAATGTTGGCACTAATCGACTAACATTATAAACTAAATAGATCTACCATATATTTACAGAACATTTCACCCAAGCATAAAATATAGCTTTCCTCAGTACCTCATGGAAATTTAAAGCAAAATTGGCCACATAGTTGGACAGAAAGTAACTCTCAACAGATCTTAGCAAACTGATATAATATTTTATCTGACTACCATGGTAAACCTGAATGTTAACAATGATGTAAAGCTTACAAACTCACAGAAAAGGAGCAATTCATGAATGAAAAATGGGTCAAGTAAGAAATTAACACTTCATAAACTTGAGTGAAAAGGAATATACAAAATACTCAAACTAATGAAACATGGTGAAGGTGGTTTGTAGAGGTAAGTTCATATTACTATATTCCTAAATTAAAAACAGAAACAGAAAACAAAAACCAATGGGATGGATCCCTGGGTGGAACACTCTGGGGATGACTTTTCCTTGGGTATCTCTTTCATCATTTTCCCTACTTTTCTTCTACACAGAAACAATTTTGGTTAAACATTTTGAGATGGGTGGTTGGCCCCATCCCTCACATGGAGACCATGCTTATCTACTGGAGGTGGTCTAGGTTATATTTCCCCTGTGTGTTTTGGCTAGTGTCATTCATGTTGGGTCCTGAGAACCTCTTGCTTCCCTGGAACCTGGGACTTTCTAGTATCTACCCCTAGTTCCCCATCACCCACTGATGAGGTGGCTACATATTTCTATTCAATTTCCTGACCCTCTGTACTTCTCCCCTGTCCCTTCCCATACCTGATCCTATCCTTCCTTTTTCCCTTTACCTCCTCTCTTCCTTTCATGTCCCTCCCTCTGTCTAGCTCCCTGGATTATTTTGTTCTCCCTTCTAAGTAGGACTGAAGCATCAACATTTTGGTGTTCCTTCATCTTAAGCTGCATATGATCTGTGAGTTGTATTGTAGGTATTCTGAGTTTTTTGATACCCCAGTGTAGTGAGATGCTAAACCAGTGTGGTAGGAATGTATGAGTAGGTACAGGATAACCTTCATGGAGCATAGGGGAGAGGGATGCGATGGGGAGGAGAGGATTTGCGGAGGGAAGACTGGGAAGGGAGACAATATTTCAAAAGTAAATAAATGAAATATCCAATTTTTTTAAAAAATGAAAAAAAATGAAAGGAAAATCTCAGTAGAAACTTACACCTGAAATCTATAGAACACAAAGAAGAAATCACAGCTAAAAGGAGTGTGTGTCAAGAAAAAATCAAACTTAGGGATAAACTGATAAAATACAAAAAGTCAAAAAGAAAACAATTCAAGGCTCCTAATGACATTCTGCTATGTTCATTGATCAGTGTCTTGCTCAGCCATCATCAGAGAGGCTCCCTCCTTTGTCAGATGAGAAGAAACAAGTAGACCCACAACCAGTCATAACATAGGGAATGAGAGACCTTGAAACATTCAGCCCTAAATCATGTCTTTATCAACCCCCATCCCAGGGCTCAAGGCAGCAGGAAGCATAGGGCCTATACATGTCTGTACCAGAGGGGTTCTAGACTTGAGTGACATGGACATATAACCCAGTAATAATCTTAAGTGGATAAATACTTTTAAGGAACATTTAATTTTTTAAAGTGTTTCACTGAAGAAACAAGGTAGACTTAATGTTAGGCTAAATATCTCACAGTAGAGAGCCAGTTGAAATAACTCATTGATTAGTTTCTTGTCACATAATGCCATATCAATGTTTTATTTAAAACGATCTTATTATATATATGCATATATAATATATAAATAATATATATAATATTATGTGTGTGTGTGTGTGTGTGTGATTTCCTTAACCCAGAGAACTTTGCATACGTGTCATGTATTGAACAGTAGTGGATTTATGGTATTCCTAGTTATATGAACTAGTGGATCTCAAATCTATAACTGTTTCTTCTGCCTTTTCTTCTTTTTTTGTTCTATCCCAATATATTCATGTTGTTTTATTTTTTTATTTGTTATTATCCCTTAGAAGCCATTTGCTTGCTGTTCTTATTAATGAGAGACAGAAAGGGAGAGAATCTGGACGTGAGGGGAGGTGGGAGGACCTGGAAGAGGCAGAGAAAGGGAAATGATAATCAGGAATGGCAATTCTGACCAGTGTTAACATAGGGAGAAATCTGAAGTATACCTAGTATTATAAGTTTATAAGTAACTAAAATTTCAGCATTAAATCTATATCAGTCTACATCTTGGCAACAAGCAGATATCATGGTCAACTTAGGACAGTCAAAGGAGATTTTTTTAAGAGAGGAATTTTGCAAGCAAATGTGAACACAGTTTGGAGAAGCAGAGGAATCCTACATGCTGTTACTCTTAACATTGCTGCTTTGCCAACCTAATTTCTGTTGTATAAAACTTTAAATATAAGAAATACACTTGAAAAGGAAGACTTTGTACAATCACAAAGATCAGGCCATCTGTAGAAGATTTGTCAAATAAAATATGGATAATAGTTGGAAAAGTTAACATTAGCCAAATTTGTCATTTTGTGTGAGAATTTGAACATTACTGCCCTACTTTAATTTTACTTAGTGTCTGGGAATTTTATCTATGGAGAACATAAGTTGGGAGGGGTGTTAATTTATTTTGATTTGTTTATATTACAATACTTTAAAACCAAAAAATATGAACTGACTATAAATACTCATAAAGGTGAAATGTTTAAATAAATGCAAGCTTTCATTGGAAAAAATATACATTGACTATAAATTTAGAAAATTCCAGACATTTCTTGTCATATGCATCATTCCATGCTAACTCTCAGTGGCAGTAAGAATCAAATGAGCACTTCAGGAAGGATTATCCTCCACTGAGCAATGAGAAAACTCTCAAGGGCATGTTAGAAATAAAGGTGCCACCTCGTTCTCACATCCTTTTCATTTCTCTACTGGCCAGATGGTGGGAAAGCTATATTATGTAACATTGCAGATCAACTTCCTCGAAATGAGAGTGAAATGTAGGATGGAGAATATGATTTGAAAATAAACGCCGGAGATGCTTGGCACTGAAACTAAAAGTTTCTTGCTCAAACTACAAGTCAGCCAAATAGAGCACATCCATTTGGCAGGTACTTTTGTGACAAATTGCTTAGAGACAGCATTTGAAGGAACTCTCTCTTGGATAATAAAAGGCAAAAGGAAATCAGCTGTCATTGTTCTTAAAATTCTGAAGCAGTTGAGTGTTGACTGAAGAGGAAAATAATTTACCAACTGAAGTCTGATTATTTCAAGATACCTAAAATTGCATTACCATATACTAAACAGTGTTACCTGCTCTTTGGATTTCTTGCCAGAGTGACATTCACAGAGAAAAGCAATAATGCACACTATCCATCACTAGTAACTGAGCAATATGTGACTCATTGCACACAATGACTATTAAAATTTTAATTCTGCAATTTGTATATTTGTTTTCTTACATAGTGAATTATAATTTGAAAAATATTAAGTTTGAAAACATAAAAAAGAGGTTACCATTTTTCCTTGTTGCATGAAAAATAAAGTGTGAGGACTTCAGAAAGAGATAGTAAGCACTGAAATCAACCAATAGTTTCAAGGTATTTGTTTCAGTTCAATTGGTACAACATTAAGCATTTAACATGTATCATGTTTAAGATTAAACCCATTATTATAGGAATAGAGTCGCCTATAATTGAGCAACAACAGCTCAATTAGTTTTAGTTTTAGAGGGATGTAGACCCAAACTCCTTGCCCTTATTAGCTTCACACATTATTAATATTAGCTCTGTCTGTGGATCCATACGCATTATCCCCACAACTAAGCAGAAGCAGACTCCCTCTGTATGTCTAGGTTATGATTTATCTATTTTTATAGCAGAAAATCGTATAGCATTGAGTGGAACATGGGACCCTATGCTTACGTTAATTTCATTTAAAAGCAATCATTCCAAAATTTGGCTACTCTGACAATTCACTTAAGAAAATTGTTTTAAATATATTCTTCATTTTTACCACCTGCAAATTCTGATCAAATAGGTCCCATATTAAAAGCAGGAGTCTATATTTAGTGTGTCCTCGTTATTTCCATTGCAAATCCTTGAACCTTTGTCTGCTCAATTGATGCTTGAACTTTTACAGTATAGAATGCATTTATTTGTACTGTTTAACAGATGCTAAACTGCTGAGCACATCTCTACGTAGTGAAGACATTTTCTCCTGTTCAGATATCTCTGTCTACCTCATTGACATTCAGAATTGGACAGTCACCCTAAATAGATCAAAGCATGAGATTGTTTACCTATCCTCTTCCAAATAAAAATTATAGCAACACAAAACAAAGCAATTATTGAGATTCCATAATTCTGTATCATTGATTGGAACTTATATTCCTGGAACTTATAGTCCTCTGCAGCAGCATGGAGCTAATAAACATCACCATGGCATCCCATGGCAGTACAGGCCACTCATATCATATGGCCCCTGGTTTCAGCACAGCTCACAGATATCAACATGGCTTTAGGTTTCAGCACAGACCATGTTTGGCAGATGTGGCAACAAGGACCACATTCATCAACACCAAACCAGGCTGCAGTAGAACTACTGACTCAGACATTGCCATGACAAAATCATGGACCCAGACATCAGCATGACCTCAAGTGACTACAAAAGCCGCTCTCATCAGCATCACCCCCTACACACACACACACACACAGACACACACACACACAGAGAGAGAGAGAGAGAGAGAGAGAGAGAGAGAGAGAGAGAGAAAGAAACAGAATACACATGATGAAAGCATAGCCTACAGAAATCAGAATAGCACCCAAATCAAAGATATCCTGCTTTAAGTGTTCCACAAGAAGACCCAACTACACTAGTGGTCCTTTATGTTCCGAGGGTCAAAATCTGTCCCATTCATGTTCAAAAATTGGGAGTTCAGTATCTATTAACCTTCATGGGCCCAAATAACTTGACTCCACAGGTTTTCCTGTGGTGTCCCGGACACATGTGACTCTCTGAATTGTTCTGATCCTTCTTCCACAGGATTCTCCAAGCACAACTGAATATTTGGCTGTATGTCTTTGCATCAGCTTCCAATAGTTGCTGGGTGAAGCCACTCAGATGTCATTTATGCTAGGTTTCTATCCGCCAGAAGAGCAAAATATCATCAATTGTGTCAGGGGTGGGATTCCTCTCATGGCATGGGTCTCAAGCAGAAAGAGTCATTTGTTGACACTTCCCTCAAATTCTGCCCCTTGCCCAACCCTGTTCATCCTGTAGGCAGGGCAAATAGTGGGTCTAAGGTTTTATGGCTGGGTTTGTTCACAATCACTCCATTAGAAATCTTGCTTGGTTATAGGATATGGCCAGTTCATGCTCCATAACCCATTGTCAAGAGTATTAACTAGAATCACCATCATAGAATCCTGGGCATTTTCATTGCCCTGTGCTTCTAGCTCATCTGAAAGATGCCCCCCTTTCCACTTGCCAATTGGCACTCCCAGTACTCTTTCCTCTGTTCTATACTCCACCTGCTCCCTCCTGTTCCTCTCCCCAACCCTTTCACACACACACTCCCTTCCTCCATCCATATATAAAGTCTAATTTATTTCCCCCTTAAAATGAGATATAAGTGTACCCCTTTGGGCCATCCTTGTTACTTGGCTCTCTGTGTCTGTGGATTGTAGCATGGTTTTCCTATACTTTATGAGTAACATCTACTTATAAGTGAGAACTTGCAATGTTTATCTTTCTGAGTCTGGTGAGTTACAAATATACTCAGAATGATATTTTCTAGTTCTATTCTGTAGGGAGCCATATTGGATTTGGGCCTGGCCGCTTAAAACTAACCAATGACACTTTTCATCAACAAAACAAAAACATTTAATTAAATCCTTTTTCTTAACTCTTATTCCTCTCTCCCTGAGTGAGCACTTGATTTCTCCTATGAAACAAGCTTCCTTAGACAATACCTTCCCCATGACAATCAGATGACAATCATTCGACTAGTCCTTACCTCCCTCTCCAGCGACACATGAGTAATACAGTCTGAAGAGTCCTCAATTCCCGCTACAGCTCTCTTGTCTCCATCTTCCTGTAGTTGGCCATGCTTCGGGTCCCTATTCGGGCGCCACTTGCCCCCGCCAGCGGGGACCCAGTTATTCAGGGTCCCGAAGAGGCATTCTACCTGTAAGTCAAGGGGGTGGAGAGAAGAAGGAGGCCAAGCAAAAGTTCCGTTGTCAAAGTCTCGTTTATTGAGAGAAATGTACAGCATTTAAAGCTCTGAGGCAGGAATAGAGGCGGGAACTGAAGCTTAGGGTGGGGGAGTATTGGGAAGTGCCCAAGGATATAGGGTGAATCATTAACCTGCAAGATATCCTCCTTAAACAAAGAGGCAACAGTCTTCAGGGGACATGTTCTTTGAAAAGGTCGAACACTTCTCAGGAATCTGCTCAAGGACATCCAGTGTTTTGCTCAGGCTGAAACATCCTGTGATTGCTCCCAGGGTCTTCCTGGGAGAGCCTTTTGTCCAACAATCTCATAATCTTACAGCAGCCACCTTAGGGGTAAGCTTCTGTGGCCATGCAGCTCAGAGTCACGTAGCCACCTTGATCTATGCAGTCACAAAGCGGCCAGGCCCAAATCCAATATGGCTCCCTACACTATTTATTTGCCTGCCAATTTCATAATGTCTTTGATTTTACTGGCTGAGCAATAATGTAAAAATCTACCACATTTTCTTTATCCATTCTTCAGTTGACGGACATCTAGGTTGCTTTCAGGTTCTGGCGGTTATGATTATAGATGCTATGAACATAGTGGAGCAATAAATATACAGGAAACCAGTATCTAACATCAAACTAAATGGAGAGAAACTTGAATCACTCCCACTAAAATCAGAGACTGGACAAGGCTGCCCATTTTCTCCCTAGCTATTCATTATAGTACTCAAAGTCTTAGAGAGAGCAATCAGATAACAAAAGGAGGTCAACAGGATACAAATTGGAAAGGAACAACTCAAAATATTTCTATTCACAGATGATATGATAGTATATTTAACTGGGAAAAATTAACCTCAAAAATTCCACTAGATAACTCCTAAACCTCATAAACAACTTCAGCAAAGTGGCTGGATATAAAATTAACTCAAACAAATCAGTAGCCTTCCTTTACTGATAAAAAGGATTAGAAAGAATTTAGGGAAATGACACCCTTCACAATAGTCCCAAATAATATAAAATATCTCTGTGTGACTCTAACCAAGCAAGTAAAAGATCTGTATGACAAGAACTTCAAGTCTCTGAAGAAAGAAATTGAGGAAGATCTGAGAAGATGGAAAGATCTACCACTCTCATGGATTAGCAGGATTAATATGGTAAAGATGGCCATTTTGCCAAAAGGGATCTACAGATTCAATGCAATATTCATCAAAATTCCTACTCAATTGTTTATAGAGATAGAAAGAGCAATTTGCAAATTCATTTGGAATAACAAAAAACCCAGGATAGCAAAAACTATCCTCAGCAATAAAAGAACTTCTGGAAGAATCACCATCCCTGACCTCAAGCAGTATTACAGAGAATTAGTGATTAAAAACTGTATGGTATTGGTACAGAGACAGGCAGGTAGATCAGTGCAACAGAATTGAAGACCCAGAAATGAACCCACACACCTATGGTCACTTGATTTTTGGCAAAAGTGCTAAAACCTTCCAGTGGAAAAAAGATAGCATTATCAACAAATGGTTTTGGTTCAACTGGTGGTCAGTATGTTGAAGAATGCAAATTGATCCTTTCTTATTGTCCTGTTACAAAGCTCAAGTTCAAGTGGGTAAAAACAACACATAAAACTGGATACACTGGAAAATATCATCCTGAGTGAGCTAACCCAATCACAGAAAGACATACATGGTATGCACTCATTGATAAGTGGCTATTAGCCCAAATGCTTGAATTACCCTAGATCCCTAGAACAAACGAAACTCAAGACGGATGATCAAAATGTGAATGCTTCACTCCTTCTTTAAATGAGGAAAAAGAATACCCTTGGCAGGGAAGGGAGAGGCAAAGATTAAAACAGAGACTTAAGGAACACCCATTCAGAGCCTGCCCCTCATGTGGCCCATACATATACAGCCACCCAATTAGACAAGATGGATGAAGCAAAGAAGTGCAGACCGACAAGAGCCGGATGTAGATCGCTCCTGAGAGACACAGCCAGAATACAGCAAATACAGAGGCGAATGCCAGCAGCAAACCACTGAACTGAGAATAGGTCCCCTATTGAAGGAATCAGAGAAAGAACTGGAAGAGCTTGAAGGGGCTCGAGACCCCAAAAGTACAACAATGCCAAGCAACCAGAGCTTCCAGGGACTAAGCCACTACCTAAAGACTATACATGGACTGACCCTGGACTCTGACCCCATAGGTAGCAATGAATATCCTAATAAGAGCACCAGTGGAAGGGGAAGCCCTGGGTCCTGCTAAGACTGAACCCCCAGTGAACTAGTCTATGGGGGGAGGGCGGCAATGGGGGGAGGGTTGGGAGGGGAACACCCATAAGGAAGGGGAGGGGGGAGGGGGATGTTTGCCCGGAAACCGGGAAAGGGAATAACACTCGAAATGTATATAAGAAATATTCAAGTTAATAAAAAAAAATGTAAAAAAAAAAAAAACTGGATACACTGAAACTAGTCGAAGAAATAATAGGGAAGAGCCTGGAACACATTGGCACTGGGGAAAATTTCCTGAACAGAACACTAGTGGCTCATGCTCTAAGATCAAGAATCAACAAATGAGAATTTATAAAATTGCAAAGATTCAATAAGGCAAACTACACCCTCATTAGGACAAAAAGCAACCAACAGATTTGGGAAAGATCTTTAACAGTCGTACACCCGATAGAGGGCAGAATATACAAAGAACTCAAGAAGATACACTCCGAAGAATCATATAACCCTATTAAAAATTGGGTACAAAGCTAAACAGAATTCTCGAGTGAGGAATATTGGATGGCTGAGAAGAAATGTTCAATAGTCATAGTCATCAGGGAAATGAAAATCAAAACAACCCTGAGATACCACCTCACACCAGTCAAAATTAATGGCTAAGATAGAAAACTCAGGTGACAACTGAAGCTGGTGAGGATGTGGAGAAAGAGGAACACTCCTCTATTGTTGGTAGGAAGGCAAACTTGTACAACCACTCTGGAAATCTGTCTAGAGTTTCCTCAGAAAATTGGATATAGTGCTACCTTGGACCCAGCTATACCACTCCTGAGCAGATACTTAAAAGATGCTCCATATAACAAGGACACTTCCTCCATTATGTTCATAGCCACCTTACTTAAAGCAGCTGGAAGCTGTAAAGAACCCAGATATCCCTAAACAGAGGAATGGATACCAAAAATTTGATACATTTACCCAATAGAGTACTACTCAGCTATCAAAAACAATGACTTCATATGAAACTCATAGCAAATGGATTAAACTAGTGTCATCCTGAGTGAGATAACCCAATCACATAAAAAACATACATGGAATGCATTCACTGATAAGTGGATATTAACCCAAAAGCTTCGATTACCCAAGATACAATCCACTTTTCTATGACTATTTAATGACTTTCCCTCCTTAATATCTTAATTTTAAAGTTGTATTACTTTATCTAATTGGAGATTAGAGATTGGCATTTTTTTGAAACTTTACATTTAACTCACAATATATCATAAGGTAACAGTGTAATTTAGGGAAAAATTTATTGGTTAGGAGTTTTACATTGAGTTCTGTTTCTTCAAAAGTAGTATATTGAAGTTCTAATTCCCAGCCTTTCAAAATAGGATGGTATTTAGAAATAAAAATCTACAAGCATGTAATTAGTTTTTGATAAGGCCATTAAATTATTTTAAATCCAGTGTGACTATTGTATGCATATTAAAAAAGTTTAAATAAATGATAAGACAGAATCATATGACAGCACAGAAGGCTATCTATTAGAGCCTGAATACAAGCTAAGAGGAAATCAACATCTTTGGGCATGTCTTTCAGGATCCAGAGTAGAGAGAAAATAAATTTACTTTGTTAAGTCCACTGAGTTGGTATAGCACTCTTATGACTGTCAAAGTATTTCCATTGAAGATATCAGAACATATGACCATACATCTGAAGCAAACATACCATTTTCTTCTCTTAATGTACCATCCATCAGAATTATAACCTCCTTCCTCAGCACCTAACTGCTACAATTAGAAGTTTGCATGATCATACATAGCCAAAATCTAACTTTATCTTTTTTTTCTACCACTTCACTTAAGTGGCAGTTTGGAGAGATGAATATAATTATTGATTTTTATTCCTTTAGCATGAATTGACCTATTTTGGGCTTTTGCTTATAATGGTGTTTTTCTGATTAAAGTGTAGTATTATGCAGTTTTCAGAGAAAGAAATAAATAGGGATATTTTGATAGAACTACGTGTAAAGATGCAATTGGCATAGGTGTAAATTGCTCCATTAGTCAAAATTAATGTATTATAACTTTGCAATTCAAAACAAGGGTGCAAGAAAGATAGAATTATTCCCCTATCAGCTCAAAGTATTTAAGATACAGTATCTTAGCTTAACCCACTATTTTAACATATGCTTTTGTGGTGCAAAAAAAAATCATAAGACAGTTCTATGAAAGACACAGTAGAGAAATCAAGTTTGAACTTACTTAAAGTACTGAACTTTGAAAACATACTAGGATAAGAGTACTTCAGGTCTTTTTTCTAATATGTGAGGTCTTGTATATTTAAATCATGGATTTAAAATTTGTTCTCAAAAGTTCATTTTGTGGTTGGAACTGGAAAATATCATCCTGAGTGAGCCAACCCAATCACAGAAAGACATACATGGTATGCACTCATTGATAAGTGGCTATTAGCCCAAATGCTTGAATTACCCTAGATCCCTAGAACAAACGAAACTCAAGACGGATGATCAAAATGTGAATGCTTCACTCCTTCTTTAAATGAGGAAAAAGAATACCCTTGGCAGGGAAGGGAGAGGCAAAGATTAAAACAGAGACTGAAGGAACACCCATTCAGAGCCTGCCCCACATGTGGCCCATACATATACAGCCACCCAATTAGACAAGATGGATGAAGCAAAGAAGTGCAGACCGACAGGAGCCGGATGTAGATCGCTCCTGAGAGACATAGCCAGAATACAGCAAATACAGAGGCGAATGCCAGCAGCAAACCACTGAACTGAGAATAGGTCCCCTGTTAAAGGAATCAGAGAAAGAACTGGAAGAGCTTGAAGGGGCTCGAGACCCCAAAAGTACAACAATGCCAAGCAACCAGAGCTTCCAGGGACTAAGCCACTACCTAAAGACTATACATGGACTGACCCTGGACTCTGACCCCATAGGTAGCAATGAATATCCTGGTAAGAGCACCAGTGGAAGGGGAAGCCCTGGGTCCTGCTAAGACTGAACCCCCAGTGAACTAGTCTATGGAGGGAGGGCGGCAATGGGGCGATGGTTGGGAGGGGAACACCCATAAGGAAGGGGAGGGGGGAGGGGGATGTTTGTCTGGAAACCGGGAAAGGGAATAACACTCGAAATGTATATAAGAAATACTCAAGTTAATAAAAAATAAAAAAAAATAAAAAAAGTTCATTTTGAAACTAGTAACACTCTATTTAAAATTATCTGTCAGAACGTTCTGAAAACCCCCTGTACGCCTGCCCTTTTTAGAAGCAGGTACATTACAATGAATGAATTCTAGTTACTGGGCTCTTGATGCCACAGTGTGCCCTCTCAGTCCTCAGTGTACCCCTAACAGAGCTAAAATAGTTAATGCACAATATGTAATGAGCGTATCATTTCACAGTATCTAGATGATATCTTCTGAAATTTATGAAAATATTTCACAAGTATTTTTATATAGCTATAACAAATGGGTTTAACCCAGTTTTATTTTTTTCCTTGAGAGTTATTACAAAATTTCAATCTGAGTTGATCATTTTATGATCAAGTTGACAATGAAGAATGATCCTCTGTATTTCCTAGAGTTCTAGATAACAGAAATGAAAGCAATACCAGGATTTATTTCTGCAGTATGTCCACCCATAAGTAGTAGTTACATCCAAGTATCGTTATTCAAAGCATATAAATGTTACCCTTAAACACCTCTAAGAATTGATATCCTATATTCTCTTTTATAGAATACTTTTTCTTACAGCCAGTCATAAACTATATAGAGACATGCATTGGGCATTTTAGTTGATAGAGTAATTTGAGATATTTGAATTTGATTCTGATTAGAAAAAAAAATGATTTCTTTTGGAAAGGTAAGAAACTTAGTTTCTAAATTTAAAAAATATATTCAAAAAAGTGCCAAATAAAATTTCTTATAATTTTAAATTTTATGACTTTAAAGTTTCATACATTATTATTAAAATAATTTATGATACCATACTACTGTATGAATTCAGTAAAGCTAATGGAAAGAATTGTTTAAATATAGGGGGTTATAGATCTTGTCATTTGGTTTTGATTTTATCTTTTTCTAATGGTAAAATAACAATATCATTGTTTGTTGAAATTTAAAATTTCCCACTCAATACTTTTTAACAATAGAAATGCAGTAGCAATTACAGTTGCTCACAAAGGATTTTAGAAATGGTTAAAAGGCCAGCGTGAAAACTCTGGTTTTAATCTTCCGTAGAGAAACTGTAGCCTTTCATTTCTGTTGTAGTGGAGTATAAGAAATCAATGACAGGTACATCTCTCTTTGGAATAACTTTTATAACTTCTCTCAAAAAAAGTCTCTATTCTTGGCATGCCACCCACAGTTCACTGACTTTGAACTAGTCATGTCCGATCCCCAGCCCAATGAGCCTGTTTGAGCTCTCTCTGGTGGAAGAGTCCCTGGAGACTTCTTTGCCGAGATATTTCCAGTTGTTCTTTTCATAATAAAGATGACTTTTCAGAGTCAAGCCAGGCTGCTCATCAAGTGAAGTTCAACACAGAGTTACTTTCTTTTTATTTTGAAGGTCATATCAGTTTATTAGCATACATTTTTAAAAATGAAGAATATTGCCTACAACACAATCTTTTATTCCACTGCTCATTGTTTTAGGATGATCATATATATTTCATATTTTAATTATTTATGAAAGTAAAAGAATTATTTTCCATTTACAGAATAAAAGGATTTGTATTAGTGATATTAATAGAAACACAGAGAGCCGGCAATGGTGAAATGGCTCAGGAGTATCCACACCCACCCTAGGGCCATATTCAGAACCTACATAGAAATCTAGACATAGTAATTGGTATTCCCAGCACTTATATGGTGAATGTGAATATATGCACAGGATAATCGCCTTTTAGTTTGCAGGACAGCTGACCCAGAGTATTCAGTACTGCCAAAATTAAGAGAGCCTCTGTGCTGACAAGGTGGAAGGAGAAGATCCACTCTAGAAAGCTGTTCTCTAATGTCCAAATGTGTGTTGTGGTAGGTATATACTACACAAATACACACAAGTACAGTCACATGCACAGACACACTCCACACAGACATGCATGTGTAGACACAAAATGCACATATGCAAACACATTATATACCATGCATACAGAAAGCAATAATAAATACAAATAAATATGGAAGGTTGATTATACTTAATAATCAATTTTTAAATGAATACTTAAAACTAATACCTTAGGTAATATGAATTTTATCCACTTGAAATATTGTTGGGCTCCAGGCAACTTAACTGTTTTTTCAATTAAAATGACATATTAACATATATTCTCATTGCATGTAAAACACTACTAAACTTTCACTATAAAATTAGGTTTGAATATAATCATGAGGTCATGAAATCCTACTTCTTAGTGTGGTAATAAGGAGTAAAATATAAAAATTAAGTTTATTATGTGGCATCTTAAAGTATAGAGAAACTAACACTTGCTAAAAAATATTAAAATGTGTGGGAGGAGGTTTTATATTTTTCTTATCTGATTTTTGATTGGATATTTAGTTTATTTTCATTTCAAATGTTATCCCTCTTCCCTGTTCCCCTCCGAAAACCCCCATTCCACCTCCCATCTCCCTGTCTCCCAGAGAATGCTTCTCCACCCACCCATCTACCCACCCACTCCTGCTCCACCGCCCAATCGTTCCCCTACTCTGGGACATCAAGGCTTCATAGGACCCAGGTCTTCCCCTCCCAGTGATGCCAGACAAGGCCATGCTCTGCTACGTATGCATCTGAAGCCATGGGTCCCTCCATGTGTATTGTTTGGTTGGTGGTTTAGTCCCTGAGAGCTCTGGGGTGGTCTGGTTGGTTGATATTGTTCTTGCTGTGGGGTTGCAAATCCCTTTAGTTCCTTCAGTTCTTCCCTTAACTCCTCCATTCGGGTTCTTGTGCTCAATCAGAAGGTTGACTGCAAGCATCCACATCTGTTTTCAGTAAGGTTCTGACAGAGTCTCTCAAAAGACAGCTATATCAGGCTTCTGTTAAAGCACTTCCTGGCATCAGCAATAGTGTCCTGGGTTTGGTGTCTGTATATGGACTCCCCAGGTGGGGCAGTCTCTGGATGGTCTTTCCTTCAGTCTATGCTTTACTCTTTGACCCTGTATTTCCTTTAGACAAAAGCAATTCTGGGATAAAATTTTGTGAAGGGTCCCTCAATCAGGGACTGTGCCTAACATCTGGATATGGTCTTTACAGGTTGTCTGTTCCCTTTGTTGACTATTACAGCTAATGTCATCCCCGTTGGGTCCTGGGAACCTCCTGCTTTCCTGGCATCTGGGATTTCTAGTGGCTACCCTCAATTATCCTTCCCCCATTGCTACACACCTCTGTTCAATTTCCTGATCCTGTGTACATCTTGCCCATCTCCTCCCACATGTGTTCCTGTTCCATTTTTCCTCTCCAACTCCGCTCTTCCTTCCACGTCCCTCTCACCTTCAAGCACTCATGATTATTTTGTTCCCTGATCTTAATAGGGTTGAGTTACCCACACTTTGATCTTCCTTTTTCTTGATCTTTTTATGGTCTGTAAGTTGTATCATGGATATTCTGACTTTTATATTTAATATCCACTTATCAGTGAGTATATACCATATGAGTTCTTTTGTCACTTGGTTATTTCACTCTGGATGATAGTTTTCAAGTTCCATCCACTTGCCTGCGAATTTCTTGAAATCATCATTTTTAATAGCTGAGTACTACCCCATAATGTAAATGTACCACATTTTCTGTATCCATTCCTCTGTTGAGGAATATCTGAGTTGTTTCCAGCTTCTTGGCTACTATAAATAAGGCTGCTATGAATACAGTGGAACAAGTGCCCTGACTATATGTTGGAGCTTCTTTTGGGTATATGCCCAGAAGTGACATAGCTTGGTCCTCAGTAGAACTATTTCAAATTTTCTGAGGAAACTCCAGACTGATTTACAGAGTGGTTGTACCAGCTTGCAATCCCACCAACAATGGAGGAGTGTTCCTCTTTCTCTACATCCTCGCCAGCATCTGCTCTAACCTGAGTTTTTAATCTTAGACATTTTGACTGGTGTGAGGTGGAATCTCGGGGTCATTTTGACTTGCATTTCCCTAATCACTGAGGATTTTAATCATTTCCTTAAGTATTTCTCAGCCATTTGAAATTCATAAGTTGAGAATTCTCTGTTTAGCTCTGTGTAGACCATTTTTTAATACTCTTGTTTGACTCTCTAGTCTCTAGTTTCTTGAGTTCTTTGTACATATTGGATATTAGGCCTCTATCAGACGTAGGATTAGTAAAGATTTTCCCCAATCTGTTGGTTGCAGTTTTGTCCTATTAACAGTGTCCTTTGCCTTACAAAAACTTTTCAATTTTATGAGGTTCCATTTGTTGATTGTTGATCTTAGAGCATCAGCCATTGGTGTTCTGTCCAGGAAATTTTCCCCAGTGCTCATGTGTTTGAGGCTCTTCCTCACTTTCTCTTCTATTAGTTTGAGTGAATCTAGTTTAATGTGGAGGTTCTTGATCCACTTGGACTTGAGCTTTGTACAAGCAGGTAAGAATTGATAAATTTGGATTCTTCTGTATGTGTAGGGAGCTGTATTGGATTTGGGCCTGGCCACTTTGTGACCGCATAGCTCAAGGTGGCTACATGACTCTGGGCTGTATGGCCACAGATGCTCACCCCTAAGGTAGCTGCTGTAAGATTATGAGATTGTTGAACAAAAGCCTCTTCCAGGAAGATTCCGGGAGCAATCACAGGATGTTTCAGCCTGAGCAAACACCGGATGTCCCTGAGCTGATTCCTGAGAAGGGTTCGACCTTTTCAAAGAACATGTCCCCGGAAGACTGTTGCCTCTTTGTTCAAGGAGGATATCTTGCAGTTTAGTGATTCACCTTATATCCTTGGGCACTTCCCAATACTCCCCCACCCTAAGCTTCAATTCCTGCCTCAGAGCTTTAAATGCTGTACATTCTTCTCAATAAACGAGACCTTGACAACAGAACCTTGCTTGGTCTCCTTCTTTTCTACCCGCCTTGACACTCAGGTAGAGCCTCTTTGGGACACTGAATAACTGAACCCGCTGGACGGGTCATATATGCAGACCACCAGTTGAACCTGCACCATTTGGTGAGATTGGTATCTTTGTTCTGCTGGATGGTTTTAGCTTCTTTGTCAAAGATGAAATTGACATAGGTGTGTGGATATATTACTGGGTCTTCAATTCTATTCCTTTGTTCTACTTGTCTGTCTCTATACCAAAACCATGCAGTTTTTATCACTATTGCTCTATAGTACAGCTTTAGGTCAGGGATGTTGTTTCCCCCAGAAGTTCTAAGAATGAAGAGGAAATGAACAGTGGAGAACAATGTTTCAAAGAGATTGTACATGGCCACCATTTTGAGACAGAGCATATCTGGCATATTTGAGTTACAAGCAAGATGCTGTGTAAGCAGATGATGAAGATTCAGATTGTTCAAATTTTAGACATTTGGATACATTTTTATCCTACATGAAATGAAAACTATATAGGATTTGTGACACAGAAAAAGTATGCTGTGTTTCAAAGGATCTTAAAAAGAGACAGAGGCTGAAACCTGGGAGGATCCTAATGCCTCAAGGGGTGATAACAACATTTTCTGATTGTATGTAAATTTCATAAATTACATTACTAAGTGAAGTTGGTTTTTCTAGGTAACTTAGGCAGAATTTAAATTAAATAAATTTTCTTAATGTTGCTATTGCCCTGATAAGATAGGATGAATAAGGCAACTCATAGTTGAAAGTGTTTATTTGGCACTCACTTAATATTTCAGGGGATTAGAATCCATGACCCTGGTCGGGAGGATGGCAGCAGGCAGACATTACATTGAAGAACTTTCTGAGATCTCATCTCTTAAGACACAACCAAGTGGAAAACAAAGACGCAAAATGAAATGAGTCTTTTGAAATCTCAAAGTCTCTCTCTCACACACACACACACACACACACACACACACACACACACACACACACCACATGCACACACCAGGCACACACACAGTGCCTGGCATACCTTCTTCAAAAAGCTTGCCTTCTAATCCTTCTTGAAAAGTTAAGCACACTGGGGATCAAGTGTTCCAATACATGAACCTATGGTGGACATTCTCACTCAAATTCAAATGTTTCTAAAATAGATCTTTGTTTTTTTTTCATTTTTTAATAGATGAGAACAAGTAACTATAATAAGCAGAGAAATGTGTCTGGATGAACTATTCTAAGAGAATAACAAGCAGTTCTCCTTGAGCAATTAAAGTTTAAGGGTTCTCTGTCCAAATGTGAGCAGTGATGTAGAATTGTTGGTGAATGTGAAGACAATATTATAGATATTAATTCAGTAGTTATTGCAGCATAAATGCATGCAATTGAAATCACAAAATAAGATGAAATATCTGACTTAACAAAGCATAAAAGATTAAACAATCAATCCGTAGTACTTAAGATGCTGGTAAATATTGAGACTCACCAATAAAAGTTGTAGTCAGTGTCAAGGGAAATAAATATTAAATATGATGCTGAGAAACCCAGTCAACAGAATATGCTTATAATATGCTGACATATATATATATATATATATATATATATATATTATCAGGAGCCTATGACTCATGTCCAAATGACATTACAAAAAATGTCTAACAAATGCTTACTCAAATATGTCAAAGTTGTCAATGTCAAAGAAAAACTAAAAAACTGTCACAATGAGGAGCACTAGAGGAGAAATGATGAGCACAAGTGAAGTCAATTTCTGAATGAGATTCTGGGTAGGAAAAACCCCATGGAGAGAGGTGAAGTCTGGCTTGAGAACAGTCTGTAACAACCTGTCAATTTTAACAGCATATACTATATACTGTAGTATAATCAGATTCTGTACATAATATGGAGGGTTACTTAGGACCTTGCATAGTGCCTTCATATTTTTCTTAAAACCTAATGATATTCAAAAATTAACTATTAAGAAAGTTCTCTAATGTTCTTATAGGACCTTCAAATATTATAATTGTTTCTATTACTGCTGCAAGAGGTTTTTTTTTTTTTTGAGTATGAAACAAAAACTATTATATACTTTGGGTTTTTTGATAACAATAATTCTATTTTTTCTGTCAGTCTGTCAAAAATGCAGCAAATTATATTAACAGATTTTAAAATACTAAGACCTCTTTTAGTTAGATAAAATAAAAAAGACTCTAGTTTTAAAAATGTTTCCATAACAAAACCAAATTTACACACTATCTTTCCACAAATCCAGCCCTATAAAGGATGGAAAACTCCAACACTAGGAGGGAAAATAAACCCAAGAAAAAGCAAGAAAATAATCTTTCAACAAACCCATAAGAACACAGCCACACAAACATAATTCCACTCTAACAACAAAAATAACAGGAAGCAATATTCACTTTTCCTTAATATCTCTTAATATCAATGGACTCAACTCCCCCAATAAAAAGTCATAGATTAACAGACTGGATACATGAACAGTTTTTATTTCTTGAAAGGCTCAAGATATTTAACACATTTTTAGATTTTTATTGGCATTTAATATTTCTCATTTTCAGAACTCTATTCAGTTACAGAGCCCATTATTTGTTATTCTATTTATATTAACTTTTAGTTCTTTGTGAGTTACAGGTATTAACCCTCTATCATATTTATAGGTGGCAATTATTTTTCCCATTCTATTTCATGTGGATTGTGATTTTCTTGCTTTACAAGAATGTTTTAAATTCATGGCTTCCCATTTTTCAACAACTGGCATTGTTTTCTGAGCTGCTGGCATCCTCTTGAGAAAATCTTTCCCTAGGTGCACAGCTCGTAGTGTAAGCTGGACTTCTTCTTTTCTCTTTTTTTATTCAAAATTAATTTTCCATATAATTAATTCTAACTACTCTTTTTCTTTTACTCAAATGCCCAAGTTTATCCAACATTCCCACCCACCCCAATCCACTCTCCTTCTTCCTCTCTGTCATTAAAGTACAAAAATTGCTCAAAAGAAGCAAACAAGTAAATAAAAAAAAAAAAAACAAGTGAACTAGAGAGTAACCAAAGGGGGAAAAAAACAGGTACAAAAATAAAATTCCACAGTAAAGCAGAAGAAATACATACAGATACTGAGACACATGTATTTGCACATAGAAAATTCATCAAAACAGCAACAGCAGCAGCAGCAGCAGCAACAGCAACAGTAACAAAAGATGGAAGCCATACCATATAAGAAAAAACACATATAGCATAAAACAAAACAAAATAGCACAGACAAAATATTGTGGGACCAAACATGTCTGAAAATACCAAGTTGTTTTTTTATTTGCTATATATTGCTGGTCATTGGATCTGCTTTTAAGTATTGTTTGAATACACATGAGAACCCATTGGGAAAAAACGAACTTTTCATTGCACTTGGTTATCAACTGGAAATAGTTTCTGGGTTAGGGATGGGAGCTCCCTTTTGTCTACTAACCCTGTGGAACTACATCTGATTTAGACCTAAGAAAGTCCTTTGCATGCTGCCACAGACTATTTGATTTCTTTTGTAGGTCCCATTGTGTCTGGAAGGCCTTGTTTCCTTGGTGTCTCTAATCCCCACTGACTCTACCAATCTTTCCATGTTCCGTTTTGAACTCTTAACAGAATACTAAGGCGTGGAATTTGATGGATAATACTGGTTGATTGTTCTAAAGCTTATGACTCTGTTGTCTCTGTCCGTCTCTCTCTCTGTCTCTCTGTCTCTGTCTCTGTCTCTGTCTCTGTCTCTGTCTCTGTCTCTCTCTCTCTCTCTCTCTCTCTCTCTCTCTCTTTCTCCTTCACTCTCTCCAGTTGTTGTTACAGTATTTGCACTTATCTACTGCAGGACAAAGCTTCTCTGCTGATGACTGAGCAGGATACTTATCTGTGAGTGTATCAGCATGCCATTAGGAGATATTTTGTTGCTACATTTCTTTAGTAGAACAGTAGTTTTGACTTTTCCCTAGTTCAATGACCAATCTAGTCTCAGATTCTTGACAATGGTCAGAGATGGGGATGCGTTCCATCTCACACAGTGATCCTTAATATCAAATGGCTTGTGATTAGTTTCTCCCCTAAAATTTTGTGCCACTATTGCTCCAGCAGAACTTTCAGGTAGGTCACCATTGTAGATCACAAGGTTTGTAGCTGGATTAATGTTTACTTTTCTCCTCCAGCACAGTACAAAGTACATTCTGGTACCATAAATAGGAGTGATTCTTGCTTGCATATGTTTCTTGCTGCTTTATCGGAATCAGAAACAGTCTACACCTTCATCAACAGACAAATGAATGGAAACAGAAAATGTAGTAGTTTCCATAATAGAATATTAATAACAAACAAACAAAAGAAAACCAAAACCCAAATCATGGCATTCTTTTTTTTTTTTTTTTTTTTTTTTTTTGCTGAAATTTTCACTTTTTTTTTTATTAACTTGAGTATTTCTTATATACATTTCGAGTGTTATTCCCATTCCCGGTTTCCGGGCAAACATCCCCCTCCCCCCTCCCCTTCCTTATGGGTGTTCCCCTCCCAACCCTCCCCCCATTGCCGCCCTCCCCCCATAGACTAGTTCACTGGGGGTTCAGTCTTAGCAGGACCCAAGGCTTCCCCTTCCACTGGTGCTCTTACTAGGATATTCATTGCTACCTATGGGGTCAGAGTCCAGGGTCAGTCCATGTATAGTCTTTAGGTAGTGGCTTAGTCCCTGGAAGCTCTGGTTGCTTGGCATTGTTGTACTTTTGGGGTCTCGAGCCCCTTCAAGCTCTTCCAGTTCTTTCTCTGATTCCTTCAATAGAGGACCTATTCTCAGTTCAGTGGTTTGCTGCTGGCATTCGCCTCTGTATTTGCTGTATTCTGGCTGTGTCTCTCAGGAGCGATCTACATCCGGCTCCTGTCGGTCTGCACTTCTTTGCTTCATCCATCTTGTCTAATTGGGTGGCTGTATATGTATGGACCACATGTGGGGCAGGCTCTGAATGGGTGTTCCTTAAGTCTCTGTTTTAATCTTTGCCTCTCCCTTCCCTGCCAAGGGTATTCTTTTTCCTCATTTAAAGAAGGAGTGAAGCATTCACATTTTGATCATCCGTCTTGAGTTTCGTTTGTTCTAGGGATCTAGGGTAATTCAAGCATTTGGGCTAATAGCCACTTATCAATGAGTGCATACCATGTATGTCTTTCTGTGATTGGGTTAGCTCACTCAGGATGATATTTTCCAGTTCCAACCATTTGCCTACGAATTTCATAAACTCGTTGTTTTTGATAGCTGAGTAATATTCCATTGTGTAGATGTACCACATTTTCTGTATCCATTCCTCTGTTGAAGGGCATCTGGGTTCTTTCCAGCTTCTGGCTATTATAAATAAGGCTGCGATGAACATAGTGGAGCACGTGTTTCTTTTATATGTTGAGGCATCTTTTGGGTATATGCCCAAGAGAGGTATAGCTGGATCCTCAGGCAGTTCAATGTCCAATTTTCTGAGGAACCTCCAGACTGATTTCCAGAATGGTTTTACCAGTCTGCAATCCCACCAACAATGGAGGAGTGTTCCTCTTTCTCCACATCCTCGCCAGCATCTGCTGTCACCTGAGTTTTTGATCTTAGCCAATCGCACTGGTGTGAGGTGAAATCTCAGGGTTGTTTTGATTTGCATTTCCCTTATGACTAAAGATGTTGAACATTTCTTTAGGTGTTTCTCAGCCATTCGGCATTCCTCAGCTGTGAATTCTTTGTTTAGCTCTGAACCCCATTTCTTAATAGGGTTATTTGTTTCCCTGCGGTCTAACTTCTTGAGTTCTTTGTATATTTTGGATATAAGGCCTCTATCTGTTGTAGGATTGGTAAAGATCTTTTCCCAATCTATTGGTTACCGTTTTGTCCTAACCACAGTGTCCTTTGCCTTACAGAAGCTTTGCAGTTTTATGAGATCCCATTTGTCGATTCTTGATCTTAGAGCATAAGCCATTGGTGTTTTGTTCAGGAAATTTTTTCCAGTGCCCATGTGTTCCAGATGTTTCCCTGGTTTTTCTTCTATTAGTTTGAGTGTGTCTGGTTTGATGTGGAGGTCCTTGATCCAGTTGGACTTAAGCTTTGTACAGGGTGATAAGCATGGATCGATCTGCATTCTTCTACATGTTGCCCTCCAGTTGAACCTGCACCATTTGCTGAAAATGCTATCTTTTTTCCATTGGATGGTTTTGGCTCCTTTGTCAAAAATCAAGTGACCATAGGTGTGTGGGTTCATTTCTGGGTCTTCAATTCTATTCCATTGGTCTATCTGTCTGTCTCTGTACCAATACCATGCAGTTTTTATCACTATTGCTCTGTAATACTGCTTGAGTTCAGGAATAGTGATTCCCCCTGAAGTCCAGGATAGCTTTAGCTATCCTGGGTTTTTTGTTATTCCAGATAAATTTGCAAATTGTTCTGTCTAACTCTTTGAAGAATTGGATTGGTATTTTGATGGGGATTGCATTGAATCTGTAGATTGCTTTTGGTAAAATGGCCATTTTTACTATATTAATCCTGCCAATCCATGAGCATGGGAGATCTTTCCATCTTCTGAGGTCTTCTTCAATTTCTTTCCTCAGTGTCTTGAAGTTCTTATTGTACAGATCTTTTACTTGCTTGGTTAAAGTCACACCGAGGTACTTTATATTATTTGGGTCTATTATGAACGGTGTCGTTTCCCTAATTTCTTTCTCGGCTTGTTTCTCTTTTGTATAGAGGAAGGCAACTGATTTAGTTGAGTTAATTTTATACCCAGCCACTTTGCTGAAGTTGTTTATCAGCTTTAGTAGTTCTCTGGTGGAACTTTTGGGATCACTTAAATATACTATCATGTCATCTGCAAATAGTGATATTTTGACCTCTTCTTTTCCGATCTGTATCCCTTTGATCTCCTTTTGTTGTCTGATTGCTCTGGCTAGAACTGGCATTCTTAGGTCAATTAATGGATCTAGAAAATATTATCCTGACTGAGGTAACCCAGGTTTATCAAACAAACATGGCATATATTCACTTATAGCTGGATGTTAGCTATTTAGTCTTTGATAAGCAGGCTACATTCATTATAACAGATGTTGTATACATAGTAAGAAACTACCTTAGCTAGAGAAATTGAATAGATATTTGTGCCTGGAAGAGGAGAGAATAATATAATGGGAGGGTCAAATGACAAAGGGAAAGAACATGTGGAGTACACAGGCAGATAAAACTAGGGGTCATTTGAGAAGTCATATGGAAACCTAAAGCAATCAATATTAATAAATTATACACATACATGAAAGAAATATAAATTAGAATAATCAAATAATGGGGAAAACTCAAAGCCAATGAGCCATCTCTTGCCATTACATGAAACATTCAATGCTGGGAATGGGTTGTCTCTTGTAGAGTTATTGGCCTAAAGGGTTCCATGAAAACACCCAAATAACCCAGGATATTGTATACTTTTTCTTCTAGTCCTTTTGGGAGTTCAGATTTTATATTTTTGGATCCATTTGGTTTTGATCATTTTCTATCATGCAAAGAGCAGGGTTTAGTTTGTCTCTTGAGTACATGTATATCCAGATTTTTTTGCATTACTATTTGTTGAAGGGGCTCTCTTCTCTCCAGCATGCATATAGCATGCCAATTTGTACTCCATTGTTGTTTGTAATCTGGCTTTAAAAAATCCTGATACAAAATAGTTTCTTGATTAAAATTATATATATTGAGGTCTGAAATTTTTTGAAAACTTTCTTAGGAATTATAGTGTTAAGTACTTAAGAAATTTTTTAGATTTGATTATGTACTATTACTTATGAAGTTTAAAAAATAAAATGAAAACTTATAAAAATTATTTGAATTCCATTTGTTTTCTAAACATTGCATTTCTTGTTACATGTTTTATTTGTATGTGATTTAATGTTCTTATTTAATTTTATATAGCCACTTTTTACTGAAATATATTAAGAATATAAATGAAATACAAATCTTATTTATCTCTAGTCATGTTTATTTTACGTTTGTGTCTCGGATTCTAGATTTCTATCTGGTAACATTTCTATTTGTTGTGAAGCACATCCTTAGCCAGGTTATGAAAAGTTAGATGCCAACAAATAATTCTTTTAGATACTGTTTATTTAACGTCAGCTACATATCCAGAGTAGTTACATTTCCTTACTATTTCTAAATAAGCTGCAAGTTTTAACCATGATATCATTTATCTTGTTTTATTCTTTGTTGTCCATTCTGTTTATTTCAGGAACTTTGCTAAGTTTTTAAATTTTGTTTTGTTTTGTTTTGTTTATAACACTATTTAAGCTGTTTTACCATAAATGTCCCTTTACATTCCTATGTACACTAGACACTCCCCCCCAATACAATAGACCTTGTGTATGCACTGTTTCGTGTCAATAATACTGTAGAGTATCTAAAACCTCTCTTGTTATTTTTTAGCTATGTTTGTTCATGTCTTTTACAACCAATAGTGTCAAAATACAGCTATATACAGAAATAGTAAAATTTAAACTTAAAAACAAACAATAACAACAAACCTGAGATTTGTCGTTCTGCTGACAGTAAAGCCTGTGCAAAAATTGGTTGCTTTAAGTATGTTGTCAGTGTATGCAAAGGTTGGCTGTAGGCTCTGGCTCTCACAGTCATTTGGACAATGACAGAAAAGCTAGCTTTTCGACCCTACCATAGCTAAGAAGCATTAGAGTTACTTATAAAGAGTAGACTCAATGAATTTTTTATATGACCATTTATGCTCAATGAATTGTTTTGGGAATTAAATAACAGTTGAGACATTTTGCAAAAGAAATGAACATCACATGTAAAAGAATTATTTAGTGGTGTAAAATTTTTAATGGGAAGACTTGACTAGCAGGAAAATACATTTATTAACACAGATGTACTATTATTGGGTGAAAATAAGCACCTAAAACTGTTTTAATGGTGGCATAACCCAAGTCTCAAATTTGGGAAAAATGTATTTTGGGAGAAGTAATTTTACAAAATACCTTATTAACATTCAAGCAGAAGTGATGATTTTTCTTTCCATTCTGTCTTTTGTCTTTGAGCTAGAGGGTCCCTCTTAGTAAACTGTTTATGTTGCCTCAGGATATAAAATGTGTCAAGACCACTATTGAGACATGGTGGAAGGTTGGTGGCATCTGCTCAGTCAGAATCAACGACAACTAATTATAATCCAGAAACTGGAAATCTCTAGGGAACAAGTAAAGTCCGAGTCTAACCAGGTAAGTTTGTTTGAGGCAGTTCTGCTAGCTAGAGTGTTTATGCATAGTATTAATAATAAATGACCCGGTGCTGCAGCATTAAAATATGAAAACATCCTTATTTGACCACTAGGAAGCCACTTACCTGGCAGCAGTAATAGAAAGAAAATAAATTTTAAATAATAAATTACCTCTTTGAGAGAAGGTCTTCATGGTGTTCTTTAATATTCATAATGTTGTTAACAACGGTTTTTAAAGCTTTTTGTATGCATTCTCAAGGGTATGAAAGAATAGGTTTGATTTAATTTAAGAAATGTTTTGGAATTTTTTCTACAATTGCTCTGCTCCATTGAACAACCTTAGTTCTTTATGCATTTGTTATTATTAAGTGGTTAATGCTATTTATAAGAAAATACCATGATTATGTGTTGTCTTACAATACTTATTGTTTAATAATTAGATAATGTTTCTTGAGATTTAATCCTTTGCCAGTAAGAGGGGAAAACGTGGTCTTGATTTCTCTGGCATCTATATAATGATTTTTCTTTAAAGCAGTCCTGGTTTGCTGAAGAAATATCTGCAGCATGGTTTGATCAAACAGATATTAGGCAATTTCTCAACACCTGGAACCTTCAGACTGGCATTTGTGTCAGATGCTGGAAATTATGTGATACATATTAGTCTATTTTAGTTGAACAAGTTAACTCTTTATTCATCTTTTTCTGCTAAACCAAATATGTGCACAGAGGAGGCAAGCAGTGTAAAGGTAGGCAATGCTACCAGTTTACTGTGAATGAGTTTCTCTTCAGATCTCTTGTTTAGAGATATGGAAGAAAAACTACTCATGAGCAATAGTAAAGGTATGCGTGTTTCTCAGTTCCCATCTCTGTATGTAGAGCTCAAGTAAAAAAGCAGAAAAATTGAAAGGAAAAATTGAATGATGAATGGATGAATGATAAATGTGTGGATAGATAAATAAATATTTAGATAGACAGACAGTTATTCTCAGTTTGTGGGCTAAATTGTATATAAAATCCCACTGTGATCCTAAAGAGCAGATAAATAATCTGTTCCTTTATTAACTGACTAATGCTTCTACTATTATAAATGACCAGTAATTGTCCACAGAGATGCGGTGCTTTGTAGAAGTCAATATGCAAATACAGTGATAAAATTACAATGGTCTTGAATTTATAATTTTAGGATTTCATACAGAGTTCAGTAGCATTAATCTTACCTCTTTATGGAGTTTTAGATCCTTTGCAAATACAATCTTACATTAAAAACAAAATAAAATGATTGTAAAAATGTTGAATTACAGAAATAATAGGAACACTAACAATAAAAGAAAGTATAAACTTGATTCAGCCCCTTTATAAACACAAAAGCAAAAATGTCTAAGTCACAATGTTCAAGAGAGAAACGTTTCTGACACTCCCAGCTTCCAGAGTATATACATACATTCAGAAATACAGCCCAAGGATCTTCATTGATAGACTTGATAGTAAGTGTTTAGAAAAATCAATCATCCTCCAAGACTGTAAAATTAATTTATGAACCCATAAATCAGAATTTGCCCAATTTAAGTCACACAAACTAGGTTTATAGGAAGAAAACTAATGTACATTTTGAACAAGATATTTTCTGATAGAAGTAGAAACCTTATGACTCTAAAAACTAATGTTAAACCCTACACTCTAATCTTGCATACAATGAAATTATGAGTAATAATGTAAGTTGCTGCCCCAGGATTTTATGCCTATGTAATTCTTGCCATGTTCAAGAAGTCTTTCCTGGGAATCCAATAAGTAAAAAGTCACTAACTGAAATTTGAATCTCAGATATACAATTAATAATTTACTTCTTAAAATTATTATGCTGAAATATTGGACAATATCAATTCTGTTGTAGGGAATAGTTCAGTGAACTAAATTCTGCTTGCCCTGAAGTTCAAACTTAACTGGGAATTTTTCATTCAATCAAAAATATTATTTAATACATTAAGCTATAATTTATTTTATTCCAAAAACTATTCAACATAATAGTATTTTTTATATTTTTATAAAAGGATTATTAACTCAGTAGAGTTCAACAGAATTTCCTTTTTCCTTTCTGAATGTTCAAGTTTACTGGAACAAACTGCTATGGACAGATAAACAGAAGAAAATATGATATGATTAGATGAACGAAGGTACAGACGTCCATATATTATTTGCAGCTATGTAAAGAATTACCTTGATTTGCAAAGGAGATTAGTTGATTATTTGGAGGTAAGCGGTAAGCCACGCTTTCAGATAAGAGTGTAAAACAGAATCTCCGATTCTCTGAGAGAGTGGTTACAGCTTTCACATGCCTCCTTTGTGAAAAGTTTCATCTGTTTGAAAGAATTCCATTAATAAGACATGAATGGATTATGTTCCATTTTAAGGGATCTGGTTTGTAGGTATATAGAGTTCAAAGTACGCTCTTCCTCCCTAGGCCCAGAAAGAGAGTCATCATCTGAGCCTTAACAGTCACTGGCCTAGGAGTTACTTGGGGGACATTGCTTTTATTCCTCTTGTGTTTGATGCATGTTTAAATGACGTCTATATGATTTTAACTGAATCTGCAGGTTTCTGTACTTAAAATAGCCTAGTGTTTCCTTCACACATGTTAGCAGCTATTTCCCATCTTTGTTCCCTGGCCTGGCACAGAAATGATCTGAAGATAAATCCAATGCAATATTTCAGCATATTTTAAAACAACATATTTCAAAGCAACTCATAATTTATATACTTCACGAAATATTGATTTACATTGTGGCATAATAAAACTGTATTATCCATATAATAAATGCATGAGGTATGTAACCACATATATAAGTATGTATGTCTAAATACATAAAGATACATTAATTTATTTACACACATATTTTCATGTAAACAGACAGCAGGTTGTGGTAAACAATATATCTTACCTTTATACTTCATTGGACCATCTCGTTTTCTTGTCCCCTTTGAGTTTTATTTTCTATAAGGAGCTAATATTTAATAATCTTTGTGTTCATTACTGTGAATCATTCTAATGATATAACAAACTTCAAAGAGTGTGGTGGGAACTACAAATTTTAGTCAAATTTACAAATAGGAACTATCTCCTAGGACCCAGACTTTTCTTGGTGAGTTCCTTACTAAACCTCTGGAGTTTAATGTTGTAATTGAATTGAATTTTTCAACACCCATTTGATACTAGAGATTTGGAGAAATTTTTGGTTTGGGAAACTAGTATGTATGTATTATAAGCCTACATATATGCACACTCAGATGCAAGCACACATGTGCATGTGATACATATATACACATGTGCATACACAAAAACACATACATCCACCACACACATATACACATATACACACATACATGTGCGCACAGAAACACGCTGCTATAGAATATTTTAAGCAAATATATGTATACAAAGATATGCACATGTATATACATTTTTCAAAAGTTATCAAAAATACTTCATGAAATATATATATAGTTAAAAATAGTGTACTTTAATACATTACATATAAATATGATAAAAGTTAAACATGCAAGTGCATTCAAAGAACAACATATATAACAAAACATTAAACAGAATTTTGTTTGTTGGTAATCTTTGCTGTCGGGGACCAGACTGCTGGACTAGGCAAAGCTAGAGCCCTGCCCTGAGCAGATTCCTGAGAAGGGCTTGATCTTTTCAAAGAACAGGTTCCTAGAAGACGGTTGCCTCATTGTCTAAGAAGACTATCTTGCAGTTTAGAGATTCACCTTATGTCCTTGGGCACTTCCCAGTTCTCTCCCAGCCACCCTAAGCTTTAGTTCTTGCTTCAGGGCTTTAAATGCTGTACACTCCTCTCAATAAACAGACCTTGACAAGGACACTTCTGCGTTCCCTCCTCTTTCTCGCCCGTTCTCCTGCAGGTATGGGTCCCCCTCGACCCTCACAAATAACTGGGTCCCCGCTGGCAGGGGCACTTTGCACCAGTCATGTTTATGCTAAGATTATAGATTTATAGATTATAAATGATTATAGATTATAATTGTATTCCACACTAAAATACAGCAGTGGACACTTCACTTCACATGATATGTTGCACTTGGTAGATGTTCTTGGTCACATGTTTAAGCCAGTGCTCATCTCTTGCTGCATTTAAGTTTTAACACAAAATTACTTAGCCTTGGCTGACAGATACAGCAAGTTTGGGAATTAGGAGTTAGTATCCACATTGAATAGAGATGAATTTCAGAAGTTAAGTATTTTCAGATTATATAATTACACCCAAGTTTGGCATTAAATCATATAATCTCCAGCTAGCAAGTGCTTGGTGTTGGCATTGTATCTGACTAAAGTAACTGTATCCTGATGAATTTACTGTTCAAGAATAATAAGTCTGTTAGCTCTCATATCATATCATAAAGGACTGCTCAACGCAAAAGTGAGTTAAAATATTTGCTACAGTTCCTTTTGAATTATTCTTTAGAACTTGGAAGAAAGTCAGAAGATTTTATCTTCCTTTTGGTGAAGTGAAGCCATATAGACTATTCAATGTGAGGCCAGACTACTCTGTCCACAGAAGGATGACTTCTTTGTGGAGATAGCTATTTGTATAATTGTAGCCTTACTATTAGTATCTCAAGGTTATGCTTTATTCTACAAACACACTTTCCCCAACTCAATATTAAACACCCACTTATTCTCATTTTCGGGTAGTAATTTGTTTTTGACATTTATCAGCTGCTTTTACATGGCATCCTGTTTGGTATGGAAGGGGAAGCATGTGATTAGGAGGAACAGGAGGAGGAGTAGGTGTGATTTCCCCTTTGAGGTCGGGTTGTGTATTAAGTGGTCAGGGTATACTGACATCTACCTATCACAGCTCTGTCACGGTGATGCCCTGTGCTCCTTGTGATGCTATTTTCTAGCAAAAAGTATACATCAAAGAATGATTGTCCATGTTTTCATAAATTGTAGAATGGGAGATTAGAACTAATGTTCACTTTGTATTATAGCACTACTATATTTCGTGCTTTTATTCCTAAGGGTCTCATTGGTTTATGGTCTTTTCCTTCCATGTTTCTAAGAGTTTTGTAAAACAAAAGAAATATTACCGCAAAGCAAAAATATGAAATATAAAATTGCAAATGATCAAAATCATACAAGAAACAAACAGGTTAAATGAGGCATTAACATGTGGTGACTGTCATTAGAACAAGAAGAAAAGAGGAATGTTTACCTCATTAATTCAGTATTCACTCCGCAGATGACAGTCAAACCTCATGACAAATGTCATGGAAATTCTCAAAGTTTTTGTTCAGCTTCTAAGCATGTCTTTACAGTCTTTAGAACACAAATGCCAGAGCCTTTTCCTGGAAAAAAGTTTCAAAAAGAATTTTATGTTCTTCATATGAGCGATAAAATAATTAAATGGTTTCCCAGGGGTTTTACAAAAGTGTTTACTGACCTATGACCTCAAAGTCTTCTATGTTTTCCCCTTCTTATAAGATCTTTAATGCTCATTTATATTTTATGTGGTTTGGGTTATGAATTCTCATTGGCTTTAGCTCTCACTTGTATTTCAGTTAGAGAGGTGCAACATTTCTGCCCACTTAAGGACATCAGCAAAAATGTTACTGCACACTGCAGATCTTTTAAAGCCCTGCCTCTGAGATTAGCCTGCTTAATGTTAAGTATCAGATGGCCCAAGTTTTAGATTTTAACTCAGCATTATTTTATTCCAATAACTAAAATCAGATTCAGGGGTTCAACCTGTAGGTTAAAAGTAAATGAATATGCTGATACCGACTTCTAATAAAACGACTTTATAGAAACTAAAAGTATAATTTCTTACAATACGCATGATGCTATTCTCAAAAGTCACTGAATATTTTTCACCCAACAAAAATATATGAACTTTCACACTTCACTACCCACTCACAAGTGAAAAGCTGAACCTGGACCAACTGCCTTTATTTATTGATACATTGCTTCTACAACTTAATTGTAGAAATGACAAGGGTTATAAAAGGAACCAAACATAAATACTTTATTTATCAGTTATATATGTGCCATATCAGATATGCAAAAATACTTGTTCAATGACTGAAAATACAATCTTGTACTATCAAAACATTGCAAGAAATAAAAAAGAAATGACAAAAACTGATACCATCTATCTCTGCTAGCCTGGATCTACTCTGAAGGACTAGGTATTAACCTGTTTTTACTTGATTGAAGTTGTGCACTTAGTTTTTTAGTTTTAATGGAACCAATAGTTTCAGTGCTAATAAATCTACAACTATATTAGAATTAAAACAGGGCAGAGAGACTACTAGTACTGCTGACCCCTGCCCACATCCCTGGCCCAATAGGAAACCTTATAGGCCTCTGGGAACAGGAAGATAGGGGCACTCAGGGCTGTGGTCCAGATACCTCCTGGATCTGAAGGGACCCAGTCCAAATCCCGTGGGAGGGAGAGCAAGACCTTCAGAGGGGCAGACACGCCTGACAAGCCAGAGGGGATACTCTCTGCCCGCATTTCTGATTCTAGAAGAAAACGCCTAACTCCATCTGTGCCCCTTGTGCACAGGGTCCCGAGAGAAGTCGGGACAGGCCCTTCTGGTTGCTACTCTAACAGAGCGCTGAAACCCTAATCTAAGAAGGGACTCCAGGCCCGAGACCAGAGGCAAGCACAAATTTTCTGCTCCAAGTGACCTTCCTGGTGGACTCAGAACACACGCCCACAGGAACACCTGAAGACCAGTAGACAGGAACGACTACACACCTGAAAACAGAACACACTGTTCCCATAACTGGTTGAAAGAGAACAGGAAAACATGTCTACAGCACTCCTGACAAACAGGGCTATAGGACAGACTAACCATTCTCAGAAATAGCAGAACAAGGTAACACCAGAGACAATGTGATGGCAAGAGGCTAGCGCAGGAACCCAAGCAACAGAAATCAAGACTACATGGCATCATCAGAGCTTGATTCTCCCACCAAAGCAAACACTGAATATCCAAACACACCAGAAAAGCAAGATCTAGATTTAAAATCACATTTGATCATGATGGTGGAGGACTTCAAGAAAGACATAAAGAACTCGCTTAGAGAAATGCAGGAAAACACAAATAAACAAGCAGAAGCCTATAGAGAAGAAATGCAAAAATCCCTGAAAGAATTACAGGAAAACACAATCAAACAGGTGAAGGAATTAAAAATGGAAATAGGAGCAATAAATAAATCAAAAAGGGAGACAACCCTGGATATAGAAAACTAAAGGAAGAGACAAGGAACTGTAGATACATGCATCACCAACAGAATGCAAGAGATAGAAAATAGAATCTCAGTAGCAAAAGATTCCATAGAAATCATCAACACAATTGTCAAAGATAATGTAAAACAGAAGAAGAAACTGGTCCAAAACATACAGGAAATCCAGGACTCAATGAGAAGATCAAACCTAAGGATAATAGGTATAGAAGAGAGTGAAGACTACCAGCTCAAAGGACCAGTAAATATCTTCAACAAAATCATAGAAGAAAACTTCCCTAACCTAAAGAAAGAGATGCCCATAAACATACAAGAAGCCTACAGAACTCCACATAGATTGGACCAGAAAAGAAACTCCTCCTGTCACATAATAATCAAAACACCAAATGCCCAAAACAAAGAAAGAATATTAAAAGTAGTAAGGGAAAAAGGTCAAGTAACATATAAAGGCAAACCTATCAGAATTACACCAGACTTCTCCCCAGAGACTATGAAAGTCAGAAGATCCTGGACAGATGCCATCCAGATCCTAAGAGAACACAAATGCCAGCCCAGGTTACTCTATCTGGCAAAGCTCTCAATTAACATAGATGAAGAAACCAAGATATTCCATGACAAAACCAAATTTACACAGTATCTTTCTACAAATCCAACCCTACAAAGGATAATAAATCATAAAGCCCAAAACAAGGAGGCAAGCTACACCCTAGAGAAAGGAAGAAACTAATCGTTTTGCAACAAAACATAGAGAAGACATGAACAAACATAATCTCACATCCAAACATGAATATGAGAGGAAGCCACAATGACTATTCCTTAATATCTCTCACTATCAATGGACTCAATTCCCCCAAAAGTGGCACAGATTAACAAATTGGAAACACAATTAGGACCCAACATTTTGCTGCCTACAGGAAACATACCTCAGAGACAAAGACATATACTAACTCAGAGTAAAAGGCTGGAAAACAAATTTCCAAGCAAATGGTCTGAAGAGGAAAGAAGGAGTAGCAATTCTAATAACAAATAAAATCGATTTTTAAACAAAAGTCATCAAAAAAGATGAGGAAGGTCACTTTGTACATCAAAGGAAAAATATCTATGCTCCAAATACAAGTACACCTACATACATAAAAGAAACCTTACTAAAGCTCAAAGCACATATTGCATCTCACACAATAATGAGATCTGTCCCATTCTCATCAAGGGACAGATCATGGAAACATAAATTAAGCAGAGACATAAACAGAATAAGAGAAGTCATGAACCAAATGGATTTAACAGATATTTATAGACCACTCTATCCTAAAACAAAAGGATATACATTCTTCTCACCACCTCATGGTACTTTGTCCAAAATTGATTATATAATCGGTCATAAAACAGGCCTCAACAGATACAGAAAGTTAGAACTATTACCATGCATCTTATCAGATCACCATGGGCTAAAGCTGGTCTTCAAAAACAATAAAGAAAGAATGCCCACATTTGCATGGAAGTTTGAATAATGCTCTACTTAATGATAACCCGGTCAAGGAAGAAATAAAGAGATAAATTAAAGACTTCTTAGAATTTAATGAAAATGAAGATACAACATGCCCAAACTTATGGAACACAATGAAAGCTGTGCTAAGGGGAAAACTTATAGCTCTGAGTGCCTGCAGAAAGAAACAGGAAAGAGCATATGTCAGCAGCTTGACAGCACACCTAAAATCTCTAGAATAAAAAGAAGCCAACACACACAGGAGGAGTAGAAGGCAGGAAATAATCAAACTCAGAGCTGAAATCATCCAAGTAGAAGCAAAAAGGACTATACAAAGAATTAACAGAACCAAAAGCTGGTTCTTTGAGAAAATCAACAAGATAGATAAACCCTAAACCTGACTAACCAGAGGACACAAAGAGTGTGTCCAAATTAACAAAATCAGAAAGGAAAAGGAAGACATAGCAACAGAGCCAGAGGAAATTCAAAAAAATCATCAGATCCTACTGCGAAAGACTATATTCAACAAAACTTGAAAATCTGGTGGAAATGGACAATTTCCTATGCAGATACCAGATACCCAACTAAATCAGGAACAAATAAACCTTTTAAACAACCCCACAAATCCTAAAGAAATAGAAGCAGTCATTAAAAGTCTAACAAGGAATAAGACCTCAGGTCCGGATGGGTTCAGTGCAGAATTCTATGAGACATTCATAGAAGACCTCATACCAATACTATCCAAATTATTCCACAAAATTGAAACAGATGGAGTGCTACCAAATTAATTCTATGAAGCCACAATTACTCTTATACTTGAATGACATAAAGACCCAACAAAGAAAGAGAACTTAAGACCAATTTCCCTTATGAATATCGACGCAAAAATACTCAATAAAATTCTGTCAAACCGAATCCAAGAGCACATCAAAACAATCATCCATCGTGATCAAGTCGGTTTCATTCCAGGGATGCAGGGATGCTTTAATATATGGAAAACCATAAACGTAATCCACTATATAAACAAACTGAAAGATAAAAACCACATGATCATTTCATTAGATGCTGAGAAAGCAGTTGACAAAATTCAACACACCTTCACAATAAAAGTCCTGGAAAGAACAGGAATTCAAGGCCCATACCTAAACATAGTAAAATCTATAAACATCAAACCAGAAGCTAATATTAAACTAATGGAGAGAAACTTGAAGCATTCCCACTAAAATCAGGGGCTAGACAAGGCTGCCCACTCTCCCCCTACTTATTTAATATAGTTCTTGAAGTTCTAGCCAGAGCAATCAGACAACCAAAGGAGATTAAAACAACAAAGACTGGATAGGGAGAAGTCAAAATATCACTATTTGCAGATGATATGATTGTATACTTAAATGATCCCAAAAAATTACAACAGAGAACTACTAAACCTGATAAACACCTTCAACAAAGTGTCTGGGAATAAAATTAACTCAAATCAGTAGCCTTCCTCTACACAAAAGAGAAACAAGCAGAGAAAGAAATTAGGTAAACAAAACCATTCATATTAGTCTCAAATGATATAAAATACCTCGGGATGACTTTAACTAAGCAATTGAAAGATCTGTATGATGAGAACTACAAGCCTCTGAAGAAAGAAATTGAATAAGATCTAAGAAGATGGAAAGATCTCCCATGCTCATGGATTGGCAGGGTTAATATAGTAAAAATGGCCATTATACCAAAATCAATCTACAGACTCAATGGTAACCACATCAAATTTCCATTCCAATTCTTCATAGAGTTAGAACAATTTGCAAATTCATCTGGAATAACAAAAAACCCAGGATAGCTAAAACTTTCGTCAACAAGAAAAGGACTTCCAGGAGAATCAGTATCCCTGAACTCAAGGTATTAAAGAGCAATAGTGATAAAAACTGCAGGGTATTGGTACAGAGACAGATTGATCGACCACTGGAATAGAATTGAAGACCCAGAAATGAACCCACACACCTATGCTCACATGATTTTTGAAAGGAGCCAAAACCATCCAATGGAAAAAAGATAGCATTTTCAGCAAATGGTGCTGGTTCAAGTGGAGGTCAGCATGTAGGAGATTGTAGATTGATCCATTCTTATCACCCTGAACAAAGCTTAAGTCCAAGTGGATCAAGGACCTCCACATCAAACCAGATACAATCAAAATAATACAAGAAAAATTGGGATAGAACCTCAAACACATGGGCACTCGAGAACATTTCCTGAACAAAACGCTAATGGCTTATGTTCTAAGATGAAGAATCGACAAATGGGATCTCATAAAACTGCAAAGCTTCTGTAAGGCAAAGGACACTGTTGTTAGGACAAAAGGGCAACCAACAGATTGGGAAAAGATCTTTACCAATCCTACAACAGATAGAGGCCTTATATCCAAAATATACAAAGAACTCAAGAAGTTAGACTGCAGGGAGACAAATAACCCTATTAAAAAATGGGGTTCAGAGCTAAACAAAGAATTCACAGCTGAGGAATGCCAAATGGCTGAGAAACACCTAAAGAAATGTTCAACATCTTTAGTCATAAGGGAGATGCAAATCAAAACAACCCTGAGATTCTGCCTCACACCAGTGAGAATGGCTAAGATCAAAAACTCAGGTGACAGCAGATGTTGGCGAGGATGTGGAGAAAGAGGAACACTCCTCCTTTGTTGGTGGGATTGCAGACTTGTACGACCATTCTGGAATTCAGTCTGGAGGTTCCTCAGAAAATTGGACATTGAACTACCTGAGGATGCAGCTATACATCTCTTGGGCATATACCCAAAAGATGCCCCAACATATAACAAAGATACATACTCCACTATGTTCATAGAAGCCTTATTTATAATAGCCAGAAGCTGGAAAGAACCCAGATGCCCTTCAACAGAGGAATGGATACAGAAAATGTGGTACATCTACACAATGGAATAATACTCAGCTATCAAAAACAATGACTTTATGAAATTCATAGGCAAATGTATGGAACTGGAAAATATCATCATGAGTGCGGTAACCCAGTCATAGAAAAACACACATGGTATGCACTCATAAGTGGCTATTAGCCCAAATGCTTGAATTACCCTAGATGCACAGAACACATGAAACTCAAGAAGGGTGACCAAAATGCGAATTCTTCACTCCTTCTTTAAAAGGGGAACAAGAATACCCTTGGCAGGGAATAGAGAGGCAAAGTTTAGAACAGAGGCAGAAGGAACACCCATTCAGAGCCTCCCCCACATGTGGCCCATATATATAGAGCCACCAAACTAGATAAGATGAATGAAGCAAAGAAGTGCAGGCAGACAGGAACCGGATGTAGATCTCTCCTGAGAGACACAGCCAGAATACAGCAAATACATAGGCGAATGCCAGCAGCAAACCACTGAACTGAGAAAGGGACCCCCGTTGAAGGAATCAGAGAAAGAACTGGAAGAGCTTGAAGGGGCTTGAGACCCCATATGAACAACAATGACTACCAAACAGAGTTTCCAGGACTAAGCCACTACCCAAAGACTATACATGGACTGACCCTGGGCTCCAACCTCATAGGTAGCAATGAATAGCCTAGTAAGAGCACCAGTGGAAGGGGAAGCCCTTGGTCCTGTGAAGACTGAATGCCCAGTGAACATGATTATTGGAGGGTAGGTGTTAATAGGGGGAGGATGGGGAGAGGGAGCCCATAAAGAAGGGGAGGGAGAAGGGTTAGGGGGATGTTGGCCTGGGAACCGGGAAGGGGAATAACAATCAAAATGTAAATAAAAAATACTCAAGTTAATAAAGATAAAAAACTTTTGATTTCATACATTTCCTATAATATTTAACACACACACACTCACACACACACACAGACAGAGAGAGACAGAGAGACAGAGGCAGAGACAGACACACACATACACACACACACAGAGAGAGACAGAGAGAGACAGATAGAGGCAGAGACAGACACACACATACACACACACACACACACACACACACACAGAAAGAGAGAGAGAGAAAGAGAGATAGAGAGAGAGAGAGAGGATGTCTCTCAGTACATTAGCCCTAATATCTTAAAGATGAATTGAGATTGTATTGTAAAAATATTAAAATTACTTACAACATGAAAAGGATCGTATAACATGGCATTTGCATTTTAGGTATTTGTCTGCCAGGTGACATCTATGTAAGTCATTTTTGGAAAACTATCTTTTCATGGTGGTGAAATCCATCAAAGACTGTTGAAACTTTGAAAGAACTACATATTTAGGATTCTCATGAATTGAGTCTCTGAGATTTTCACATAAAATATTTTGAATTCAGGACTGGAAAGAATCTTAGGAAATTTCTAATTAAAATATGGCATAGGGGAATTTGAAGTCTGGTTGGGTCAATTACTTCTTGGCCTACTTTTATAGATTAGAATTACTTCTGCTTACTAATGCAGAAGAAGAAGAAGAAAAAACAAAGAGCTATTTCTACATATAAGGTTACCCAGGTTAATGAAGAGCAGAGTCCTTGGTCCTTGAGTATGATTATGTCTACTGTTTATAGAACTTCAATAGCCACCAAAGGCAAAGTAGGATAAAGGTGACATCATTGCATTTAGAGCTTGGTACATGATTCTCTCTGAAACATTCTCCATCTCTTCTTTCTTGTGTCTATACTATTTCTCTGATGTGCCTAATTACTTATGATTTTCTTTCTATTATGATTTCTTATTGTACTTCCTATTATTTATATATATTTCTGTTTCTTTATTTTAAAAAAGATTTCTAAAATTGATATTAATCAAAATGCCAATTTTATAATTAAATAAAAATCAAAATGATATAATCCTAAAGATCCATTTGTATCCCCAAAACACTTGAAACAAAGTAGAAAAGGATCTTATTTATTATTATTATTATTATTATTATTATCAATGTTATTATGTTTCAAGACTAAAATCTGGCAACTATCTTAAAGTTTCATATTTTATTCTGAAAAACACACATATGCACCAATTAAAAAATCTGTATTAATATGCGTGTGAGAGTGTATTAACTAAAGAAGATGAGGGTATGGATTTGAGAATGAGTGTTAAGTAGACAGAGAGAAAAGAGAAAAGTGGAAAGTGAAGGAGAGATGATATAATTATAAATATCTACAGGTATTCTCTTCCAATACTATTTCCTTATTTATATCACAGTATAATTACACCATTTCCTGTTTTCCTTTCATCCCTCCAAACTTTCCTGTATGCTCCTCCTTGCTCTCTCTAACATTAATAGCCTGTCATCCAAGTACTAACCAAGAAAAAGAATTCATAACCTCTTTTTCTGTTATATGTTGTTTTATTTATATACATGCACATTATATTCATGTATTCATAATTTATCATTTGTTCAATCCATTTTATGTTACTTTTTTCTTTTTTAATTTCAAAATTTACAGATAGAAATCAAATTAACTTCATTTTCATTAGTATCCTCTGTCATGTTCAACCATTTAAGTCACCAAGAATCTTAATATCAAGTCACGGGAGTCCCACAAGACCTTGTTGTTAATAGAAGCATAAAAATTTATGGTGTTGGGGCTGTGAGAGGTGCCTCAGCGGTTAAGAGCACTGACAGCTCTTCAGAGGTCCTGAGTTCAGTTGCCAGCAACCACATGGTGGCTCACAACCATGTGTAATGGGATCCGATGCCCTCTTCTGATGTGTCTGAAGGGAGCAGCAGTGCACTTATGTACATAAAATAAACTTTTAAAAATAGTTTATAGAATTTAAGGGGTTAAGGTAGAGAATAAAATCTCACAGGAACTGAAAGAGCAGCAACAAAATCATGTCAGGCCTCATTGAAAACTGTAGCCAAAACTATGTTTCGAATATTATCATTCTACCTGCTTTTATAAGTGAATGGAGCTTGTTTTAATTTCAATTATTCCTGTGAAAAACATCTTGAACATAAGCAGTCTAGGAAAATAATGGATTGGTGCAGCTGTCAATTCCAATTTACAGTCCATCATGGAGGCAAACACGAAGTAGGAACTTAAGTCAGGCATGGACATAGAAAAATACACCCATGTTAATTTTCTGCTTTTAACGCTCAGAAAACTTTCATTATACTTACATAACTCATAACCAAACTTACAGAATGTGCCACACAGAGTGGCCTGGGTCAAATGATAATGTAGACAACGCCCAAAACATATGTCTGGAAGGCAATCTAATGTAAATCGTTCTTCAATTGAAACTCTTCACAGGTGAATAGACATGTGAGAATTTGATGTTTAAAAATATGTCATAGAAATTAAACAGCCTTTTGAACATAGTAGGTTTTTAAATTGGTTTTAAAAAGCTAAAATTCATATATGTATATATATATAATTTCTAAATACAACATACTCCAGTCTATATGTGACTTCCATTTTCATGTATATGATTTCAGGACTGACAATTGATATTTGATAACCAATTCTGAGGGCTTATTCCTAGGGGAGACTATTGCTCCTGCTCTCAGTATTCCTTAGTTGTCTGTATGTCTTTGTCTAGGGTTGGGACCTATTGAGATTTCCCCAATCATTTTAGTGTATCAATTTTTGTCATCTTTGTGCAAATCTTGCTTAGTCACTAATGACAGCTGTGAGATTGCTTCTCCTATAAATATAACAGCTGCAACTATGAACTTTCTTTTGCCAGACATTCACACTTTGTTTACTAATAAATATGTTTTCCATTTTAGAATTTACAGTTTCTTTTTCACATTTTTCTATCCTCTCATGACAGACTACTGCAATCATTTAAAAATTGTTATTGGCCAGAATTGTTTTATGATCACACTTCCCTTAATCGAGTAACTAGAACCTATTTGCTATTTCAAATATTTATCATCATATTGACTTTTTTTGGAATACTTACAACACTTCAAGCATTCATACTATTATATCTTGAATTGATCTAAAAGATATTGAACACAGAATCAATATGTTATGTTTATTAATCTCCAGAATTCTAGACACTATTAATATCTGGTTTGGAATATATAAACAAAGTACTCAATGAATGAGAAAGAATATTGCTATAACTAGATCTTGATTCCAGCAATTGAAGACCTCTGGAAAGATAAAAGATTGTAATTGGAGAAAATCTAAAACACTTTCTAATGTGCAAGCCTTGATTTTGTTTAATTACGGGCTTAACATGCCACAGGGAGGGTAAGACAGAGTGTACCTTTTTTGTACTGATGCTTGAACTTAAGTCTAATGCATGAAAGACAAGCCTGAATTAAAGTAGCTGGGAATTCTCTTGTTTGTCTCCTCCGTTCTTCCAAACTTGCCTGGAAAGCCAGATTTGAGGGGGTGAGGGTGGGAGGCAGAAAATTAAGCAAAGACTAGGAAATAAGGGATTGGGGGCGAAGTGAGAGAGATTTAAGATGGAAAAAGAGAAAATGCAAGGAAATTAGCAATTGTGATTAAATGACTACATTTTGCAAAATTATGTTTTCAATCTACTTGATGCAATGTTGAGGTATATTTTTTAGATGAAGTAACATGTTATACTGCAAACTTTTGATAAATATTATCTTCCGGTTTTATCCATAAAATATCAAGGTATCATCAATTAATTACCATAAGAAAATTCAACAGGGTGCTGGTTGAGCCCTGAGGAAGGGCCATTTTCCTGAGGATTAGGTAGAGGTTCTCCTTGATCAACAACTGAGGACAGAAGGTAGTCCTTATCCTTCCAGCGCACAGTGGGACATTTCAGGCCCTGCTGCCCATCTTTTGAAAAGCAGGTTTTGCTCTCTCCACAGGGAATCGGATCTGACAGGAACATAATCTGAACACACCTGTTTCATAAGAAACTGGCATTCTTTCTTGCTGACTTGCTAGTACACTAGTCCAGTATCTCACTCAGTGTCTCTTCATGGTACAATGAATAGATGTGGAGAAAGATACCGTACAGAAGTCAAGTCAGGTGAAGGTTTTCAGGAATACAACACTTAACATGCACTGCTGTATATCAGCAAATGTAGAAGAATAAAGTCATAGCAGCAAGCATAGGGTCTTACCGACATGATAATGACTTATTGATCCTAGTGTATGAACATTATGTGCAATGGTGTATACCAATTATCAAGAAGTCTGTAATGTTGTTTATCTGCAGTAATCCCAAAGGATTGAGGCCAGGTGAATAGCCACAGGAAGAGAAGGGTAGGCAGAGGAGAAAGAGAAAGGGCAAAAAGACAGACACTGCAAAGATTGAAAGAGAAAGGGATATAATAACATTTTAAATAATAATGCCTATATTTCCCCATCTAATAAAAACCCTCTTCATATACAATAGCAGTTTGTAACTGAATTTACAAAATTGTGAAGAGTCCCGTGTTTGTCATCAGTATAGAAAGAATATTTTCAGTTTATGAATTTATGGGCATTATTTGTGATCATTTGTCAGTATTTTGGTATTTTACTTGCCAGTAAAACATGGCCAAGAGAGTGTTTTATTTATTAATGTACATTTCTAGTTATTGGCAGCTGTTCTAGCTTACCTTGTAGTTGTTAAGGTTCTGTAGCAAGAATTTTTTGTTTGTTTCGAATGAAGTGTAAGAAACATGTAAATGGCTAGTTTGGTCCCATCATATACAGGTGGATATGAGTGTAGAATTCTAATATCCACAGCTGGTTAACTTTTTGTTACATTAGGAAGTTTTCTTACTAACTGATCTAACTTATTCTTTTGTGCCTCACCATACTTAACTCTAAATAATGCTTCCAGGACAAAGTGAATACGAAATGAAATAGTGCCATATTTCAAAAGTAAAAGATCCAATAATTCAAGAGCAATTCAGCAAACAGATACCAATAGACTGGTTGGATAAAGGAAGTAAACTGCACTAGGAATGCAGGAGGCTTAGAACAGCATGTTCTTCCTAGTTGTGGAGTTGTTAGCATGGTTGGCAGAAGTAAGGCACATTCTAGGAAGTCATTGACCCAGCACCACCCTGGAGGATATCACACTATTTGAAGTTGGATCACAAACAAATTGGAATATTCACAAAAATACTGTATCAAATAAATTTCTGTTCAACCACTTTTCTTCAAATGAGAAACCTATTAGGAAAATAGTTGACGACTATGCATTAACAGCCACTGGTGTTCTATAATAATATTTTAAAATACGTGAAGGGACTAAATTACAATATCTCCTTTTGAGTGAGGCATACCACTAACATGATACTAGCACATGACCTGAACACATACAAAAGGAGTTTCCAATTAGCCTTTATTAAATTTCTTGATTCTGTGAGTTCATGGTCATGAATCAACAAAGAGCAAATGATCTGAAAGAAAACAGAGCAGATCAATAATATCATTAACATGTGGAAATGACCTGGAAAATGTAGAGCAAATAAATAATTTCAAAGATCTTAGTAAAAAATGATGAGGAAAAACTCAAAATAAATTCTCAGTGTAGCTTTTAGAGTATGTAGGTAATTAAAATTTCCTTCTGGCAAAAGAGAGGAACATTTTTCAAATTTTGCTGCATAGAAATGGTAAACATTTGAGGAGTTAGATGATTTACTTTGCTTTAAACATTATACAATGAATGTATATTGCATGGTACCTTGCAATCCACTATGAACATATATTAAACCTATGTTTTCACAGTGTATGGACAGTTTCCTTAACACATACTTTTAAGAACCTATTAGAAAAATTATTTTTATGGTGGCAGAAGCATGTAAACCTCAGTATGAAAAATATTTTAGTATAATGTGTAAAAGATAAATTATAATCAAAATAAAAGTAATAAACATGTAAGCATGAAATGCCAATTTTACATGTTTGCTATAACTCCATAACAACGGCTCTTACTATCGCAAATGCACAGACATAATATAATCTTATTGATAAGTACAATAGGATATTTCTACATATCTTCCCAGTAAACAAAATACATGATATTTGTTTAAGTCACAAGTGTCTGTAAGTAAAAATAAATAAACACTAATCCTACCAACAAATATATTTTCCACAAACAATGAATAGAAAACCTCTTGAAAAAAAATAAATATCAAAAAGTGTGTGCATGTACACATATACACATATGTGTATACATATTTAATAAAATGCCATATATCATCTTAGAAAGGAAACATACACATATCACACACACACACACACACACACACACACACGCACACACGCACACACGCACACACACCGTACAATGAGATATTGTTGTAGGCAGAGCAGCCAAAAATCTCCAAGAAGAGTCAAAACCTCATTCAATGCCTTAGTAAAAATACTATTTAAAAATGAAGACTAAGTCTCCTTTCTTATATGAAATAAATTCCAATTAGTTCATGGAACCATCGTGTTTAAATTAATAAGTCAAAAATTCTAAGACTTGATATTATTCTATTTTTCTTGAAGTCAAATTTTAATAGACTATATTTCAATTATGGTTTCCCAAGATTCTTCCCATTTCCCCATTTATCAAAATCTATACCCTTTCCTTCTCTCTCTCATTAGGACACAAACAGGCATCTAAACACTAAAAATAATAAAATAGTTAGATAAAATAAAAACAAATAAACAAGAAAAGGACAAAACAAACAAAGAAAATGCTCAGGAAACACAAAACTGGAAACTATAATATAAATGCAAAGGGCCAGTAAGTTAAAAAAGAAGAAAAGAAAAAATTCAGACAAAACATAAAACAAAGAACGCTGTAAAAGGCAATTGAGCTCATTTTGTGTTGGTCATCTACTTCTGAGCATGTGGCCTGGTCTTCAGACTGGTTAGTCCGGCAGGCCCAATGTACTTATTAATAAAGTGACTGTTGCAGCATGCGCTGGGCCTGCACAAACCTGAACCTGAGGGGTTCCCATTGCTGGGAAGTCAAATAAAAACAAGTCTATATCACTAACTCTAGCTTGACTTTAAAAGATTCATACATTATTGGTTCCTCAAAATATACAGAATTAGTTCAGTTCTACGTTTTCCCCATATTTCCATGAATACATGGTTGCTAATACTGACATCAAACTTAGCAGTATCTAGAAGCATCTTGAATTCATGCCTCTGGGAAAAACTTGCCAGATACTAATTTACCTTAGTTTAGCCTCCAGAATGTCCTTAATAGAAAATCTACAGTAGGCTACATAAGTTAGGTGTCATCAGCCTGATTTTGGGTACCACGATTCCATAGACAAAGGTACTAGACTACATAAACAGGGGATGCTCACTGAGCAAAAATGTTCATTGCTCTCTGATTTCTGATTGGGGATGTCAGCCATTGCCTACTGTCTTTACCATACTGCTTTTTCTACCACGTATAACTGTGTCCTCTCAAACTCAAGCTAAAATTTGGTATTTTTTTAAATTTTATTTATTTTATGCAGGTGAGTACACTGTCACTGTCCTCAGACACACCAGAACAGGGAAAGAGATCCCATTATAGATGGTTGTGAACCACCATATATTTGCTGGGTATTGAACTCAGAACGTCTGGAACAGTAGTTAGTATGCTTAACTACAGAGCCATCTAAAATAAGCCCTACAGAGCCCTAAAATAAGATTCTTTTTTTATTTTTTTAATTCCCAGCCTTTTTTATTGGTTATTTTACTTATTTACATTTCATGTTATCCCCCTTCCCAGTTTTCCCTTCAAAAAACCTCTACCCCATCTCCCCAACCCCTGCCTCCACGTGGGTGCTTCCCCACTCACACACCCACCCACCCACACCCTCCTGCCTCCCTACTCTGGCATTCCCCTATACTGAGGAATTGAGCCTTCACAAGACCAAGGGACTGTCCACTCGTTGATGGCTTACAAGGTCATCCTCTGCTATATATGCAGCTGAAGCCGTGGGTCCCTCCAGGTGTATTCCTTGGTTGGTGGTTGAGTTCCTGGGAGCTGGGGGGCGGGTTCTGGTTGGTTGTTATTCTTCCTATGGGGTTGCAATTCCATTCAGCGCCTTCAGGGGACAATTATACCAGGCTCCTGTCAGCAAGCACTTCTTGGCTTCAACAATAATGTCTGGGTTTGGTGTATGCCAATGGGATGGATCCATAGGTGGGACACTCTCTATATGGTCTTTCCTTACATCTCTATTCCACTGTTTGTTCCTGCCTCCAGCCATCTCAAAAATATTCACCCACAATTATCCCAAGCTTATTTTTTAATTTTATTTTTCATGGATATTTTATATATTTGCATTTTAAATGTTATCCCCCTTTTTCCTCTCCCATACTCCCGCCCCCTTCCATAGAAGTGGGAGCTTCTATGAGGATGCTCCCACTCACAGCCCCACTCCACCCTCAAAGCTCTGGCATTACCCTACATGGGAGAAACAAGCGATCACAGGACCAAGAGCTTTTCCTCCTATTGATGCTAGGCAATGCCATCCTCTGCTACATATGTGGCTGGAGTCATGCATATGGTTGGTGGTTTAGTCCCTGGGAGAACTGGGGGATCTGGTTGGTTGATATTGTTGCTCTTCCAATGGGGTTGCAGACCCCTTCAGCTCCTTTTCTCTGACTTCTCCATTGTGGCCCCCTTGTTCAGTCCAATGGTTAGCTGCAAGCATCCTCATGTGTATCAGTAGGGTTCTGGCAGAGCCTCTCAAGAGACACCCATATCTGACTCATGCCAGCAAGCACTTCTTGGCATCAGCAATAGTGACTGGGTTTGGTGGCTGTATATGGGATGGATCCCCAGGTGGGTCAGTCTCTGGATGACCTTTTCTTTAGTACCCATTCCACACTTTTCCCCTGTATTTCCTCCCATGGGTACTTTGTTCTCCTTTCTAAGAAGGAATGAAGCATCTACATTTAGATCTTCCTTCTTCTTGGGCTTCCCAGGATTTGTGAATTTTTCTTTGGTATCCTAAGCTTTTGGCCTAATATCCAGTTATCAATAAGGTCATACCATTTGTGTTCTTTTGTGACTGGTTTACTTCACTCAAGATGATATTTTCTAGTTCCATCCATTTGCCTAAGAATTTCATGAAGTCATTGTTTTTAGTAGCTGAGTAGTACCCCACTGTGTAGATATACCACATTATCGGTCTCCATTCTTCTGTTGAAAGACATCTGGGTTCTTTAAAGCTGCTGTGAACCTAGTGGTGCATGTGTCCTTGTTATATGTTCTAGCATCTTTTGGGTGTATGCCCAGGAATGGTATATTTGGGCCCTACAAGGCCATACTCTGTTACTTATGCAGTTGGAGAAATGGGTCATCTCTGGGTGCAGGCAGAAACGGGAAGGACCCTGTTCCAGACTGCTCCTTGGTTCTAGTGTCCTGAAGGCCAGGAGCTGATCCTGTGTCACAGCTCTCCGTATCCAGATACCTCTGGGAGAAGGTGGATTCCCAGAAGTGCAGACAATCCTGAGAGCACAGGTGAGACTACCACTTCTGCTCACATTCCTGGCACAAGAGGAATCAAAATATGATACTTAAGTGGCCCTTTTCACATATTCTATAAGTACAATTAGAAAAAAAACTGATAAACACACTTCAGATTTGAGAGTGAGACACCAACAGACATAATGTAGTTACAAATTTTAAAAAAAAATTCTTTATATACGGCATTTTGGGTAATATTCTAAAAATATTTTGCACTGTATTATTTTTATTACTTATACTCAGAATTATCCCCTATATGGATTTTCATGGATCTTTGAAAATATTTTGTGCAATTTACAAATTGTTGAAATTTTAATCATTTATATGATTTTTGTCTAGTGTGAACTCTTGTGGACTAGCTAAAAATTTCTAAACATTTATTCAAAAGATTTGTCACTATAGTGCCTTCTTTTATGAACGTGAATTTAACTCAGGAGAATAAGGTGTTCGCATATGCTTTAAGTTGACAGAATTAGTACTTTTTTGTTCTCACAATGAAACCCTCCTATTTTCCACATCTAGTGCTTACTGTGCAGTATGAGTTGCTTCATGTTTGTGAAAAAACTGGGTCAAACAACAGCTCCTTACATCACTGATGAAGGTAGGCTTTCTTCGAAGTGTTGGTTCCTTCATGTTTTCTGGGAAATCTGATGTCATTGTAGGCTTTTCCTTTTTGCTTACATGCTGAGGGCACAAAAGGTTTTACTCCAGTTTAACTGCATCAATCTCTTCAAATGTAACTGGAAGAAACAAAATCCACTCCACATATGTTGGACATAAAGACGTTGGTAATTTCCATTATGTCAAGAAAGAAGTTGGTATCACTGAAGACTGTGTCATCTATGTTTACTCACCAGTGATGGAAAACAAAAATGACGCTTTTCCTAAATTGTAGACATATATAGACTTCCTGTGCACTATGAATTTTTAATACCTTCTGGAGGAACCAAAAATACCAGAGGCTTTCCTCCATTGCTTAGATACATAGTGCTTCTTTCCCCTGTGAGTTCGTTCATGTCTTTGAATGCTGCTCAAGGAATAGAAGACTTTCAAACACTGCTTTCATCCATCAGGTTTTTTTTTTCTTTTCCACTGTGAGTGTCCCATGTGTTCTCCCATATCCCCTAAAGACTTTCCAATACTGCTTATAGTCATGGTGTTTGTCTTCAGAGTAATGTCTTTGATGTTGCTGAAACATGAGGGATAACCAAACACTTCTGAATAGCTTATGTTGTGTGGCTTATTTCCATAATCCTGACTCTCTTGTGACTGGTGTCATATGTAAGAAATGAAGGGATACCCTGGGACAAAGCACAAACAAGAGCTTGTTCATACAATCAGCTTTCATCTGGTTACATTCCTGGAAGGGTTTCAGTGTTGACAATAGAATCTTGTATCAAAATGATGCTTTAGGCTGAGTTCACTTTTTACATTCCAAGTCACTCAACCACAAGATATAGCTTTGCCCTAGATCTCTGTTAGTTCTTATCAGGGGTCTGCTTTTCCTAGATTGTGTGCAATTGCTAGGTTCCTCAGACTTCAGACCTTGCCTCTTGAAGAACTTCTCTTGAGAATGATGAACAATACTTATTCCTCTAAGGGTAACATTCAGAGCCACATTATCAAATTTCATTGATGTTATTTCCTACTTCTTGGGTATCTATTAAACTTTCAGTATATTTTGAGGTCTTTGGAGACACATAGCAAAAGAGACAGAACTGCCTGGGGCTACCTACTTTCAAGAGCTAAGACAAGGTCATGAGCGTATATATGACTGTGAAAGTTATTTTATTATATAAGTTCAAAATTAAATTTAGGAATGTGTTGTGTGTCTCTCTCTCTCTCTCTGTGTGTGTGTGTGTGTGTGTGTGTGTGTGAGAGAGAGAGAGAGAGAGAGAGAGAGAGAGAGAGAGAGAAAGAGAGAGAGAGAGAGAAGAGAGAGATGTGTTTGCCACAGTCCACATATGGAGGTTATAGTACTTTCCTCCTACTATTGAATTTTCTAGGAATCAAACCCGGATTGTCAGGTTTGGCAGCAAGGACTTCTACATACAGAGCCATCTAATTACCCTACAAGAAAAACAAAATAAAGTGAAAATTTGTTTTAAATAACATTTTACTATGTTCTTAAAAATAATGCCTTCAGTTGAAGAATGTGATTGATATAACAGATAAAATATAGATATTTGTTTCATATACATAAATTAGAAATAATAATGATACTCGAAATTGTACATATATACAAAGGAAAATATCAATATTTAATAAAGTATAATGAAGAGTGAATTATATTGTGGTTTTAAACAACATGCAATATAGTAAATAAAGAACTGCAGGTCATTAATGAATAGGTAAGGAATACTGGAAGAAAAAAAGGAATGAAAAACAGAAAAGACAAAACAGCACCAGAAAGAAAACAAACCAACTGTAAAGCCTCAAGACTGAATGTCATGAAATCAGAAATTTTGCCTATCTCAAAATATGCCCAACTGAATAGGTTATTATCATTCAGTCCCAGAATGTAACAAGCATCCCTTTTCACATATCCTCAGCAGCTAGTACACTACCATCAGAAATTTGGTTATCATAATAGCACTGGATTTATCAATCACACTATAATTTCAATGATGATGGAGCTGCATCTCAACTGAACTAATGTAAGTCCTCAATTCTGCATTCAGACAAACCGTAAAGAATAACATTTTGATCTTCATAAATTCTTAGTGATTTTATTTTGTTAGTGTCTGTACTTGTAAAATATTGAGAGATCAGTTGCTTTCCTCTGAAGAGAGCAAAACTGAAGAAAAAAGAAACAGACTTGGTTAGAAGGCTTTGAACATAGAATCATGAAAAGAATCTCTCCAAATGATTTAAAATGTTCCACATTATGGGAACTTTTTAGGAAATAAATCACTTAATGTAGAAGCAAAAAATAAAGATGCCTCAAGAAAATCAGTAATTCTTATGTAAAGCAGTTTTGCTTATGACCAACTCTTACTGCAGAGGCACCAAACTAATGAAAAGAACCAGAAGAACATGTATTTACACTCACTATATGGTGAGCAACTGTTCTGCTTCAGTGTAACCTATTACCTATTCAATCTGATTATTTTGAAAGTGAACACACACACACACACACACACACACACACACACACACACACACACACACACACCAAACTGGAATTAATGCTGTGCTATTGAAAAAAAATGGTCCTAGATGCATTGTGATGTTTTCTTCCTGAGACAATCCTGCTCCTTAACCTGTTTACTTTGTTGGCAATTAAGGTGGCAGATCCAAACTCAGCTCCTCTGGGTTGTCTACACGGCACAGTGAATTACATGGTAAATCAGAAATGATTTGAGAGAAAGTTTTCTGTGCGTATAAATCAATGAATAAGTACTTATCCTGCATTTGTGATACTCTAGCTTCAAACACTGGTACTACATAAATAGAAACAGTACAATACAATGTAATAAAACAAAGATAAGACAAAAGAGACAGGCAGGCCTGTGTTGTCTCAAGTTGCCCCAGTCTAACTCAGATTGATGATTTATTTGAATATGTAGGCATCTTCATGAACACTGCAGCCAAGTAAAGACAGCTGATTCTAGGCCACCCAGCAAACTCTTCTATCTGACAAAACAAAGTTTCAGAACCAAATATTTTGCAGTTCCATTCTTAGCAAACATTAGCACAGAATGTGATCACTCAGTATTTACCTTATGAAGAATTTTGACAAAAGAAATTGAGAGCTGTGCACTTGTCTGATCTCATAAGAAACTCTAAATAATTTTAAAAATTACAATAAAAGATATTTTGGTTACATAAACACAAGAAAAATAGCTGAATTATTTTAAAAATTTCCCCAATTGAAAGGAAATTAGAGTTGGGGCCGAGAAGTACTTAAGGAAATGTTCAAAGTCCTTCGTCATCAGGGATATGCAAATCAAAATTACCCCGAGATTTCACCTTAAACCAATGAGAATGGCTAAGATCAAAACCTCAGATGACAGAATATGTTGGTAAGAATGTGGAGAAAAATGATCTCTCCTCCATCGCAGGGGGCATTGCAAACTGGTACAACCATTCTTGAAATCAATCTGGAGTTTCCTCAAAAGTGAAAGTAGATCTACCTGAGGACCCAGCTATATCACTCTTGGGATTATCCCCAAAAGATGTCCCACCATGCCACAGGGCATGTGTTCCAATATGTTCATAGCAGCCTTATGTGTGATAGCCAGAAGTTGGAAACAGGCCAGATGTTTCAGAATAGAAGAAAGGAAGAAAGTGTGGTTCATTTACATAATGGAATACTACTCAGCTATTAAAAATGAGGATATTATGAGTTGTGAAGGCAGATGGATACAATTATAAAATATCATCCTGAGTGATGTAACTCAGACCCAAAAGGACATGCTTAGTATGTAATCACTAATAAGTGGATAATAGCAAAAATGAAAAAAAAAAGTAAAAATTAGCCAGGATAAAATCCACAGAACTCAAGAATGTTAACAACTGAAGCGCCCAAGTGAGGATGCCTCAATCTCATTTGGGCAGGAAAAAAAGCAACCATGGAGGGGGGAGAGGGAGAGCGGGAGTGAGGTGGGAAAGGGAATAGGGATGGGAAGAGGGGAACATAATCAGGTATTAGAGTTGGGGACTGGGACTCAAGCCCAGAGGGCCAGTAGAAAGATTGGAAATGGATAATCTCTGGAGGTAGGCCGTGTTGAGACCCTATAAATGTACCAGAGACCTGGGAGGTAAGAGACTCTCAGGACTCCAAGAAAGGGACCATAAATGAAATGTCCTATAGTGGGGAGAGGGAACTTGCAAAGTCTACCTCCAGTAGGACAGGGAATCCAGTCGAGAGATGGAGTTGACATCCCACAGTCCAAAACTCTGACCCAGAATTGTTCCTATCTGAAAGTACTGCAGGGTCAAAAATGGAGAAGAGCTTTGAGGGAAAGGAGGTACAGGGACAGTCCCAAATTGGACTAGCTCAAGGAGAGGCCCCAAGGCCTGATACTAGTACTGACACTATCTTGTGCTTACAAACAGGGACCTATCATGACTGTCCTCCTAAAGGCCCAACAAGCAACTGAAAGACTCAAATGCAGATATTTACACCCAACCAATGGACAGAAGTCAGTGACCCCTGTGGTTGAATAAGGGAAAAGCAGAAGAAGCTGAGGAGGAGGGCAGCTCTTTAGGAAGAGAAGCAGTCTCAAATACCTGGATTCCAGATATTGTTCTGACACTAGGTCTTCCACCAGGCAGCATACACCAGCTGATATGAGGCTCCCAACATTTATATAGCAGAGGACTGCTGGGTCTTGACTCAGTGAGAGAGGATGCACATAACCCTCAAGAGACTTGAGGTCCTAGGAAGTGGGGAGGTTTGGTGGGGTGGGAGTTGGGGTTGGAGACATCCTCTTGGAGACCAGGGGAGGAGGTATGGAGTCTGAACTGTCAGAGGGCAAACTGGGAGGGGGATAAAGACTATGTAAAAGAATTAAAAAATGTCTTCAGTACTTCAAGTGGGAAAGAAATGTTGTTATCACCACTATTCTAGGCTGAATCCCATGGATACTCATGCTAGGGCCATATGTATTAGACTATAAAGAATATACTGGTCTTGGAAGAAAAATTTAGTCTTTATAGTAGTGAAAATTGTTTCTTACGAGAATATGCTGTGAATGATTTCCAGTTCTTTAAGTAACCCAAATGGTTTTAGCTTCCCAATTCATTCTAATAGGCAGACACAAAGGTACAAAGAGAACAAGCCAGTTCACTGAATCTGTACCACTAATGACTAGAGTCAAGAGAGTCACACCTTGTCACATCAGCTGTGGCCTTTGTCCTCCTAAACTGCCTCTCAGGAATAAAGTGAAACTAGTGAAATAGGCCATATTCACTTGGCTTTGAGGACTGTGGTCCTTTGGCTCTCTAAATGTCATTTCTTAATCTCTAAAAATAAGTAGACAGGGATGTTTAAAGTACCTAATGTCAATAAGTGTCAGCAATTTACAAAAATTTAAGGCATATAATAGGATTTATTTGGATCCACCAATAGCACTTTTTTTTTTTGAGATGTTAGTTAGAAACCTAAACACAGACCAACAGATGCAGCAGGAACCTTTCTCTAACTTTTGACTCTTGTAACTCCACAGAGCTGAACTGAAGACTCTTATAATTAGGGACAATTGAATGGCAGCGTACATTGCAATGGGAATTGCAGAATGTGGTGAGATCCATCAATACGCTCACCTATGTGCAGTAGGAATTGAGAAATTGGAGAGGCAATGAGTTTTTAGGCCTAATAGGACAAATGTAATTAACTGAATATTAAGTCTTCGTTCCCACAGGACCACTAGGAAAATTGGCCTTTAACAAAATAGCATAATTCAGTCAATAATCATACTGAATTGGTGAGCATAATTCAAAAGTGAAGGCTGCCAGTAGATTCACTGGAGAGCTCATGCTCCTGATGAACACTGTGCTGGCTACTTTAGGTGGTGAATTACTCAGTAATATATTTTTTCCATAACCCATAGATTTTCTAAACTTAGGAATTACAGGTTTTGAAGGTCCTAGGAGGGCATCAACCTTGTAATGAAATACAACCGAATAACAAATTAAAAGTCTTTCAAGGTCAAAAGGAAAATCTGTTCCCCAGGATTACTGGCTTCCAGCTGTATTTTAAATCAAAGGCAAAATTAAAACAGCAAATATTACTTGAAGAAAGTGTTAGCTCTTTTAATCACTGAAAATTCAAATTTTAATACTCAGTTAATTAGTAGCTGGCACATCAAATGATATATGATGCCAGATCTGGTTAAAAAAACAGAATATTAAAAGAAAATAATTTATGAGTAGGTGCAGAAGCTTTTTAAGTAAACAGAGACCAGTAAGACTCTGTATTGCACTGGGGTTCTAAATACATCAAGATTGTATCTGGTTTCCACAGAGGATTGTATTACCTGGGCAATACTTTTTATCATTAATGGATGCTGCTACCATAACACTGCCAAAACCCTGAACATACACTTAGGTTGAGAGAAAAATAGTGGGAAGTTTGACTGTTGTCCCAGTATTTGTTGAACTTAAAGTCCATAGACATAAAAAAATCTATTTTGCAAAGTTTCAGAACTTTGTATCCTTTTATTTATTTACATACAAGATACAATTTTTAAAAATTAAGAATATTGAAAATGAGTCCACTAGACACTTAGTAAATAGTGTGTTTTCTTTTCATGATATCTGCTGCGTGCTGGATAATCTGACATATCTTTTAAATTGTATGAGTTCATCCTAAAATTCAATGCTGAATAATAATTTTAAAAACTGTAAGAACAGATGGAGAACTTCTAAACTAGCCATGCAGGAGGAAGCCGGGAAACTTGGAAAACTAAAAGCTGCAGGAAAAACCAATTTATAACCCACAGAAACAGTGTCCCCAGAACACACTGTACTTAACTTTAAAATGTGGAGAAATGAAGAGAGAATCGGAGGTACTTAGAATTACCAATTACAGATTCCTGGGGGATCAGGTTTTCACTACCAAATATCTCTTGGAAAGAGAAAGGAAAAGGGGTTTCTTTTCAAAAACTAACAAAAATTCCTCTGACAACTATCCAACAGTATTTTTAACTGTGCATATCTTGAATTATAAGGAATGGCTTATGTACCAAACACCTAGTATGTGAATGTGAAAACATGAAACTTTAGAATAGTTTCTTTGGGCAATGTTTTGTTAGTTGCTACTCCTTGTTATTGTTTGAAGGGTGGGCAGATTTAAACTTCAGTGGAAAAAAATGAGCAAATTTTAATCCAGTATCATGGCTGCTCTGACAAGGAATCTCATCCAAAGACCTAACTCTGTTTCTGCTGGAATACAGACGCAGGTTTAATCCCAGGAGACCTAGGCAAACAGATCTTTGTGTTCAAGGGAAGTTTGCTATAGAGCAAGTTTCGCATAAAGAAAACCTTAGGTCCAGGAGTGGTGGTACATGACTCTCATCTCAGCAGTCAGGAGACAGAAGCATGTAGGTCTCTGAGATCTAGTCACTCGGTTGAGTAGGTGAATTGAGAAGCACTACAGTGGAGTGGATTTCATGACAGTTCAGTTTGTAGAGTTCAGAGACAGTTTCTACAGGGACCGATTACAGAGACAGGTCCCAGGTAGAACAAGCTAGACAAAGGTGAAGACAAAACAAACCAGTGAATGAGGAGCGAGAGATTAAAACAGATGGCCAGAGTTAGTCTGTGGCAAAGCAGAGCAGTTGAGTATGAGGCACTGAGAGAAGTCAGGTGGAATCAATCAGCCCAGAGAGTTTGAGCCAGAACATGTGAGTTGAACCAGCCAGCCAGAGTTCAGAACTAGCTAATACAGGCCAACTTATTCAGCTTTAATCCTCCGAGATAGCAACTACATCAGGGGAATAAAAACTACATTGACACAGTACTCCTTCTCTGTGTGTAACAACCAATTAGGAACAGGAAGCAAGGTGCAGATCAAAGTATATGCCTATCTGCTCATAATATATTTTCTTCTTTATGCTTTGCTTGTGGTACACACTGATACTCATGGTACATTCTGGTAAGGAGGGTTTTGATCAGTGAGAACATCCAGAGAAGTAACTTTTTGAGCTATCTTACATAGATAAGTTACCCTAGCTTAATCTTCTCCTAACAAAACCTGACAAATGCGCATTTACCACCCACCACAAACACTTTGGGATATAATCAGGATTCTGAGGCTCATCCAAAATTTCCATTATTTACTTTAAGTAAAATGTACATGCATTTTTCAAGATAGTTATGACAAAATGAGTTTGTTGGTGTTCTCCATTCTCTTGTCTTTCTTCTATTGTCCATTTTATAGTTCTCAAACATTAAAAAAGGACAAATTACTATTCTTGATATACAAATAGAAAGTATGCCATAGTTTTTTATTGTTAATTATTGTACCAACCAACTGTAAATAAAGCTTAGAATTTGTAAGTCCTTTGAAGGGCACCTTCTACCTGTAATCATTAGCTATGATTGCCAACAGGGCATTAACTAAAGTCATTTGGGAAGAGAGTCTCAAAGATGGATTAAAGTAGTAGTATTTTAATCTGTTCTAAACTTCCCAGCGGGTACATGTGCATGTTCCACCCTAACTTCCCAAATGTTTAGGATTCAAGAAGGAAAAACAAATAAACACACACACACACACACACACACAGAGAGAGAGAGAGATAGAGAGAGAGAGAGAGAGAGAGAGAGAGAGAGAGAGAGAGAGAGAGAGAGAGAAGAGAGAGATGCAGCCTAATTTTTAATATGCCCTAAGTAGCTCAATGGTTGGGTCATTCACGAAAGTTCCACTGTTATGCCTCCCCACCGATATTCCTGAATTATTACTTACTGAAACCTATATTTCATCTCTGCTACCTCAGATCCTATTAGGAGGACTGCCCTCTGGGGCTGCTTTTCCCCAATTCTTACATAGTTTATGCTTTCTCTCCTTCAGCTCTCAGGAGGCAATTCTAAAACTTCACCTCATCCCTTGCTTGAGGAATCTTAAGTCTCACCTCTTTCTCCCTGCCCAGCCATTGGCCTCCAGAAACTTTTATTCACCAATGAAAGCCGACTAGGAAAAGGGATCCTCAGCATCTTACAGGCAGATGTGTGGGTTCACATGTATTTTAGGGAGTAGAACTAACAGAAATAGCATTAGAACCAATACAAAACAATTGATCATGTAAATCAAGTTGGCCCGTGGACATGTCTAGAGATAGTGCCTTGAATGACTTGATTTATAGAAGAATCGGCCTAGTGTCTGTTGCACCATTCCTTGGATTAGGGGACAGGAGTACACAAGTGTGAAGAAAGACAGCTGAGAACTACACAAACATGTATCCACCTTCTCTCAGTTGAGTCTTGTCCCTGACTTGGCTGAAAAAAAATTTTTTTTGGTTCTTTTTTTTTTTTTTTTTTTTTTTGGAGCTGGGAACCGAACCCAGGGCCTTGTGCTTCCTAGGCAAGCGCTCTACCACTGAGCTAAATCCCCAACCCTTGGCTGAAAATTTTAAGTTCAACAAATCTTTTCTTCCTAAACCTTGCTTCTATCAGAATATATTACCACATCCTCAGAGATAAAAGTAGAAGATCCTCCAAACTATTTTATATATTTAGCCATGCTGCTGCACCCATTTAATGCTTCCACTTCCTAAAATTCAAGTTCTATGAGCATCAAGTTTCGTCACTCATAAATACAGAAGACTCAAGAAAAAAATTGATATTTCAGATTTTCAAATTGAAGGCTTTCATTGTTAGCCTATAGGATTCTGACTTTGGTTTTGAAAATATAAGTGGGTGGAAATAACCATTATTTATAGGACTGTTTTATATATATATATATATATATATATATATATATATATATATATATATATATATATATATATATCAGTAGATCATATACAGACAGCAGAGTGTTTAACAGCTAAGTTATTATCAATGTCTTTCCATTTAGCACCTACTGTTATCTTAAAATTATTATTAAATGCATATTCCTCTTTCTCTTATAATACACATTTTCTATATTTCACAAGGAAGAGGTGGAGCACGAGAACAGAAGTGCTTGTATCATTTCCATTGGGGGTTAGTGGAGTACTCAGGAGTTTTAGTGAGGTTGTTTTGAATTTTAGAACACAAGCATAAACTCCTAAGAAATCAGTTTTCTGATTTTTCTCTCACATGATCTTGATTTTTATGGTTAAATTAATTTCCTTCTGTTCTTCAGCATGTCCTTTCTCAAAATCCTCTTGCAAGGCACATGACCCTTCTATGGTCTGATCTTTGCTTCTTCTACTCAAAGGTTTTCCACATTCAACAACTGTGACTACACTAAAATAATTTGAAGTACTTTACTTTCCTCCTCAATTATTCTTTTCTACCATTTTTCTCCCTTTTCACTTGAAGGACATTTTTTTTAGTATTCACTTCAATAACCTTATCTCTTAATTACTTATAAAACTAATTGCTTCATGTTTTATGAATACATTGTTAGTTTAAATCTGTAATGTGAGGCAACATGAAACAGTTTCTTGATTGGAGGGGCTATACTGGTGGTCTTGCAACTACAAAATTTAAATAATGTGTTGTGACTGGTTTTGTGTATCAACTTGACACAAGCTGGAGTTATCACAGAGAAAGGAGGCTCCCTTGAGGAAATGGCTCCATGAGACCCAGTTGTCAGGCATTTTCTCGATTAGTGGTAAAAGGGGGAAGGCCCATTGTGGGTGCTGCCATCCATGGGCTTGTAGTCTTGGGTTCTATAAGAAAGTAAGCTAAGTAAACCAGGGGAAGCAAACCAGTATCATCCCCCATGGCCTCTGCAGCAGCTCCTGCTTCCTGACCTGCTTGAGTTCTAGTCCTGACTTTCTTTGATGATGAATAGCAATGTGGAATGTGTAAGCTGAATAAACCCTTTCCTCCCCAACTTGTTCCTTGGTCATCGTGTTTTGTGCAGGATTAGAAACCCTGACTAAGACAATCGGGTACCAGCATAGTGGGGTATTCCTGTGACAACCTGACTATGTTTTGGGGAGGACTGTAGAAGGACTTTGAACCATTGGAATGTTACAAGCTCTGTGGGATGTCCTGTAGGACTTGGGACATAATGTTGAGAACAGTGCAGAAGATGGAGTCCTGGTTTGTGAAATTTCAGAAGAAAGATTGAAGACTCTTATCAGGACTGTTGTCATTTTAATTTTGAAGATTCTGTAGTTTTGGTTTGAGGGGGTTGAAGAATCAGCTGTGATTAACAAGACATCAGAACTGCTAAAGCAAAATCTTTGCATTACTGGGACTATTGACACTGGTCAGCTGGAGCTAAGAAATTAGTGGTGATTAAGAAGAGACCAGCATCATTGAGGTGGGATATTCTAGGAAGTGTTTTCTGAGAGCAGAAAGAGGCTCTTTTCCAGATATGGCCAAGATTGTACCTTTTGCTGTGGCTGTTCTTGGTTGTGTGTAAGAGTCACCTAGGCCAAACTGGCTTTGAAGGCATGAAGGGATCATGAAGAACAGCGAAGCTGGGCACTGTGAGAGGCCATGGAAGGCCATTGGCGAAGGTGTAGCCTCAGTTGTAATTGATGGCCCAGGATTGAAGGGGTCATGCAAAGGAGTTGAGGCTTGGCATCATGAAGAGAGCCTATGAGGGCTATTTGTGAAGCCTAGTTGCAGTGGCAGTCAGCAGTGTTTTGAAGATGCTAGTACCACGAGATGACCAGCAAGAACAGCAGCAGTGGAGTAGAGGCGTCTGGAGCCTAGATGACAAGGTGTGTGCTACATAAAGCAGAGGAGAAGTGACCAAAGCCCTTGAAAGAGCTCAGAAGATGGTGAGTGGATCCTAGACACTGGACAGTTAAAGTTTGATTTCGCTTTTGATTATGACTGTTCCCTGATATTTTTACCTCTTTTAGGAAGAAAGTGTTTTAGTGGAGGCCACAGACTTTAAATTGTAAAACAACTTTGAATTTTTAAAAGAGATTGGATATTTTAAAGGGATTGAAATTTTAATATGTAAAAATTTGTAAGGACTGTGGGACTTTTACAGTTATTTAGATCTTGAGGATGAATAAGAAAGTATGGGTTGAGGCTCAATAGTGATGTGTTTGTGTGTCAAGTTGACAAAAGATCAATTGTACTGTCTGGTTTTATGCGTCAACTTGACACAAGCTGGAGTTATCACAGAGAAAGGAGCCTCCCTGAGAAAATGCCTCTATGAGATCCAGCTGTAAGGCATTTTCTTAATTAGTGGTCAAGCGGGGAGGTCCCCTTGTGGGTGCTGCCATCCCTGGCCTTGTAGTCTTGGGTTCTATAAGAAAGCAAGCTAAGCAAGCCAGGGGAAGCAAGTCACTAAGTACCATCCCTCCATGGCCTCTGCATCAGCTCCTGCTTCCTGACCTGCTTGAGTTCCAGTCCTGACTTCCTTTGGTGATGACAGCAATGAGGAAAGTGTAAGATGAATAAACACTTTCCTCCCCAACTTGCTTCTTGGTCATTGTGTTTTGTGCAGAAATAGAAACCCCGACTGAGACAAAATGTAAATTTATTTCATAGAAAATGTGGCCTTCATCTGTGATATATATATACATATATATATATATATATATATATAATCATATCAGTAGACATTTTATAGTCTACAGTACAAAAAAAGTTTGCAGTGGAAGAAGATAAATTGTGTAATGTAAATTAATGGTTGATCCAAACTAAAAATCTATTTTTGTCCTTGCCTGCTCTCCTTTCTCACGATTTGTTGATTCAATCACCTCCTTATACTTTTCCTCTTCAAATGTGTTACTGAATGTGCTTTCTCTTCTATAAAACTATATTTAGGTATTATACATAGAATATACTTTAATGCCTGGACAGTTTTTAATTTCAATATAATCTATAAATTAAATTAAAAACTAATGTAATTGTTTTATTTGAATTAATCTAAATTCAGTAAAAAGCTCATGTTTTAGGTGATCATTTTTTTCATGTTTTTTAAGTAGATAATACCTTAACAGTTTTCATTTTCATTTATTTTAGTTTTTCTAGAAAAACTAAAATATTCCAAAAATAATATATAATTAAAATTTAAAAGAGTTTACGTCTATACTATTTTCTATTTTTAATGTGAAAAACATTTCAGAACAAAACAAGACATTCTCATTTAGATAAGAAACATGGCTGTGGATCCTGGGAGTATGAACATAAGGTGATATAATACTATCCATTCTGAAATTTAAAGTTTTTAAGAGAGTGTGGGGAGAAAGATTTTGCAGCGTAGAAACTCTTGATGGTAGAATCACTGGGATGTAAGCCTAAAGCATGTCTTTACTTGGGAAATCAGAATGAACTAGATGCAGACTTCTGCGTGTTTCTGTGAACCCATGTACAAAGTGAACACAACTCAGATCAATTTAGTTACTCTAAAGATGCATAAAACAGTATTTATAAGGAACATAAAATATAACTTAATACATAGTAATAGCGTGAAAATCACTTGTTAGGCATTGTTCAGACTGTATTGGACATTAGGGATATATCTAGATTTTCTACCTATGTTTTAAAGAGTATAAGACAAACACTATAGAAAATATATGTATTGCTTGACTGGCATCTGAAAACCAAGAAAGGTGATTCAGCAAAGAAGTTCACTGTAGGAAAACGTTCTACTTTGGTTGTTCTTTTGTATATGCCACTGTTGGTGTCCAGGAGTCGCCCCATAAATCACACAACCTCTGATCTCAGTCAGACATGGTTTATTGAATGAACACCCTAAGACTGATTGATTAGACTCCAAATATTTTTTCCATGTCAGCTTAAAAAGGTTACCCCTCCCCCAAGCCAACATGAGCTTATACACAGTTGCTGGAAATGATGCTCAATTGTTGGCCCTGACTCCAGCTGTTTTAGACAGAACAGTTCATATTGACTTTTAATTTCATGGTTCTTACATGAAGCTTATGGTTGTGGAATTTCTTAAGATTAGCAAACTTCATAATGTATAGAATATAACAGGGTATGTGGTCAGCAAGATCATAATCTGAGTTTTTTTTCTGTGTTAGTGACTAGTAGGCATATTATAGCAACAATATGAGCTAGCTGGTGAGCATGGAACAGAACGTCCACAGCTTTCTTAGGGAGCAGACCTCAACAGCACACTCCCAAATCAATCTACTTGTGGAAATGGGCTTCAAATATGTCTTAGTATCAGTGTTCTGGTTAAACTGTGATATTTGTCTATTTGAAAGTCCTCTGTTATGTTTATTAAAATATGCATGTCTATGGATTAATTATTTGTCAGCAAATCAATCATAGAGAATTTGTAGGAATATTCAAGTGCCTCATTAACTAGAATTTTAAATTTATGGTCCAGTGAAGTAAATTTTATAATTACTCATTTAAAAGAAAATGAAAATGATGTGTGGTAATAAGCTTTCTGCCACTGTGGGAAAAAATCTCCACAAAAATCTGTCTAAATGTAAGTAATGGGCTATTTTTCTGTCTGACACCACCCCCCAATTCAAGCCAGATTCAAGAAAGAGAAAAAGGATGCCTGTGCAGAGAGAGAGGAGGAGAAGGAGGAGGAGGAGAAGGACTAGGAGGAGGAGGAGGACTAGGAGGAGGAGGAGGAGGAGGGGTAGGAGCAGGAGAAAGGGCAGGAGGAAGAGGAGGAAGAGAAGATGGGACGGGGACAGAGAAAGAATATCAAAATATCTCAATCATATTGGGAATAGTGTCTGGGGAGAAGGGCAGCCCTGAAACTGGGCTGGAAAGTTCACGATTGAGGGGAGGGTATCCCAAGTAACGACTGAGGGGTATTGGCAAAACCTCAAAGCCTTGTTCTGGGGTCAGAAACCAGACATGTATAATTATTATTTTGCCTAACAATTGCAGAATTTTTTACTGGGCTGATTTGCTTTGTTGTGTTGTCAGGCAGATTGTTTCCCTAGGGGAGATGATGTGGACGAGAGATGAGTATCTCATGGTCTCATGGCTGCCAGAAAACAACAATGGACATTCTATTGTGTTTGTATTTTATTGCTCTTTTTATAGTCTTAAGTCTGTCAAAACTTGATGCCAAATTCTCTTTCACCATGCTTCTTCATTTAAGGATTTACTACAACTTAATTAATATAATAGCTTGATACTAAATTCTAAACAGATGACCCAATTTAGTTCATTAACTTATTTGGATCCTAGAATAGTATGAGCCTTTGTTTCTCTTTCTTTTCTTTTTTTCTTTTCTTTTTTTTCTCCCCTCCATCCCTCTCTCCCTCCCTTCTTTCTTCCTTTCAATCCTAACCCATTGGCTATTGTTGTAGAGGTTTTATATTCTATACTTACACTTAAAAAGTAAAATCACAATATTCTAACACTCTGGATTCAGTTCTTGTCTGACTTCCAGCAGTCCCTGAAAGGCTTCCCAGATGCATGCTACCAATTATGAATTGCATTAAAGCTTCTAACATTTGTGCCCCCTATTTTTCAAAATCACTAGGTGTTGACTGACCTTCAACTGCACATACTTGAATGTGTCCTTGAAAGTCCTTGTCATATCTAAATATACCATTAAGATTCCTATATAACCTGAATGCATTAAGACAGTCTTGTAAATATGCTGCATATTTTCCATGCAAAATCTTCCATCTAAATGGATAATAAAGTTACAGACCAACACCTCTGGAGTCAGACTTAGTAAGCTTTCTCAAATCCTCAGTAGACTCATTCTTCATAACTAATGATAATGTCATTTTCATGGTTTTCTACTATTTTTATTGAACATGTTATGTATTTACAATTCAAATGTTATCTCCTTTCCTGATTCCCCCTTCTTGAATCTCTCCTCCTCTGCTTCTTTGAGGATGCTCCCACTCCAGTCCACCTACTCCCAGCTCACCACCCTGGCATTCCCTACACTGGGGAAATGATTCTTCACAGGAGCCAGGGCTTCTCCTCCTATTTTGCATCAGTTCATTTGATAACTTTCTAAAAGTTCGCCACTGAACATACCACAATTCTTTAAAGGTGTTATTCAAATAGCAGTCATGGCCATTCAGAACCTGCCCTCCCGGGGATCCAGCCTTTATATATGCAGCCACCAAACCTAGACATATTGATAAAGCCAAGAAGTGCTGACAGGAGCCTGATATAGTTGTCTCCTGAGAGACTCAGCCAGAGCATGACAAATACAGAGGTGAATGAATGCTAGCAGCAAACCACTGAACTGAGAACAGGGTCCCCATTGGAGAAGTTAGAGAAAGGATTGAAGGAGTTGAGGGGGCTTGCAACCCCATAAGAACAACAATACCAACCAAAGAGAGCTCCCAGGGACTAAACCACTACCCAATGACTATACATGGACTGACCCATGGCTCCAGCTGCATATGTAGTAGAGGATGGCCTTATTGGTCACCAATGGGAGGACAAGACCTTGGTCCTATCGAGGCTGGACACCCCATTGTAGAGAAATGTCAGGGTGAGCAGGCATGAAGGGGGTTTGTTGGGGAGGGAGAACACCACTGTAGAAGAAGAGTGAGGGGATAGGGGACTTATGGACTGGAAACTGGGAAAGTGAATAAAATTTGAAATGTAAATAAAAATTTCCAATAAAAAATTAACTATAAAATAAAATTAAAATAGTAGCCATAACTTCTGTGCATAAAAATTAAATACTACAGATCTTTCTTTTGTTGGTTAGAGGTATTTTATATTATTTGTCACTATTGTGAATAGTGTCATTTCCTTAATTTCTTTTTCAGCCTGTTTATCCTTTGAGTAGAGGAAGGTTGTTTAAGTTAATTTTATATCCAGTCACTTTGCTGAAGTTGTTTATCTGGCTTAGTAGTTATCTGGTGGAACTTTTGGGGTCATTTAAATATCATATCATCTGCAAATAGTGATATTTTGACTTCTTCCTTTCCAATTTGTATCCCTTTCATTGATTGCTCTGGCTAGGACTTAGAGTACTATATTGAATAAGTAGCGAGAGAATGGGCAGCCTCATCTCTTCCCAGATTTTAGTGGGATTCCTTCAAGTTTCTCTCCATTTCATTTATTGTTAGCTACCAGTTTGCTGTATATTGCTTTTACTATGTTTAGGTATGGGCCTTGAGTCCTTATCTTTCCAGGATTTTTATTACAAAGGGGTATTGAATTTTATCAAATGCTTTCTCAGCATCTAATGAAAAAATGATCATGTGGTATTTTTTTCTTTGAGTTTGTTTATATAGTGGATTATGTTGATGGGTTTCATATATTGAACCATCCATGCATTTCTGGGATGAAGCCTAGTTGATCATGATGGATGATTGTTTTGATGTGTTCTTGGATTTGGTTTGGGAGAATTTTATTGAGTATTTTAGTGTCAATATTCATAAGGGAAAATGGTCTGAAGTTCTCTTTCTTTGTTGGGTCTTTGAGTGGTTTAGGTATAAGAGTAATTGTGGCTTCATAGAAGGAATTTGGTAGAGTCCTGACTGTTTCTATTTTGTGGAATAGTTTGGATAGTATTGGTATGAGGTCTTCTATGAAGGTCTGATAGAATTTTGCACTAAACCCGTCTGGACCTGGGCTCTTTTTGATTGGGAGACTTTTAATAACTGCTTCTATTTCTTTAGGAGTTATGGAGTTGTTTAGATGGCTTATCTGTTCCTGATTTAACTCTGGTACCTGTCATTTGTCTAGAAAATTGTCCATTTCCTGCAGATTTCCAAATTCCAGTTTTGTTGAATATAGGCTTTTACAGTAGGATCTGATGATTTTTTGAATTTCATCATATTCTGTTGTTACGTCTCCCTTTTCATTTCTGATTTTGTCAATTTGCATATTGTCTCTCTCTGCCCTATGGTTAGTCTGGCTAAGGATTTATCTATCTTGTTGAATTTCTCAAAGACACCAGCTCCAGATTTTGTTGATTGGCATAGACCTTTTTGTTTCTACTTGTTTGATTACAGCTCCAAGTTTGATTATCTTATGTTGTTTATTCCTTTTGGATGTATTTTCTTCTTTTTGTTCTAGAGCTTTATGTGTACTGTCAATCTACTAGTATATGCTCTCTTCTAGATTTATTTTGGAGGCACTCAGAGCTACGAGTTTTCCTCTTAGCACTGCTTTAATTTTGTCCGACAGATTGGGGTATGTTGTGCTTTTATTTTCATTAAATTCTACAAAGTCTTTAATTTCTTTCTTTATTTCTTCCTTGACCAAGGTATCACAGAGTGGAGTATTGTTCAGCTTCAATTCGTATATGGGTTTTCTGTCATTTTTGTTGTTATCGAAGGCCAACCTTAGTCTGTGGTAATTTGACAGGATGCATAGGATTATTTCAATCTTCTTGTATTTGTTGAGGCCTGTTTTTTGAATGATTATATAGTCAATTCTCAAGAAGGTATCATAGGTGTTAAGCAGAAGGTATATTCTTTTTTAAATAATGAAATTTTCTATAAATATATGTTAAATATATTTGGTTCATAACTTCTGTTAGTTTCTCTATGTCTCTGTTTAGTTTCTGTTTCCATGATCTGTCCATTGATGACAGTGGGATATTGAAGCCTCCCACTATTATTGTATGAGGTGCTATGTTTGCTTTGATATTTAGTAAAGTTTCTTTTATGAATGTAGGTGCCCTTGTATTTGGAGCGTAGATATTCAGAATTGAGAGTTCCTTTTGGTGTATCTTTTCTTCGGTGAATATGAAATATCTTTCCTTACTCTTATTGATACCTTTTAGTTGAAAGTCGATTTCATTCGATATTATAACAGCTACTCCAGCTTGTTTCTTGGGACCATTTGCTCAGAAAATTTTTTCCAATCTTTCACTCGGAGGTAGTGTCTATGTTTGTCACTGAGGTACATTTCCTGTATGTGGCAAAATGCAGAGATCTCTTTACCTATCCAGTTTGTTAGTCTGTTTCTTTTTACTGGGGATAGAGTCCATTGATGTTGAGAGATATTACAGACAAATTATTGTTTTTTCCTGTTATTGTGGTTTTTCAGAGGTGGAATTATGTTTGTGTGCCTATCTTCTTTTAGGTTAGTTGAAATTAAATTTCTTGCTTTATCTAGGGTGTAGTTTCCCTCCTTGTATTGGAGTTTTTCATCTGTTATTCTTTAGAGGACTGGATTTGTGGAAAGATATTGTGTAAATTTGGTTTTGTCAGGTGTCGGCGCCAGCACGGACACAGTACCGAGAATCGGGCAAAAGCCTACGGGATGAAAGAAACAAACACACACACACACACACACACACACACAAGTTATCGTGTCAAGCCAGGAGAGGAAGAGAGGAAGAGAGAGAGAGAGAGAGAGAGACAGAGACAGAGACAGAGACAGAGGAAGAGTGGAAGAGCAGAAGGAAGAGTGAGAGTGAGGAAGAAGAGTGAGAGTCTCCTGTAGCTTTATTCACCACTTGTATACCCAAGTCTCCAGGTAGAAAATAACTGGGAAGCACAGTGGGAAACCCTGGCTCCTGACTACCTGGCTCATAACAAAAGACCGACTAGGAGATCTGAATTAATTAGGGAGAAATCCGAGAAGACCAGCCTAAATCTCAAGGATGAAGGCTGAGGAAGCAAAAGGCAGAAGTAAATTGACCACCACCCAGGTGTGGTCCAGGTGTGTCAGTTCCACATGCATCAGCGGGCTCAGCAGAAGTCATGCAGTGGAGACACCGGGTGTTTACTACTTGGTCTTTTCTTCCTGTGCCATAAATACATGAGAGAGGCCTCTGACCAATGATCCCATGACTTTTACTGTGGCCATGCAGTTACAAAGCGGCCAGGCCCAAATCCAATATGGCTCACTACAGTCAGGGAATATCTTGGTTTCTCCATCTATGCTGAAACACAGGCTTATAGGGGATGTCAACACTGTCAGAGACAGCAAGACCAGCTAACATCTGAGATAAGCAGATGGCAAAAGGCAAGGGTAAAAACATATGCAACACAAACCAAGACCACTTGGCATCAGAAGAACGCAGTTCCCCCACCACAGCAAGTACTTGATACCCCAACACACAGGAAAAGCAAGATTTAGTTTTAAAATCACATTTTATGATATTGATAGAGGACTATAAGAAGGACATAAATAACTTCCTTAAAGAAATACAGGACAACACAGGTAAACAGATAGAAGCTCTTAAAGAGGAAACACAAAAATTCCTTAAAGAATTACATGAAAACACAACCCAACAGGTGAAGTAATTGAACAAAACCATCCAGGATCTAAAAATGGAAATAGAAACAATAAAGAAATCACAGAGGGAGACAACCCTGAAGATAGAAAACCTAGAAAAGAGATGAGGAATCATAGAAGCAAGCATTACCAACAGAATACAAGAGATAGAAGAGGTGGGGGCAGAAGACACCATAGAAAAGACTGACACAGCAGTCAAAAAAATGCAAAACGAAAAAAAGCTCCTAACCCAAAAACATCCAGGACATCCAGGACACAATGAGAATAGTATACCTAAGGACAATAAGTGTAGAAGAGAGCAAAGATTCCCAACTTAAAGGGCCAGAAAATATCTTCAACAAAATTATAGAAGAAAACTTCTCTAACCTAAAGAAAGAGGTGCCCATAAATAAACAAGAATGCTACAGAACTTCAAAGATTGGACCAGAAAAGAAATTCCTCCCATCACATAAAATTCAAAACACCAAATGCACAAAACAAAGAATATTAAAAAGCAGTAAGAGAAAAAGGTCAAGTAACATATAAAGGCAAATCTATCAGAATCACACCAGACTTCTCAACAGAGACTGTGAAAACAAGAAGATCCTGGGCAGATGTCATACAGACCCTAAAAGCACACAAATGCCAGCCAACCCAGCCTACTACATCCTGGTTTCTTTCTGGCTCTCACCAAGTCAAAATCTTATGATACTCCTGGTTCTGTCTTTGACAGAAGTCCATTTGCTTTTTCATTCTCAACTCCCATCATTCTCACTGTTATTGCACATTTCCTTTCAGTGGTCCCAGGTTATATGATTTTCACTGAGCTCTCCATTTCTTTGCCTGTGAATGGTAGCACTGTCTGATGCTTTCAGTGCCTTCAATGCCTCTGATTATTTGTATGTGTTATATTTTTGTAAGAACTTTAATTTGTACAGTATTTGCATTTACTTCCTTTAAGTATCAGATCTAGCATCTTATGTCAGCTATAAGAAAATAAATGTGAACTTTTTATGCACTTTTACTTCCTGAAGTACGTTCACTCTTGTCAGAAGAGGGCACTGCTTTCAGTGTATTTCCTTGCTAGGATCTGCTGGGCAAGACTTGTTCTGCTTTGTGTCTTACAGCATGAAAGGTCTTAGAAGTGCCAGCTTTCTGAGGTAAAATAACATCTACTACATTGTCATCTCACAGGCATTATGTTTACCTCAGGAGCACAGTGGAGTTTCTCCTGACATCAATCTCAAAAGCCATTATTTGTGAGCATTTGCCACTGTCTCTAAAGTAGACATCCAAATAATTTGCTCTATCATTGTATTTGGGGATTTTTCTGCCATTCAGGGTCTAATATGATATCTTTGAAATAATAACATAAATATATGAAAATTATTATATCATATTATATCATATATGGAATTAAGCTCTTGGATTAGAAAACTGAATAGTAAAATACCTGCTGTGTATTTAATTGTGTTTGAGTTTTGATGTATTTTAAAAGTATTTACAGATTTGCATGAAATAGAATCAGAGTATTCATAATCTTCACTACTATTGGTATATAATTGAGCCGGTCTGTATGTACTATATATCACAGTAAGTTAAAAACTATATTGCAATACAGGATAAGTAAACAATATAATAATCTTTATGCACCATCTCTGTATTGAGGTCTGTCATGGCTATGGAGTTTGCTCAACTAACTATTCTTTTAATATCCTACTTAATATTTCTCCTCATAGCACTAACCTGTGCATTGTGATATGTTGTATTTAATATTTCATCAAATCCACATACTGAATCTAGCCAATTTTAACACTGGAATCATTTCATGAGCAATATTAAGTGGAATGTGTTTATTTATGGGATATGAACTGTCTACGTATAGTAAAGACAGTGGGTTGACTGAGACATTAAAGACAATTTTTTCCCATAGTTGTTTTTTTCATTCAATCACGCATATGGAACATGACCTAATACATGTTTAGCAATTGATACATATATAGTACATATGTATAATGTATATTCCAAAAGACATTATGTTTCTATTATTTAAATACACAATTTCTAAAAGAGTGTGAAACATTCATAAATACTATGAAGGTGATCATGTAGCTCAGTGGTAAGATTTTTGCCTAGCATGGGTTAGGTCCTATGTTCAATCACCAGTGCTACAACAGATGCAAAAAATTAAAAATATTTATAAGTGCTATGAAAAGTAAAGGTTAATGTAACATGTCAGACACATGAGAAAGTTAAGGGAAGGGAAAGAGGAGGGGAATGTGATATTATGGAGAGGGAGGGAGAGAGGAATATTATGGAAGGAAAAGCATTGTATTAGTTTGGCAAATCATTATTTTATTCTTTGGTTGACTATTTTAAAATACAGGGGACTTGAGCTGAGGTGAGATTTTGCTATTGTGCTCAAGTCAGTGCCTCCATGTACTGCCAATGTCTTAAGTGCAGGAAATAGATTTCCATGATAATGGAACAGCTGTATTGAACAAGTTCCAGCTCTTATTCATTTGACAATGAGGAAATACAGTTCGCTTCGATGGTAACTGCTGTCAGACTTTGAAATAGTCCTTCCATACATATTTATTCTAAATTTATTGTTGCTCCTATTTCTAATGGTGCCACGAGCTAGTCAACAACTAAGATAGTACAGGAGCCCATTTTCAGTAAATTGGTAGTCTTTCATGATGGAGGTGCTATACCTTAAACTTGCCTTATGCTACAGGCTGATTTACAGTGGTACTGTTTGTTATTTACTGTGTGACTGGGAAATGACTCTGCTCTATTTTTGTGATTTACAGACTGCATCATTTAAGATTCTGGGTTGTGATTTAACACAGGTCTCTCTATAATCCTTCTCTTCTCCATGATTCCTTATGCCAGTTCTGATTTATGATGTCAAACTGTAAGAGAGATACGTCTATATGAAAAAGATAATCTGTTCTAACAAGGTATTTCTTAATCACAGCAATATTAGTCACTGAAGTCTTCACATTTAGAAGCCAACATGCCAACACTCACGGTAAGCAACTGTCAGTTGTTTCTCTTTACAGCTGTCAGCATCCTATCCAATTCCCACCTCTAATATAACTAATATGGTTAGAGAAATTCAACTCCTTTTAAGAACACCTATCAAATATGGAAGGAAGAAATAACTCTCCTACAGCTAATGATTCACGTTGCGATTCTGTTTTACTTCTCATTATCCATCAATAGTAATACATGTACATTCCCAGGAATGAAAGAACAAGCTTTAATTGACTAGATGATCAATTTTGTATCTTGACTAAGCTAATATACTCATTAAAAAGTGAAACACTGCGTATATGAGTGTGTCTGAAAGAATTAATGCTAGAGTTCTGAGAGAACTGAGAATTCTGTTACCAATATGGGTATCTTCCTATCAACCGAGACTCTAGCAAAAAAAAAATGTAAAAAGAGAATAAATTAGTTATCTACGCAAATTTGTGAAACAGTCTTTGTATGTATGGAATCTGGTCATTCTGCATAACTGATCCTTGGGCATGGACCAACTTTGTACCTCCTGCTTACTGATGTTAGACAGTGGGGTTTCTCAGACTCCACAAGTGAATCAATGCAGTAAATCTTTTCTTCATAGGATCAGGCATCACATCACAAAAAGGACGTGATAGGAAAAATGGATTGCCAAGATAATTTATAGAAGTCAAATATCATATAGTGTACTTTCAAAAACTAAGAAAATCATGGTGTCACTTTGCTATATATTATTTGGGGACCATCCTTGTATTGAGATCTGTCATTGACTGAAATGTGGTTATACTGTTCTGTGGTGGTTGAACATAAATTTTTATGTCCTGTTAAGCCTGTTTTTCTGTGTGACAGTGACAAACGCATTGTGAAATATTTTTGTTTAGATTTTTAGGGAGTCTAGACAGTAAATCAAGTCAGTTATCTTACTATTATAAAAATTAAGCTAGCAATATTAAATGTAGAACTATTATTTATTTACTGTATTTAACTAATGTAAGTTGGGACTACAAATTGATTGAAAGCTAGTTAGTAAATTTTAATAATTCACATGTCAGAATGACTTTACATATGTTTGCATATTTAATGCATAACCAAAATTTAATCAGTTGGTGGAATTTGTTTTAAAATATATATGAGGTAAGACATACAACTGAAAAATTCTAATATTTTTCTTTATTTAAGCCTGTGCAATAAATAGGTGTCAGTGTCATTATTTTCTGATGTAAGTTGAGAATTTCTAACTTAGGTATCAGCTACCCAGACCTCTCACGAATTATGCACAAACATGTTTACTTGATGGAATGACTCATTGAGACTCAGTCTCAAAGCTACTTGGCATATATTTTAAGATATAGTTTCCTCATCTTGTTACTGAGTTTTACAGGCAATTAGTTCACTATCAAAGTAAAGTCAATTTTATTGAGCATAACTTGTAAATGTTCAGATTTATCATTAGAGTCAACCAAAAATCTATTTTAAAATACACTTAAACCATTGTATTCTACTTTCCTTCTCTAAAGCTGGAACGATATGCATTCAACTAGCCCCCTTTAAATGTAACATTTGTACAGTTATATCTCAGAAATTGTATGTCAGTTCATGCATATAAATACTTTGTGTCATTCTGGTTTCATTGTTCCCCCTTATTTATTTATTTTTAAACAACCACCTTCTCATTTCACAAAGGCATTTGCTCTTTTTTGCTTTTCAGCTTGTTTTAATGCTGGAACAGGTTTCCCACATTGATAAATGAGCTATGCCACAGCATATGCACTTTGATGTTCGAGTTCCTCTTGGTGTAATCACGAGAACCACAGCTTCCTAATAGGCATCGCTATTACCTCTAGTGAGAAAAAAGGAATTCTACGGGATGATTTATTGACTACACAACACGATTTCAAAACTGATTTGCTGGCTGACAAGTAACAATAATATTACCAGTTGATACTAAACTTACAGAAATGGAGAGTTAATATAGAAACTGATGTCTTCTCAGCTGACATATCTAATATTCAAACACCTACGCTCTCTCTTAATGGATTTCAGCCTTGGAACTCAACTGCATATGGGATGACTAGCCAAATCCCAGAAAGTTGTGGTGGTTCAGAAATAACCTTCAATGAATACTTATCTTCCTTTCCATTGAGTTCTTTTACCTAAACAGATTTTGAAATTTCTGTTTTTACATATTTGAAAATTATATTTACTCCAAAACAGCATAAAATGCCATGTCCCCATTTTTTAAAATATTTTGAGCTAGGGACAACTATTGAACATTACAATAAATTCTGGCATGAACCTAACTCTCAAGAGCCTGGAGGCCCCAGGGAGTTTAGAGGTCTTGAGGGGTGTGTGGGGTGGGGACATCCTTTTGGAGACAGGGTGAGTAGGGAGGACGTATGGGATGTGGAACAGTCGAAGGGTGGAGTGGGAGGGGAATAAAATTTGGAGTGTAAAACTAAATAAATAAATAAATTTAAACAAAAAAATAAAGACTCTAAAATATATTTTCTTTTTCCTTGAAAGAACGGAAGACACATATATCTATCTATAAGTGACTTGTGTGCCGTATGTGAGGGTGTCCTACTTAATCCTGACAAGTTAGCTATGAGGCAGGGTGTCATTTTCTATTTATAGATTGAGATATTGAGAGAAGAATTACTTTTTTCTTGGGCTGCAGTGCTGTTAACTTTGGAAGGAAAAGAAAGACTATAATTAATAATTGGTGCTTTCCTATTATTGGAGAGCAATATTTCACATGTTATTTTAAATTTTATTTCTCTTGGATATTTTATATTTCAAACATTTACATTTCAAATGTTATTTTTAATAACTCCACTTGTTTACTCTGGCAAGAAAACAAATTTAGAAAAAACATTAGCTACATTTCCTTTTACATCTATCGAATTCATTAAGAAAAATAAAACTAAGCATCCCACTTCCTCAAAACGTAGCTGTTTCTCTTCCTGTTTGTTCTTGTTTTCATTTCTTATGTGTTTGTTTAGTTATGGAATGTCCAGTAATCTCATCAAGGATTTCTGAAGACCCTGACATCTTCTGGTTGGGATAAAACCTTTGGTCTCTATTTTAATCCCTTGTACATTTTCATCCTGAAACTCCAGTGCAATTAGAATACATGTCAACACAGAAACACTGACCACATATATTCTCTTCCTTTTAAGGATGAGGTATTTGACGCCTGTGGTGGCAGGAATCCTCTGAGTGCACAGACAATTAGAGGGGCACAATAATCTAAATTGCATTTCCTGATCCCCTGAGCAAAGGAGTTCTTTGCACTTTACAAAACTACTTTTCTGATATTTGCCTAGCTTTGGAAAATTGCAGATTCCAAGGGCTGTGAATTGAATGCTTGTACATTTGGCTTTCCCTTTGTACATTTTATAATAGCTCAGTGGCTGTGGAAAAGGTAATCTCCCTCTCAGTGGGCTTGTTCTTTTACCACGGGCAATAATCTACTGACTTCTGGAGTTCCCATAATATAAGCAACTCCCTTTGTGACTTTCAAATGCTGGAGGTTTGTAATGGTGCTTGGCACTTTAATAATTAGTCTTCAGGGAGCTTTAATAGAGTAGGGCAACTGTTTTAATTAACTTAATCCCCAGAACATGAGTTGACCATTAGACACCAAATCACACTTTAGCTCCAAGAGTATTTGAACTCTGAGGAAATCACATTTGTAACTACAGTGGGGATAACATTATCTTCTGTTGCAAAACAATGTAGCTGCAACTATTTGGCTTCACTGGCCTCTGACACTGTGGTAAGTGGAAGCCATTATTTCCATTGGAAGGAACGTATAACAGAAACAGCTCAAGAGTTTGGCTTTGGGTGGTGTAGAAATGATGTGTGCTGGCCTAATTTGTGAGAGGCTGAAGACAATAGAGAGGAAGATCCATTTTACAACCTTACAACTGCCTGTTTTCAGCTAAATAAAGACACGAATTTGCAGACCACTTAAAAAGTTAATTTGGCTAGGAAAAAAGAACAATATTGCTATAAGGAATCTTTATGCTCTGACAGTTTTATGCTATTTTTAAAACCATAGGAATATTTAAGCTCACCAGTTATCCATTCAAATGTTTTTGTTCTACATAAACAATGTATAAGAAAAACACAAGGTGCAGGGTTGATGAAGAAAATTCTCTGTAACCGTAATCACATTGCATAGTTAAATTTAAAGAACATGTTTCTATCCAAGTAAAGGAATTTTGTTCTTACGACAAAATCAAAGGTTCTTTGTGGATAGCTATATATTTTTATGCATTTCAGGTATAGATTACACATGTATTAAATAAAATGAAGTGAGAGGATATTGAGGTCAAAGTTTCTAAGCTGTATACCTGATTTGTAAAGAACTTGGATGAGTAAGAACTGGGAGATAAAGCCTAATGCCACTGTTTATAGAAGACTACATGAAGACATAAAAACGCTCATCCGAGAATTTTAGAAAGTTTTATAAATGAAACATTTGAAAAGTAAAATTGAAAATGAGAAAGGTATATCAGATTTAAAATTGTCTAAAATATTCCAGGACACCTGACGAAGTATACAGTGGTCTAGATTATTAAAACGAAGTTGTGTAACATCAACATCTTTTCTATGGTTAGACTAAAATGCATAAAGAAGTAACTAACAGAACCATCACAGCAGCAAAATTGTCGTGTCATTCCTTCTGGAATTTTAAATAACTACTAATGGCATATGGCCACACTAGAGAAATGGGGTGGTTGTGGCTTAATGGTGATGCACTTGTGTGTGAAGTTGTGCTGGCTAGTCTTATGTAAAGTGGACACACAAAGTAGACTTTGTTTTGAAAGGAGGGAACACTAATTGAGAAAATGTCTAAGTAAGATCCTGCTGTAAGGCATTTTCTCAGTGATCACTGGGGGAGGGTCCAGCTTACTGTGGGTTGGCCCATCCCTTGATTGGTGGTCCTGGATTCTGTAAGAAAACAGACTGAGCAAACCATGAGGAGCCAGGCAGTAAGCAGCATCTCTCTATGGTCTCTGCATCATCTCCTGCCTCCGGGTTTCTGCTCCATTTGAATTTCTGTCGTGACTTCCTTTGGTGATGAGCAGTGCTATGGAAGTATAAGCAGAATAAACCCTTTTCTTCCCCCACCAACCAAAATGAACAAATATTTGGGAGGGATGTGTTGAAAAAAGAGTATTTTATAGATTAACATTATGCATAAAAAATACAATTAATAATATATATTATTTTAATAATTTTTAAAAGTTTTGAAATTGTAGGATAATTACAACACTTTCCCCTTTACCTTTTAATTTTACCAACACTCTCAAGTATCCTTCTTTGCCTTTTTCAAAATCGCAGCTCTTTTTTCATTAATTTCTGTTTATATATATGTGCATAGACACATATATTATACATATACATACATATACACATACACCCTCCTCATTTCCTCAGTCTGGTTAATGATTCTTGTGTGTATACATTTCCACAGCTGAGAATATATTATTAGATAGCCAAATAACATGTTTTCCCCTGGTGGTATTTCTCCAACTTTCAGAATTTTGGAGTTGTCTATAGTTCTTTTTATAGAATTGAGATTCTTTTTTTTTGCCCTAAAAGTTAGAAATTTGATGCACATTTTAAACTGCCTACACCTACTCAATAGATTAGCCATTTCATTTATATTATTATTATTATTAATTTCTCTAACTACATGCTGCTAGTGGATGAGGCATTGAAAACTACAACTGTAAATAGACCTACCAAACTTTAAACTTGAAATTAAACAGCCTCAGGAGAATTGGGTCATAAGCATGTGTGTGTGGGAAGATGAATGCATGTATATACATACAATATAATGGTATAAAATGTATGGAAATTCTCTCTCTCTGTCTGTCCCTGTCTCTGTCTCTGTCTCTCTCTGTCTCTCTGTCTCTCTGTCTCTCTGTCTCTCTGTCTCTCTCTCTCTCTCTCTCTCTCTCTCTCTCTCTGTGTGTGTGTGTGTGTGTATGTGTGTGTGTGTGTATGTGTGTGAGTGAGAAGGAGAAATGAGCTCTGGAATGCATATGTATGTGTGTGGACTCAGTGCAAAATAAGAGTACAGCTTTCTACCTCTATTTGAGACCCAGGGATTGAGGTCAGACAGTAGACCTGAATACAAATGCCTTTATCTAGTAAACCATCTCTATAGTCCTCAAATCATTTTTATAGTACATTTACCTAATCCAAATCATATCAATTATCTATAAAATTTCCTTTTGTGGTTCCATGCAATCCTACTTTGAGCAGGGTCACATCTTGATGAGTTAAAACAGGCTTTCATCAACTTGAATTAAATAATTAAATCAACATGCGTTAAAGAGAGACAAATTATAAAATGTGGAAGAAACCTACAAGAAACATGAGTCATGATTACTATGTCAGTATCTCTGATAATGATTTAATTAGTATAAATTAAAATATCTCCAGTACAGTATCAAGCAAATTCAGTGTATTTTTGTGTATTACTCATACTTTTCAAAATGTTCTTAACTTTATGGTACAAAATGTAAATTCTTTTCCACAAAACTGAGTCTAAGATCTACTCGATAATTGATGTTCAAAATAAAGACATGTAGCAAACTAAGAGTAAATATCATTTTAGGCATTGACCTCTGTGGCAACATAACTGAGCCTGGAAGACACTGGTGAAGGGAAATGATCATCCCTACACCCCAACACACTCATGATCTCTCTGTCAAGTGGATATTGAAATAGTTCAATCCACAAAGTTAATAAGAAAAGTTATAAGATGAGAATAGCCAAAGTTTTAATAGCAGGTATAGCTAATACTATCTGAATTTCATGAAATCTGCTAAGACAATAGATCTCACATGCCCAAATGAATCAAATACATTGTGTTATAAATTAACTTAGATAAAATAATGTTTTTAATAAATACATATATATATAAATATATTATTAAAATAGAAAAATTAATTGTCTTAATCAAATAATGCTGAACAAATGAAAATACTTTAACAGTGACACACATAGATAGATGTATTACCAAATTATGTATATTTCAAAAATAATCAATTTTAAATTTAGAAGGGTAGAATTTTGGGAATTGAAGCAGGAGAATTTCTGCAAGTTAAAAACCAGCTAAGATACATCAAGATTTTCAGGTCAATTTGAGTTATGTTTTGACATTCTTTATATCTTTTTTTAAAAAATTTATTTAATACTTAATAATAATTCTTTGGTTTACGGGCAAATATCCCCCTCCCCCCTCCCCTTCCTTATGGGTGTTCCCCTCCCAACCCTCCCCCCATTGCCGCCCTCCCCGCAACAGTCTAGTTCACTGGGGGTTCAGTCTTAGCAGAACCCAGGGCTTCCCCTTCCACTGGTGCTCTTACTAGGATATTCATTGCTACCTATGAGGTCAGAGTCCAGGGTCAGTCCATGTATAGTCTTTAGGTAGTGGCTTAGTCCCTGGAAGCTCTGGTTGCTTGGCATTGTTGTACATATGGGGTCTCGAGCCCCTTCAAGCTCTTCCAGTTCTTTCTCTGATTCCTTCAATGGGGGTCCTATTCTCAGTTCAGTGGTTTGCTGCTGGCATTCGCCTCTGTATATGCTGTATTCTGGCTGTGTCTCTCAGGAGCGATCTACATCCGGCTCCTGTCGGTCTGCACTTCTTTGCTTCATCCATCTTGTCTAATTGGGTGGCTGTATATGTATGGGCCACATGTGGGGCAGGCTCTGAATGGGAGTTCCTTCAGTCTCTGTTTTAATCTTTGCCTCTCTCTTCCCTACCAAGGGTATTCTTGTTCCCCTTTTAGAGAAGGAGTGAAGCATTCACATTTTGATCATCCATCTTGAGTTTCATTCGTTCTAGGCATCTAGGGTAATTCAAGCATTTGGGCTAATAGCCACTTAAAAAGTGAGTGCATACCATGTATGTCTTTCTGTGATTGGGTTAGCTCACTCAGGATGATATTTTCTAGTTCCAACCATTTGCCTACGAATTTCATAAAGTCATTGTTTTTGATAGCTGAGTAATATTCCATTGTGTAGATGTACCACATTTTCTGTATCCATTCCCCTGTTGAAGGGCATCTGGGTTCTTTCCAGCTTCTGGCTATTATAAATAAGGCTGCGATGAACATAGTGTAGCACGTGTCTTTTTTATATGTTGGGGCATCTTTTGGGTATATGCCCAAGAGAGGTATAGCTGAGGTATTCCTCAGGCAGTTCAATGTCCAATTTTCTGAGGAACCTCCAGACTGATTTCCAGAATGGTTGTACCAGTCTGCAACCCCACCAACAATGGAGGAGTGTTCCTCTTTCTCCGCATCCTCGCCAGCATCTGCTGTCACCTGAGTTTTTGATCTTAGCCATTCTCACTGGTGTGAGGTGAAATCTCAGGGTTGTTTTGATTTGCATTTCCCTTATGACTAAAGATGTTGAACATTTCTTTAGGTGTTTCTCAGCCATTCGGCATTCCTCAGCTGTGAATTCTTTGTTTAGCTCTGAACCCCATTTTTTAATAGGGTTATTTGTCTCCCTGCGGTCTAACTTCTTGAGTTCTTTGTATATTTTGGATATAAGGCCTCTAAATGTTGTAGGATTGGTAAAGACCTTTGCCCAATCTGTTGGTTGCCGTTTTGTCCTAACCACAGTGTCCTTTGCCTTACATAAGCTTTGCAGTTTTATGAGATCCCATTTGTTGATTCTTGATCTTAGAGCATAAGCCATGGGTGTTATGTTCAGGAAATTTTTTCCAGTGCCCATGTGTTCCAGATGCTTCCCTAGTTTTTCTTCTATTAGTTTGAGTGTGTCTGGTTTGATGTGGAGTTCCTTGATCCACTTGGACTTAAGCTTTGTACAGGGTGATAAGCATGGATCAATCTGCATTCTTCTACATGTTGCCCTCCAGTTGAACCAGCACCATTTGCTGAAAATGCTATCTTTTTTCCATTGGATTGTTTTGGCTACTTTGTCAAAAATCAAGTGACCATAGGTGTGTGGGTTCATTTCTGGGTCTTCAATTCTATTCCATTGGTCTATCTGTCTGTCTCTGTACCAATACCATGCAGTTTTTATCACTATTCCTCTGTAATACTGCTTGAGTTCAGGGATAGTGATTCCCCCTGAAGTCCTTTTATTGTTGAGGATAGTTTTAGCTATCCTGGGTTTTTTGTTATTCCAGATGAATTTGCAAATTGTTCTGTCTAACTCTTTGAAGAATTGGATTGGTATTTTGATGGGGATTGCATTGAATCTGTAGATCGCTTTTGGTAAAATGGCCATTTTTACTATATTAATCCTGCCAATCCATGAGCATGGGAGATCTTTTCATCTTCTAAGGTCTTCTTCAATTTCTTTCTTCAGTGTCTTGAAGTTCTTATTGTACAGATCTTTTACTTGCTTGGTTAAAGTCACACCGAGGTACTTTATATTATTTGGGTCTATTATGAAGGGTGTCGTTTCCCTAATTTCTTTCTCGGCTTGTTTCTCTTTTGTGTAGAGGAAGGCTACTGATTTATTTGAGTTAATTTTATACCCAGCCACTTTGCTGAAGTTGTCTATGACCTTTAGTAGTTCTCTGGTGGAACTTTTGGGATCACTTAAATAAACTATGATATCATCTGCAAATAGTGATATTTTGACTTCTTCTTTTCCGATCTGTATCCCCTTGACCTCCTTTTGTTGTCTGATTGCTCTGGCTAGAACTTCAAGAACTATATTGAATAAGTAGGGAGAGAGTGGACAGCCTTGTCTAGTCCCTGATTTTAGTGGGATTGCTTCAAGTTTCTCACCATTTAGTTTAATGTTAGCAACTGGTTTGCTGTATATGGCTTTTACTATGTTTAGGTATGGGCCTTGAATTCCTATTCTTTGCAGGACTTTTATCATGAAGGGGTGTTGAATTTTGTCAAATGCTTTCTCAGCATTTAATGAAATGATCATGTGGCTTTGTTCTTTCAGTTTGTTTATATAATGGATCATGTTGATGGTTTTCCGTATATTAAACCATCCCTTCATGCCTGGGATGAAGCCTACTTGATCATGGTGGATGATTGTTTTGATGTGCTCTTGAATTCGGTTTGCCAGAATTTTGTTGAGTATTTTTGCGTCGATATTCATAAGGGAAATTGGTCTGAAGTTCTCTTTCTTTGTTGTGTCTTTGTGTGGTTTAGGTATAAGAGTAATTGTGGCTTCATACAAGGAATTCGGGAGTGATCCATCTGTTTCAATTTTGTGGAATGATTTGGATAATATTGGTATGAGGTCTTCTATGAAGGTTTGATAGAATTCTGCACTAAACCCGTCTGGACCTGGGCTCTTTTTGGTTGGGAGACCTTTAACGACTGCTTCTATTTCCTTAGGAGTTATGGGGTTGTTTAACTGGTTTATCTGTTCCTGATTTAACTTCTGTACCTGATATTTGTCTAGGAAATTGTCCATTTCCTGTAGATTTTCAAGTTTTGTTGAATATAGGCTTTTATAGTAAGATCTGATGATTTTTTGAATTTCCTCTGAATCTGTAGTTATGTCTCCCTTTTCATTTCTGATTTTGTTAATTTGGACACACTCTCTGTGTCCTCTCGTTAGTCTGGCTAAGGGTTTATCTATCTTGTTGATTTTCTCAAAGAACCAACTTTTGGTTCTGTTGATTCTTTCTATGGTCCTTTTTGTTTCTACTTGGTTGATTTCAGCTCTGAGTTTGATTATTTCCTGCCTTCTACTCCTCCTGGGTATATTGCTTCTTTTTGCTTTAGAGCTTTTAGGTGTGTTGTCAAGCTGCTGACATATGCTCTTTCCTGTTTCTTTCTGCAGGCACACAGCGATATGAGTTTTCCTCTTAGCACAGCTTTCATTGTGTCCCATAAGTTTGGGTATGTTGTACCTTCATTTTCATTAAATTCTAAAAAGTTTTTAATTTCTTTTTTCTTTCTTCCTTGACTAGGTTATCATTGGGTAGAGCACTGTTCAATTTCCACGTATATGTGGGCATTCTTCCCTTATTGTTATTGAAGACCAGTTTTAGGCTGTTATGGTCTGATAGCACACATGGGATTATTTCTATCTTTCTGTATCTGTTGAGGCCCGTTTTTTGACCAACTATATGGTCAATTTTGGAGAAAGTACCATGAGGAGCTGAGAAGAAGGTATATCCTTTTGCTTTAGGATAGAATGTTCTATAAATATCTGTTAAGTCCATTTGGCTCATGACTTCTCTTAGTCTGTCGACATCACTGTTTAATGTCTGTTTCCATGATCTGTCCATTGATGAGAGTGGTGTGTTGAAATCTCCCACTATTATTGTTTGAGGTGCAATGTGTGTTTTGAGCTTTATTAAGGTTTCTTTTACATATGTAGGTGCCCTTGTATTTGGGGCATAGATATTTAGGATTGAGAGTTCATCTTGGTGGATTTTTCCTTTGATGAATATGAAGTGTCCTTCCTTATCTTTTTGGAGACTTTTAATTGAAAATTGATTGTATTTGATATTAGAATGGCTACTCCAGCTTGCTTCTTCTTGTTTTTTCTTTCTTGCTTTTTCTTGTTTTCCAGCCTTTCACACTGAGGTAGTGTCTGTCTTTGTCTCCGAGGTGTGTTTCCTGTAGGCAGAAGAATGCAGGGTCCTCGTTGCGTATCCAGTTTGTTAATCTATGTCTTTTTATTGGGGAGTTGAGGCCATTGATGTTGAGAGATATTAAAGAATAGTGATTATTGCTTCCTGTTATATTCATATTTGGATATGAGGTTATGTTTGTGTGCTTTTCTTCTCTTTGTTTTGTTGCCAAGATGATTAGTTTCTTGCTTCTTCTAGGGTATAGCTTGCCTCCTTATGTTGGACTTTACCCTTTATTATCCTTTGTAGTGCTGGGTTTGTAGAAAGATATTGTGTAAATTTGGTTTTGTCATGGAATATCTTGGTTTCTCCATCTATGTTAATTGAGAGTTTTGCAGGATAACCTGGGCTGGCATTTGTGTTCTCTTAGGGTCTGTATGACATCTGTCCAGGATCTTCTGGCTTTCATAGTTTCTGGCGAAAAGTCTGGTGTGATTCTGATAGGTCTGCCTTTATATGTTACTTGACCTTTTTCCCTTACTGCTTTTAATATTCTTTCTTTATTTTGTGCGTTTGGTGTTTTGACTACTATGTGTCGGGAGGTGTTTCTTTTCTGGTCCAATCTATTTGGAGTTCTGTAGGCTTCTTGTATGCCTATGGGTATCTCTTTTTTTAGGTTAGGGAAGTTTTCTTCTATGATTTTGTTGAAGATATATACTGGTCCTTGAGCTGGGAGTCTTCACTCTCTTCTATACCTATTATCCTTAGGTTTGATCTTCTCATTGAGTCCTGGATTTCCTGTATGTTTTGGACCAGTAGCTTTTTCCGCTTTACATTATCTTTGACAGTTGAGTCAATGATTTCTATGGAATCTTCTGCTCCTGAGATTCTCTCTTCCATCTCTTGTATTCTGTTGGTGAAGCTTGTATCTACAGCTCCTTGTCTCTTCTTTTGGTTTTCTATATCCAGGGTTGTTTCCATGTGTTCTTTCTTGATTGCTTCTATTTCCATTTTTAATTCCTTCAACTGTTTGATTGTGTTTTCCTGGAATTCTTTCAGGGATTTTTGCGTCTCCTCTCTATGGGTTTTTACTTGTTTATTTATGTTTTCCTGGAATTCTTTCAGGCATTTTTGCGATTCCTCTCTGTAGGCTTCTCCTTGTTCTCTAATGGAGTTCTTCACGTCTTTCTTGAAGTCCTCCAGCATCATGATCAAATATGATTTTGAAACTAGATCTTGCTTTTCTGGTGTGTTTGGATATTCCATGTTTATTTTGGTGGGAGAATTGGGCTCCAATGATGCCATGTAGTCTTGGTTTCTGTTGCTTGGGTTCCTGCGCTTGCCTCTCGCCATCAGATTATCTCCAGTGTTACTTTGTTATGCTATTTCTGACAGTGGCTAGACTGTCCTATAAGCCTGTGTGTCAGGAGTGCTGTAGACCTGTTTTCCTGTTTTCTTTCAGCCAGTTATGGGGACAGAGTGTTCTGCTTTTGGGCGTGTAGTTTTTCCTCTCTACAGGTCTTCAGCTGTTCCTGTGGGCCTGTGTCTTGAGTTCACCAGGCAGGTCACCCGCAGCAGAAAAGTTGGTCCTACCTGTGGTCCCGAGGGCCAAGTTTGCTCACGGGGCATTGCCCACGAGCTCTCCGCGGTGGCAGCAACCAGGAAGATATGCGCCGCCCTTTCCAGGAGCCTCCGTGCACTAGGGTTCCAGATGGGGTTTGGTGTTCTCCTCTGGCGTCCGAGATGTGTGTGCAGAGTGCAGTCTCTTCTGGTTTTCCAGGCGTGTCTGCCTCTCCGTAGGTCTAGCTCTCCCTCCCATGGGATTTGGGTGCAGAGAACTGTTTATCCGGTCTGTTTCCTTCAGGTTCCGGCGGTATCTCATGTGCAGAGGTCCTGCCGCTCCTGGGCCCTCCCCTGAGGTTCCGTTGCTCAAGTGTGCTCGTGGGGTACTGCCCAAGTCCTCTCCGAGGCGGCAGCAACCGAGAAGATCTGCGCCGCTCTTTCCGGGAGCCTCTGTGCACCAGGGTTCCAGTTGGTGTTTGGTGCTTTCCTCTGGTGTCTGGATGTGCACAGAGTGCAGTCTCCTCTGGTTTCCCAGGCGTGTCTTCCTCTCTGTAGGTTCAGCTCTCCCTCCCATGGGATTTGGCTGCAGAGAACTGACATTCTTTATGTCTTAAACAAGTTAAGTAAATTAAATAAATTAATAAGTCTTAGAAGATATTAGACACCATGCTCATTTTATTCCTCATGTCAGGCAAGCAATACTAATACAAAGACTATTATATAATTCTTGTTAGGATGTGAGTGACAAATGTATAAATTATAATAGGATTATTGCTTATTTTACTTTGAAAAGTCTAAAAGGTACATCTTTGATAAAACTAACTCAAAATCTAAGCTGATTGATATATTTAGCTGAAAAGATCCATGCATTCTTACCTAGGAAAGAATTATAGTTGGAGCAATTAGGCCCTTAGATAAAAATGTTAAGGGACAAGATCGATAGGTTTAGAATGGGAGAAGAGTGATTGAGAGAAACATTCCCTTAGTGGTGGTCTGACTGATGTCCTCTGTGATGAGGGAATCTCAGCATTTTTGCAAGAAAAAAAAGTAGTGCGAGTGGAAAAAGACCCTGAGTGATACTCATAGGAGATACTTTTTGACCTTTTGGAAAATCCATTCAATTGATAGCAAAAATGATGAATTGTCCTGATAGAAACTGATGGCAGGATATAATAACAGCAAAATGGAGAATGACTGTATCTTTGATGGAGCGCCTAAGGAAGAATTATTTACTGTACTTTAAAGTCAGGGAATGAAATATGTATAGGCTATGCAACATAGTGCAAGTACTGATCCCGAATGTGAAACTTGGGAACTATGGCTATTTTTAATATTTAATGATATATGTGGTTGCATATGGGTATGCGCATATAAGTGCAGGGGTTCATGGAAACCAGAAGTGTTTTTCCTGGGTAAAGTCATAGAAAACTGTGAGTTGTGAGATTGGAGTGCTAGAAACCAAACTTGGGTCTACTGAACCAGTCCTGAAGCCTTGAAATCTGCATCTCTACAGCAATGCTTGGGTAATTATTTTTCTCCTTAGTGTCTCTTTTTAGAAAACATGTCAATAGCAAAAACATGGTTTAAAAACATGAAATCGACAACATGAGACAAGCATCAGGCAAATTAGAGGTGTTAGATTATTAAGACTTCCAGATCGTCTTCCTGTGATAGAAGAAAAGGGAGATGTAAGGATTTGAATTATTTTGAAAATATTTTACATCAGTTATGGGGTTTTTAGATATAAAATCAAGAAAGGAAAAATATGAACACCGTTAATTGTTCTTTTTATTCCCATGATGATAACCTTTTGAATTAGCTCCTTTAAAAGGTGCAGAATGGTCTACTGATATTTTCAAGTGTTATCTCAACCAGTTCAATAGGATTGATGGGGAATGACCCAAACTCCTAGGTCAGCTTTATGCAGACCTCAGTTGCCTCAGCAGATGTCTGTCTATTATTAGCTTCACTATAGAGACTATAGCCCTTATATGCTTATAGCTCTCAAGGGAAGACAGGAAAGGGATCATAGACCTCCATACTTTGAACTGAAGCATGAAGTAGAGTTTCCCTAATCAGTCTCCAAACAGGTATGAAAAAAAATTATCTTCTTGTGCTAGCAATCACCTAAGTTGTTATAGAGCAACTGGAGATGAAAAAAATCACTTAAAATAAAAACATTTAGGTGAATGAATGAAATTTTAACTTTATGAAGAACTATTTTATATAGTAATAGAAAATAATGTAGAAAATACTGGTTTTCTGATTTATCAAGTTTTGTCCTAAAATATATGGACTTAAGCAAAAACACACAGGGACTCAGAGACAGGAGAGATAGAGGGACTCAGAGGGAAAGGATCTCAGTATATGATCCACAAGTAACCTCTCTTTGACACTTTAGAGAAAAAGAGAAGGCAAGTACAGACAAAATTGTCTATTCTCTGATCTTGAAAGCTAGATTTTTTAAATAGGCTATTTGCATATGTGGATGCGGATACAGATGCAGATGCAGATGCAAATGTGTGTGTGTGTGTGTATTTGTGATTTTCCAAATGATACTTGTACAAATTGTTCATTTATTAAGTTATAGTTATTAGGTCTAAACAAAATAATAAGACTCCTTTTAGAGTGTGGATTGTAACATAACTAAGTTTCTGAAGTAATTTTAAAAGCACTTTTTAAGAGCCTGACAAACAGAGGTGTATGCTTGCAGCCAACCACTGAACTGAGAACAGGGTCCCCAATGGAGGAGTTAGAGAAAGAACAAAAGGAGCTGAAGGGGTCTGCAACCCTGTAAGTAGAACAACTATATCAACCAACTAGACCTCAACCCCCAGAAACCCCAGGGACTAAACCACCATCCCATGAGTACACAGGAATGGACCTATGGGTCCAGCCACATATGTAGCAGAGGATGGCCTTGTCAGGCATCAATGGGAAAAGAGGCCCTTTGTTCTGTCAAGGGTCAATGTCCCAGTGTAAGGGAATGTCAGGGCAGGGAGGTGGGACGGAATGGGTGGGAAGACAGCACCCTCATAGAGGCAGGGGAAGATAGCGGGTTTCTGGAGGTGAAACCAGGAAAGGGGATAGCATTTGAAATGTAAATAAAAAATATTCAATAAAAGAAAAAAGAAGAACAATAGAAAAAAGTCTCTTATAAATTCATTTCAAAATGTGCAAATACCTCTATCTTAGACATAGTCAGAAGACAATAGATTTCAGGTTCAACTGAGGCAGGTTAGTAAAAGTGATATCCTTTGTGGCTCCATATCAGAAAAGTGTTAATCAAGATAACTCTTGTACCAGATACCTCATCTTCACTTCTGACTCTTGTATTTTCTACTATGGCAATACCAATTTCCAACCAAATTCTCATTACTATGCAATAAAGTTTTGGAATGGGTTAATGTTGCAGGAGTCATTTGGTTTCTGTTTGCAATCTGCTCTCAGCTCAGTACTCATGATGATAAACACTCACTAAATTCTACTTTCTATTTACATTTTGTTACCAGAGGAAATTAGATTCCAGAAAATAAAGAGGAACATTATTCTTCTAATTCCAAACGTCATCAGTCAAAAAAATCAACAATTTTGAAGCACGTTCTTTTGAAACATTCTTATTGATATTGGGGCTATGCACTGACTTCAGAGCAGCCTAAAATAGTCTTCCCCCTTTCTACTGTAAACTCTAGGGATTTCAGTCCTTATTTTCACTAGCTGTCTCAGTTATCATTACTAATATTGTGATGAAACACCATGATCACCAAACTTGGGGAGGAAAGGGTTTATTTGGCTCAGACTTCCCATCACTGCTCATCATCACAGAATGTCAGAACAGGAACTTAAACAGAACAGGAACCTGGAGGCAGGAGTAGATGCACTAGTCATTGGAGGAATGCTTCTTACTGCAGCACTCTTGCTTCTCAGATTCAGAATTCAGATTCTTGCTTCTCATGACTTTCCCAGCCTTCCTGCTTGGAATACTGCAGTCCATGGGCCCAGGGTGTCCCATTCACAATGGGCAAGACTCTTCCATATCAATAATTAATTAAGATATATACAGGTTTGCCTACAACCCAGTCTTATAAAGGTGTTTTCTCAGTTTATCTTTCTCCAATAACCATAGCTTGTGACAAGTTGACATGTATCAGGCTAGCACTTCAACTTAGTAAATTCCTACCAAATATCAAGAACACATATGACAGGACACATCAGTGAGAAACAGTGGCGATAAACTCAGTCACTGAGGAAACAAAAAAGAGTAGTGCTGGAAATGTTACATCAAGCTGAATTAATGTAATTGGCCTGGACTATGTTTTCATTAGAACAAAAAGAACTATAATATGCAACTTTAATTCATCGATAAGGGAAAATAAACTAACAAGGATTAAAATGTTTAGGATGCAGAGAAACTCAGAACTACATGTCTGTCTCCATTATACATCATGTCAGATGGTGCTTTTTTTCACCATACATCCTGGAAGACTTCTCCTGTCCTTTATAAAGCTCTGTAATGGACCCTGTGTGTCCCCACAGTATTGCATGCTAAGATGATCTTGTCCTCCAAGAATCTTTGTGCTGGAACTCACCTGTTCCTCAAGAATATCTGCTCTGGACCATGATTGCTTATCACCACACAGCATTCTGCAGTCAATAGGCATACTTTCTTGTACCAGGGTATACAGATCTATGTTACCATTTATCTAAGCATTTATTTTGTACCATTTTTTTTCTCCTAATGGTGGTAAACACATCCTTCTTTTCCCAATATTTTCTACCAATCTGATAGAAAATTGTTCATTTGCTGAAAACAAATTTAAAATTAAACATGAAGGAAGCACATGAACATCCACACTCTCTCCCTCCTTCACAGGCCTATTTGTTTAGTATGGTAGTTTTACTTTTTTTATTTTTTCGAGAGTATTTGAAATTATCTCTGAAGTGTTAAAAGTTGAAAATACAATGGAATAACTGGTCATAAATGAATAAACAATAGGTATTGGGTAATGTAAAGCAGCAGGTAAATATAGCTCTAGCTTTGATGTTCCAAAGGGTTGACATATCTATATTTACTCACTCAGTGGAGCCATAATGAGAATCAAAGCATAATAGAAGAATTTTAAAATGTCAAATGGCATTGTAAAATTTGTTTCTTTTTGAAAAGTGGGCCAAAGAAAAGGATGTCACATGATTAAAACAGCCTGGCCACTTTTCACTTATACATGACTTTGTTTAATGAAAATAAATTATAAATAAAGTCTATTCTAAAGTGTTCAGACATGTGAACAATTGCATTATATGTTCCTGCCTAGTTTCTGGTAGTTACTTCATGCACACATAGCAGAAGTAAGAATTAAGGGTAGATACATCCATTTAATATATTTTTTAAAACATTGTCATTAGTGTCCAGCCACAACATATTCTTATACTTCATTCCGAGTATACAAAGAATGATTGCCCTATGACATATGACAAAGTTCTAGAACTTGAAGGAAAAATAAGTAAGATTGTTTAGAGAGTGCTCTATGGTACTGATGTAAATCATCATATTGCCATAAAAGGATCTGAAAGGAGTCTTGCAAGTAAACACAAAAATTTAATGTTAGTACACTAGAAAGAAAAAAACAGAATGATCCAGTAATTTATAAGGAAGACATATATGCTGTGAATGTGATTGTGAACAAAACATTTGACTTCTCTTTTTATTTCCTCCTTTTCCTTGCACAGTATAATGTGATCAGTAGGAAAATTGATTCTTCATAAAACTAATCAGGTTGTTATTCTAAAATTTGCTGTCATTGTAGAGGCACATAGGCACTATAGGGTTTTCATGACAGTCTTCATTAAACATAGCAGGTGGAACTCCTCATGGGTTTATATTGAACCATAATCAGACAAAGCCTGTCAGTGTTTAGTCTGAGCAAACACCACATACTCTTCCTTACTTTTATACTCTTACCCATGAGTTTTACAATCAAACTATATTGATTTTTATCTGGGAATTAATGATTAATTATTAATCTATCTTAAGTGACCTATTTCTTTTCTTTTCATCTTTCTTTTTACACTCCAGATTTTATTCCCCTCCCGGTCTACCCTCTGACTGTCCCACATCTCATACCTCCTCCCCACTACCCTGTCTCCATGAGGACCCTTCCCACCCTACCTGACCTCTAAACTCCCTGGGGCTTCCAGTCTCTTGAGGACTAGGTGCAATTTCTCTGATTGAATCTAGACCTGGCAGTCCTCTGCTGTATATGTGTTGGTGTATGCTGCCTGGTCAGTGAGCCAGTGTCTGAGAGATACAGGGGTCCAGGTTATTTCTCTAATTCTAAATCATTCTTTGAAAACCTTAACATTAACTAGTAATACACTATAAGCTCCAATGACTATGCTGACTATGCCTTAGTAAATATCATAAAATTCTGTAAGTTTGTCATATTATTCACTACTGTTGGTATAATGCATATTTACATCAATATATAAAAGGATGAGTGATTTCTATAGTTGATCTCTCAAAGCAGAAAATAAGAGAATAAACTATTTTTAATATAACATCCCCAGTGATGAATTAATATTTTTATCATTATAAATAACCTTTGTACTGAATACAATATATGACCATCATGATTGAACTGACATGCTTTATTTAAAGATATAATTATTTTTTTCTGAAACAATTATATTCTTATAAGTGTATTTATGCCACATATGATTCAATTTTGAGCATTGTACTTGTTGAAAACCAAGGATTTGATGTCATGAGAGCAAAGTGTTCTGCCTCCTGGCTTTACTGCATGTGATGAGAAGAGGAAGTGAGAAAGAAAATACAATCTGCTTTTAAACACGAGGAGCTTTAAAACCAACAAACAATGAGCGGTCATAGTACCCACTGTAATTTTTTTTCCTTCGCCTGTAGCTAACACTTAGCAGACACTTTTGATGTTTGTAGCTGCTGTTACAGTCAAAGGGAGCTTCATCTCCGCTTTCTCTCTTGCACATTTCACTCTTCTGTTACTCCGCACAGTTTGTGGCATTAGGGGGCCCTAAGGAAATGCATTTTTAAAGCAAGAATTATTGCAAGACTTTTGTTCTGATCGAGGAACAGCTTGTTCAGGCACTGTTTTCAGAGCTGCATTTTAAGTCAAAGAATAAAAGAAAAGAGGCCCTTGGCCTCAGAGTGTCAGCCTTGTCATAAAGAGAGAGTTTCTATGTTTTTGAAGTCCACAGCTTGGCAGAAGTGGTCCTCCCAGGCTTGAGCAGAGATGCTCATAAGGCCATGGGATCACTCTCTGATTATATACTGGATGACAGAAAAGTGATAATTGCAGTATCCCTTTACATATGTACAGTTTTCAGTATTGACAGGCACCAAGGTTGTTTTACTTTTCTTTCTGTTGCAATGATACACACAGGAAAAGAAGCAGCTCCGGGGGTAAAAAGGTTTATTTTCGTTTAATTTCCCAATCACTGTCCATATTTGAGGCAAGTCAAGGCTAAAACTCTGGTAACAGAAGGATCAAGGACCATGGAGGATTACTGCCTTCTTCCCATGGCTTGCGCAGGTACTTTTCTTGTATAGTCCAGGTTTATGTGACCAAGGTTAGCAACACTCACAGTGGGTTCTATCACTCTCTATCAATTAACAAGAAAACACTTCAAAGGTACACCAGGAGTGCAGCACGACAGATGTAGCTTCTCAACCGTGGTCCTTCTTTCCAAAGTTAGCTATCCAAAATACTAAGTTATTTCAAAGAGAAACTCTGAGTCTAATATTTATCCTCTATGAGTACATACTCTTTCCCATGATTATTGAACTATAAAGATATCAAACTCCAGGCTAGAAACTATAAATTATGTCAACTTTGAGAAAGTATTTTGCTTTGCCTTTATATGGCATTTAGAGTATTTAAAGTGTTTATATGTATCTGCATGCACTGATATATTTTGACCAACAACTTGGAGTTCATCCATGAAGTTATTAAATTCAAATAAATTGTTCATCATATACCTTCTACCATAAGACTCAAATAAAACAAAACCTTTAGTAGAAGTTTTCTAAAGAAAGAGAACCAATAGTGTATCTTATAACCCAACTTTTCTCTCTATAGCCCACACATATGTACACATATACATATTTTACACACATATATGAAAAGAATTACTCAAAACTTTTGTTTGTGTTTGTATATACATATATATTCATACCAACATATATACATTGTATACATATAATATTTATGTAAATATATATGGAGAGAGAGAGAGAGAGTGAGAGAGAGAGAGAGGCAAAGCCAAAACAGACAAAAGACTGAAAGACAGAATAACAAATTAAAACTAACAGAGAAAGAGAAATAAATATCCCACCATCTAATGCCAGTTGGCGGAGACACAGCAGGAGACCCTTGTGGTTTTTTCTTTTCAGGTTTGACACTTGAGAACAAGGATAGCCAGTGACATTTGATCTAGTTTAGAAAATCTCCAAACTTAGGAAGACCTAAATGTTAGTCTCAATTTTACAGCAGTGAAGACTCATGTGTTAGCTTAGGCAATGAGAAAGGAAGAGTTCTTCTAGGTAGCCTCTCTATTTTATAAAGACCTTCAGCTGATTTGATGGCATGCACTTACCTTAGAAAAGCATATTTGATTTACTGTGCCTACAAACACAAATGTTAGTTCATGTAGAATCCTCTCGTCTCAGATGAACCCAGAATAAAGTCTGGCTAAATATCAATGCATTTCATATTCACTCAGACACACTTTTAGAATATTCTGATGTTCCGGGGTACTCAAGAAATGCTTTGAAAATAAGGCGTTTTCAGAGCAATTCCATGTGCCTTTGATTAGTTGAAGCATTGGATCCTGTGTTCTGTGTATAAAAGGTACAACATTCTAAAATGGTAAAATATTGTCAATATAAAATTAAAGCAAACAAACTTTGCCTTTACCTATCTTTCTCATTCTGTGGCTGTGTCTCTCCCTGTTTTTCTATTCCATACATGCACAATAGAATATATAATTAAGTGAAATGCTGCTCTCTCTTTTTCTTTCCCTCTGTTTCTATTTACATATTTGTGTTCTTTATCCTAGTTACTCACTAGTCATGTTTCAGTGACATAATAGAACATTATTATGTATAAAAATACAGTTGTTATATATCACCTCTTGCCAATGGTCCTGGTGATCTTGATATTCTGGTGACGGTCTGGAAGTGCTAATAAGGATGCAAGAACAGGAGTGGACAGTGTGGGAAACAACAGTATTGTTAGCTCTCTTTGAAACCAATGTAAGGCAAAACATGTCTTTTATGTAAATAGAAATTTAAAAAGTGTGGTGAAAGCAACTTTCAGTTAGAAAATGTTCATTTGGAAAGATTCCTATGTGTTTAAATCTATCTGGATAGTGAGAGTGCTACCAAAATATAGGCATAAAAGAAGATACCAAGGCACCTTTTCCTTCAAAAAGGTAAAGACTTTTATTGTTTCCTAATATGAGGAAACCTAGAAAAGGACGCAAATCGAAAAATATACTGAATACAACTTTTTTGAAAAATGTATAAAGGTGAGGTGGCGGGTCTCTAATACTTTATATGAGGAACATTCTCTTCTAAAGGAATTACAGTGTAAATATCTTTTCAAAGATGGTTTTAATGATATAATTTTGGTCATTCTTCCTTCATGGATATCTGGATTTCAATAGTAGAGATAAAAAAAAAAAAGGAAACAGTACTTACTTTCAATTACAAAGCAATGAATTCCACACACTTGGCTTTTAACCAAGGTTTCCAGACTTCCATTTGTCTTTTCTTAAATTCAAGTGTACAGCTGAAAGCTAAAGGTCACTTTATTTACCAAAAGCAAAATGTCAACAAACAGCCATTCCCTCTTCTGCCTCCTCAAATCAGTATGCATAAACCGCCACGAAACACTCTAAAACCTTCTCCACGGAGATATTAAACGAAGGCATTAATCCATACAAAATATGTTAATTCCTGCTGTACTCACCCCCCTCAGGAACAGAAAGAAAATGTGTCTGGAATCAAAACGTCGTGTCTAAATAATCCTTTCATAAGTCTTACTGAGCATGCGTCTCTGAGCATAATGGTAGCGATTCTGGAAGTTCTGGCTTGGAAAAAACAACACTGGGGTTGCTTGTCGAGGTGGTGAATACCTACGCAAATAAATAAAAACACTGCTTCTCATTTTTCTCCAACTATGCATGTGGTGAAAAATTTACTCTAAGAATTATTGCTGTTAAATACAATGGGTTTCTTGTAATAATTGGACTTTATTGTCCTCTAAAAGTTAAAATTCTGGGACTGGTGAGGTGGCTCAGGGGTTAAAGTGTTTGCTCTGAAGCTGGAGACCTGAGTTTGACTACTGGCACTCACGTGTGAAGGACAGCTGCATTGTTGCATCCCCAAAAATGAACATGTACATGAAATTTTTTTTATTTCTAAAAATGTTTTATTGATTATTTATTTATATTTCAAATGTTATCCCCCTTCCAGGTTTCCACTCTGCCAATCCCCTATCCCACTCCCTCTCCCCTGCTTCTATGAGGGTGCTCCTGCACATACCCACCCACTCCTGCTTCACGACCCTAGTATACCCCTATGTTTCACAGGATCAAGGGCCTCCTGTGCTATACGCATTTTTTAAATGTTAAAATATATGATTCGCAGTGACTAGTTGAAATTTTGAGTGAAGACATCATCTGTGGATATGAGGGGGAATGTCTTCAGGAAGCTCTCTCGGTCCTTGCTGATGCAAGTGCACTGAGAATGTGAATGTTCAAGGTGGTAAACTTTTAAATGCTTAATGTTAGAACTGGAATCTGCGTGTGAGCTGGACATTGAGTAATTGTAGTGGTTTGAATAAGATGCCCCAAGAGGTCCATATAATTGAATTTTTGCTCATCAGGGGATGGCAAGTAATTGAAAGGAATGCAAGGAATATGAGATACGGCTTTGTTGGAGTACGTGTGGTCTGGTAGTATGGGGGGCCTTGTTGGAGTAGCTGTGTCACTGGGAGTGGACTTTGAGTTTGCAAAAGCCTGTGCCAGATTCAATCCTGTCCCTCTCCACCCCCCACTCTTCCCACTCTATCTCCCCCTCTCCCCTTCCCCCCTCTATCCCTTCCTCTATTTCTTCCTCTCATTCTCCCTCTCCCTTTCCTCCCTCCTTTCCTCCTCCCCTTTCCACCTCCCTCCTCTGACCCTCCCTCCCCTCCCCCTCCTCCTCCTTCTCTCTCTCTCTCTCCCTCTTCCCTCCCCTACTCCCTCTTCTCTGCAGGACATAACACTTAGGGACTGCTCAGCACCTTCCTGCCATCATGCTCCTTGCCATGAAGCTAATGAACTAAATGTCTGAAACTGTAAGCAAGATTCTAATTAAATGATTTCTTTCATAAGAGCTGCTGTGGTTATGGTGTCTTTTCACAGCAACAGAACAGTAAGACTCACTAGGGAAAGTATGTCATATGTGATCAGTGTTTGAGAACAACACCAGAACTCAGAGGAAGTATTCTCTGGTCTGGTATCTGGGAGGAAATCTTGCAGGAGGAGACGTTGGCTGCTAGAATGATGTTTGCTGTTGTTAGAAATTAAGGTACGATTCTTAGATACATGTGTGACCAGTAAGGGTACCAGTGTTTTTTCCATTTCTCTGGCTTTTATGGAAGGTTGTAAATAACTTTGTTTCTCGTTGTGACTCCCAGGAAATAATCTTTATATCCTTATTTTCTGAAATAAGAGTACCTGGAAAACAATGGGGCTCCTGGGAAAAATAAAATTGGGGACAGATCAAGATCACTCCAAGTATAATGAAAAGAACATTCTAATGAGACAATTATAATCTAAAGAACACTGGCATAATTAAAGAAGATAAATTAAATCCAATTGAATGAAACAAAATATCCTA